>NW_006921654.1:9020022-9026219 GCF_000298275.1 Orycteropus afer afer
TTGGGTTTCCGAGGCAGTATCACTACGGAAGTAGGATTGCCCAACCTTCTTTCCGAGGAGTGGCTGGTGGGTTTGAACCGCCAGCTGTCTGGTTAGCAGGCAAGTGTCTTAGCCACTATGCTACCAGAGCTCCCTGTTCATAGAGATAATGTTCTTCAAAGGGAGATCCTGCCTTTGGTTATCAGAACAATTTTCATTCTAGGAAGTGGATTAAATAGCCTAGAGCAACATGGGAAGGATAATTGTTATCAATTTAACAGGTTTCACTGCAGCTTCAAGGAAGCAGAAAATTACTGTAAGTGGATACCTTGCTTACACTTGGAACCAGGAGGTTCTTGATCTCATCTGGGACTTTCTGGAAGAAGGGACAAGGTGGTGGATTGGACCGAATTTAACACTATTGAGAAAGCATCAACAAAGCCACCCAGGTAAGGCTCCTTACTTCCTTACTTTTATTGTTCCTGTCTATAAAAGGAGAGCTGATGGTGTGGTAGTTAAAGCATTTGGCTGCTAACCAAAAGGTCAGAGGTTCTAACCCACTAGCCATCACCCAGGAGAAAGATGAGGCAGTCTGCTTTTGTAAAGATGGATAGCCTTGGAAACCCATGGGTCTATTCTGCTCTGTCCTATAGGGTAACTAGGAATCTGAATCAACTCAATGGCAGTGGGTTTTTTTGTTGTTGTTTTTAATTTTTATTGTGATTTGAGTGAAGGTTTACAGAGTAAATTCAGTTTCCATGTAGCAGTTCATACACATTTTCCTTCATGACGTTGACTGCAGTTCCCCACAGTATAACAGCTCTCTTCCCACTTCCTCCCTATAGTTGCCTTTTCCCTGTGTCCTTCTCTCCTATCAATGGGATTGTTTTTGTGAACAGAAAATGCAGTCACTTCACCACCATCATTCCTCTGAAATGATTCCATCTTTGTGCTACAGCCTTTGCATCTTCGTAGCAAAGGTAATGAGATCTTTCTCAAATGAGATTTTTTGATCTCAAGTTAACTTGCTTACTATTTCACTAAAAATATTGGGGAAGATTCTGAAGAGAGAAGCCATTTATGGTAACTTTTTTCCCCCACTAGATAAACATCTCTTCATTATCCTCAGCTCTAAATTTCCTACTAAGAGAAATTATCTGCCTACTGTCTCTCTTACATAGATATTTTCAAAATATGCAACATAATCTTTGAGGTCTTAGAGAAAAATCCAAGGAAGCATTATTATATCATTGTCATATTTCTTAAAGTCCAGGTGAATTAATAGTATAAGCCTTACAATAAAGAACACGTAATGTGAAAAATGAACAATCTATAATATGTGGGGGGAAATCCTAAATCCTAATTTTTTTTTTAATCTAATGGAAGCTATCAAAATTTGGTTTTCAGACTGCTTTTTAGAAACAGCTGACTTTTTTTTTTTTAAAGGAGTATTTAGGTTATTTATTACTGTGCACCAGGCCACCCTAAAATGCAGTGGCTTAAAACAACCATTTGATTATTTTCCACATTGCTGTAGATGAAGAAATTGGGCAAGGCACAGTGGAAATGGTTATCTTGTGTCTGTTCCTCATGGTGTCTCTGAGTGACTGGGGCGTCCAAAGTAGCTTCTTCACTCACATGTCTTGTGCCTGAGCTGGGAGAGTTCAGACAGCTGGGGACAGGCTGGAGCAGCTCCACTGGGCTCATGTCTGGAACTTCAGTTCCAGTTGTCAGCTGGACTTCTTGGTTTTCTTCCATTGTATTCTTAGGGTCTGTCTCCATGTGTAAGAACAGCTGACTTTTGAGTGTGAAGCTTGTCAGGGTGTTGTCTCCCTTCAGCAGCTGTTGCAGCACACCAGGCCACAAAGCCCACCGGCTGCGCCTGCATGTCCAGAAACTCCAGTTGGATCTCATCAAAAGCAGAGCCCTGCTTCTTGGGGCATTATTTCATTTGCCAGGCCGGTAAGTGATAAAACTACATGCTGACAAAGACCTAAATTTTGAAACTGGTTCTAAATAAGGAGAACACGTGGGAGTGTTAAATGATCTGTGACTGATGATGCATCATAGGGTGGGTAAAGGGATTTTGATTTTTATTATATTGATTGGAGTGATAAACTGTTCATTTGAAGTGCCTTCCATATTGCATCCCACTTTTCATCTCACACCTCCACTCCGGTAGTTGGAAAAGTACTATGCCTTGATGTTACCATCATGTCTTAACTTGGGTGGGGTGCAGGAAAAATTATGTTAGTAATCACCATTATCCACCTGTACATAAACGTAATCCATCCAAATCACAATGAAAAAGTTTTAAAGAAGAAAAAAATTATCGCTATAGAAAATAAAATGTTTGCATAGGAGACACCCTTGGACAGAAAGAATTCTGTTCAGTTAATCTGAGCCAGTTCTACAAACTCTGAACCTACGTTCCCAAAATGAGAGGAAGCATTAACCATGGTCAAGAGCTCTGGCTCTAGAGTCAGACTTCCTGGGTTCAAATCTTGATTCTGTGACTTTCCAGTAGTGGCACCTTAGGCAAGCCACTTAAACTCTATACATCCCAGCTGCCTTCAAAGAGTTGTTTTGAGGATCAAATCAGTATAGTATTAAAACAAAGTTTGGCACAATATTGCTATTGCTGTTAATATTACATTATTGTATAGGAGCTCTGATGGCGTTAGTGCCTGAGGCATGTGACTGCTAACCAGAAGGCTGACAGTTCAAACCCACCAGCCACTCCTCAAAAGGAAGGTTGGGCAATCTACTTCTGTAGTGATACCGCCTCAGAAACCCAAGGAGGGGTTGCTTTGAGTCAGATCTGACTCGACAGCAGTGAGTTTTTTGTTACTTACTGTATAATTTCTAAGTTTTTTCAAAGGCTATCTTCTGCTCCTAGGTGGCTGCCCGTTCACGTCAGAGGTGAAATCATTTTGGAGCTCCAACTTCACTAGTTCCTTTAAAGCTAAAGTCATTTAGCTTAGAGACATTCAGAAATAACTATCAGTGTCATAGTGCTTCTATATTTTATTATGAACTTGTGAAATGCTTCATTCAGAGTGACATTTGAATGGAAAAAGTGTTAATAAATGTCTTCCTTTACATTCAAACAAGAAATCCAGTATTTGGTATTACAATACAGTATTGCTGAGGTTATGACTTATCACACTTGGATAGTTGATCATGAGGCCAGTAATAGTTGTCTCTTAAGACAGGAAAATTAACGTGTTGGAACAGTGTCATTGATGTGAGCTAGTGCACAACTGGAGGGGTTCACTTTGCATAGGAGCACAGAGTTTGGAACAGGGCTTGGAACAGGTTTGGCCCGCTGCTGAGAATTTGCATTTCCACCCCAGATATACTGAATCAGAATCTACAGTTTAATGAGATGTCCAGGTAAACCTTTTATATATGTGTAAGAATCACCTAAGCCAAAACCAAACCCACTGCCATCAAGTCAATTATGTCTCATGTTGTTGTTGTTGTTGTTATGTGCCGTTGAGTCGGCCCCGACTCATAGCGACCCCTCCTTGGGTTTCCGAGGCAGTATCACTACAGAAGTAGGATTGCCCAACCTTCCTTCCGAGGAATGGCTGGTGGGTTTGAACCGCCAGCCGTCTGGTTAGCAGGCAAGTGTCTTAGCCACTATGCTACCAGAGCTCCTCATAGTGACCCTAAAGGACAGAGTAGAAATGCTTCATAGGGTTTCCCAGGCTATAAATCTATACAGAAGCAAACTGCTTCTTCTTTCTCAAAGTGGGCCTTGGGTTCAAACTGCCGGTCTTTTCGTCAGCAGCCCACTGCTTTAACCACAGTCCCACCAGGGCCGCTAGAATCACCTAGAGATCTTGTTAAAGTGTAGATTTTGGTTCGGTCTGTCTGGGATGGAGATGCAGATGCTCAGCATGGGGGTGAAATTAGAATGACCCAGTTTGAAGCCCTGGTTTGCAGTAACAGGAGAGAAGGCAGCATCTATGGGTACAGATGCTGGTAGGTAGGTGGATTTGGTGGGAGGAGTCTTTAATGCTTCAATTTTCTCCTTGAGGTAAAAAGCAAGATTATCATCTGAAAGTGAGGATGGGAAGGCTCCCAGGGGTTGGAGATTAAATAGAGAAGAAAAACAAAAACCAAACTCACTGCCGTTGAGTCGGATCCGACTCATAGTGACCCCTCCCTCCTTGGGTTTCTAAGGTGATATCACTGTGGAAGTAGCTTGCCCAACCTTCCTTCCAAAGAGTGGCTGGTGGGTTTGAACCTCCAGCCTTCTGGTTAGCAGTCAAATGCCTTAGGCACTATACCACCAGAGCTCCTAAATAGAGAAGAAGAGTGGAAAGAGTCATCTAGGAGAGTGGAGAAGAAAAGGAATAATTAATTCCTTAAATAATCAACAAAAAGTTGTTACTAGGAGGTGGGCCCTGGCTGTTCACACCCTTCCCCGTGGCACTCTTTCTCTGCTGAGTTCAATAAGTCCTGGCATCGTCACACAGAACTTAAAGTCCTGTTATATGGTTTATTACGGTAAAGGGTACAACTCAGGAGTACCTCCAGAGCAACAGGAAGAGGCGCTTAGGCAAGGCAGCAAGGTCCCCAAAGCAGAGTGCATACCCCTTCCCCTGGAAGCTCTCCTTCGAGAATCCTCGCCCTCAGGAAGCTTCTCGGTACCTCAGTGTTTTGGACCTTTATCAACCAGGCAACACACACGTGATTACTAGGTGGCTCCCAGACGTGCTCCCACACATTAACACAAACCCTCAGGTGTGACCAATGTACCCCAAGTACTATAAGGGTTATTTGACAAAGGCCAAACTGCTTGAGGTTCAAATGAGTCAGAATCAACTCAATGGTGGTGGGTTGGTTTTTCTGGTTTAGATATTATTAGGTGAGGTGACTGTGCTCCAAAGTAAAAGGGCTTCTTCAGAATTCCTAAGTTAGTTTCTTGTCCTTAACTAGATAAAGCCACCTACTGGTGGCGTACTGCCTAAGGCATTTGACCACTAACCAGAAAGGTGGCGGTTCAAACCCACCAGCCACTCCTCAGAAGGAAGATTGGGCAATCTACTTCTGTAGTGATACCGTCTCGGAAACCCAAGGAGGGGTCGCTATGAGTCGGATGCGACTCGACGGCAGTGAGTTGCATTGTTTTTGCGTTACTGCCATCGCGTCAATTCAAATTCATAGCAGTCCTATATCCCTATAGGATAATAGAATTGCCCCCATAGGGTTTCCAAGGCTGAAATCTTTACAGAAGCACACTACCACATCTTTCTCCCACAGAGTGGCTGGTGGGTTTGAAACACCGACCTTTCATTTAGCAGCTGAATGCTTTAACCACTGCACCAGCAGAGCTTCTGTCTTAACTAGATAGTAATCTCTAAATTGTATTTTCTTTATATACACTTAATGATTATTGTGTAGACTTACATTGAGAACTGTTCATCCTATAAATTAAACTTAACTTTTGCATTGGCCTCTAAGTAGATGCCTTCTCAGCCTTAGATGCCAGTTATGAAAGAAATGGAAGTAATTCTCATTTACGATGGAGACACAAGAAGACAAAAAGAGAAGTTGCAATACTGAGAAACAAAATGACCTCAGGTAAGGTCTTATTCCTATACCAAAATCTCACTACCGTTGAGTGGAGATCACTACGGAAATAGATCGCCCAGTCTTCCTTCCAAGGAGTGGCTGGTGGATTTAAACTGCCAGCCTTCTGGTTAGCAGCCAAATGCCTTAGGCACTACACCACCAGAGCTCCTTCTTATTCCTATACCAAAAAAAAAACTAAACTCACTGCCATCTTACTCGTATACCAGTGCTAAAATCAGTGAAAGTAATCCCTGCCCTAAAGAATCCATGAGACTGAATTAATGCAGAAATGTTTAATCATAACATGTTTTCAGTAAACATTTGTTGCATTCTTTTTGACCTTAATATTGCAATCTTAGCTTTAATTTTATATACATATTTTCCACTAGGATTATGCCTTTAACCATCTTCTTTTCACATATTCCCAAATAAAATACAAGGCTTTTATTCCCCGACAAAATTTTCTGTCAAAAAAGAGAGACCCCTCCTACATAAAGAGGGAGAACAAAGTGGTACAAAACTCAAAATTGTTTGGAGGCAAAAAAAAAAAAAAAAAGAAGGTGGGGACCAGGTTTGCTGGTCCAATGGAGCCTGGTGTAACCACTGAGACTATGGCCCCTAGTTGCCCTTCA
>NW_006921654.1:9030779-9060633 GCF_000298275.1 Orycteropus afer afer
GGGAGGGTAACAAGGGAGCTGTCTGAGCACTAGTGACTGGGTTTTACCCCTTTCTCCTGGTCTTCCAGCCTGCTACTCTGTGCTACGCCCGTGCTTACCTTGCTGCCGGAGACCTGGTCCCTCTCGGGAGGGTAACAAGGGAAAGTGTTCAGTGCAGATCAGTGAGTAAATGCATATGAGAAACTAATTCCCGGCATTCACTATTACTGACATGAATGGAGCTTTTAGGCTTCGTTGTAGCATAAGGTGGCTCGTCATGCCATTATTTCACCCCATTTCCCAGTATTTGTGTCTTTCCTCTTTGGCAGTTAGTTTTCACAGAGAGGTAGCATGCAAACACCTGCCTTAAGAATAAAACCTGTTAGGCTAAGAGGCAGTGGGGGAAGGACACTGTGTAGTGTTGTCACTGGCTGAGTTGCGGAATAATGACTAGAAAGTCAGCTATAGCTCAGAGAGAAATGAAAAAGAGGATAGTAACCTTGCAAGGTGTGTCTCCCTGAGTCTTACAGGGTAGGTTGTTTTTTTTAAGTCTGTGGGGCATGTGATTTCAAAAGACTTTATGCAGGCAAGTATTCATAAAATCCTGACCCTTTTGTGAAGTCAAGAAGTTAGAACAAGGCTGTGATAAATTCCTAAGACCTCAACTTCCTCCAGGCTAGGAGGTGCACGGTCTCATTCTAGATGGCGTCTATGTGTTCCAACATGGGTGCTACAAGTTTTCTGCGCAGGTGTGTTCTGCTGTTTGCTCTCGGTTTGAGTCTTGGTCTCATCTTGGATCAGCCATCTTAGTTCATCAGGTGGTAAAGGAGGGTAGGGATCACAGGCTCCAAAACTGGTTGACTGCTGACCACGGGTAGTGGCTAGAAGACATCTCAAGAATGGCCTGCTATCAGGAAATGCCATCTAAGCAGTGAATTCATATTTGTGTTATTTCTTTTGCAGTGCCCCTTCCTTAAGACCTGAGGAATGTGGCTGTCCTGTCCTGCGAGCTGTTCTTGTCTTGGTGTTATGATCTGAGGAATGTGGCTGCAGGTGCAGGCCTCTTAGGTGATGATGGCTACAAGTAGTAGAATGAGACAGTGTTTAAACTGAACAGGATGAGTGTGGCGCTCAGGTTATGAAGTTAGAACACATTCATTCCCACAAACTCTAATTTATCTGTACTATTACAGTATATAAACTTTCTCTTAATTCCCTTTTTCAGTAAACCACTATTCACAGATGTACTTGGTGTCCCTGAGTCCATATTCCCTCCAGTTGAACATCATTAGGAACTAAATCTTTAGTCTTGGGGTGGTGGAATGCAGGATGGGTAGCACGTACTTAGTTGTGAAGGGTAAAGGAGGGGATCTGGGATCTAATGCTTAGTTTAGAGTTTCAGTCAATTCTCCTGTTTTTACTTCCACCTCTCAAGTACATGCGGCCTTGCATCCCTGAGCCTTCCTAGGGTGTGTGGTCAGACTTAGTTTGTTTCTGGGCTTCCTGCACTGCTGGCTTAGCTTTCAGCTTTCTTCAATCGTTCATCTGCTTTCAAGCTTTAAACAGTCTGTTAATCTGATCTGCCCTCCTCTTCATCTTTGGATCTTTTTTTGTCCCTTCACCATCACTGTGGTGGCATTTCATGAGGGAGTAGAGGAAAACTGGTATTCTTAATTCTCTGCTTTAACAGGAATTCTGTCCTGGTCCATTATCCTCTGTCCTCTTTCTTGTCTTCCCAGAATCTATCCACAATTGTCCTTCCATTTACTACCAGGTGCTACTTCTAATTATTACACTTTTTTCTCCCAAGACAACAAAGAATAGACCACTGCCCGATACTACTTATTTCTAAGGGAAGCTTACAGTCTTTGTGACAGTTTTCACAGGGGTTTTTATTGTTAGTAACTACCATACACTGGGGTAAATATAATCACAGTCCCTTACAACTTTAAACCTCACAATTAGGCTGAAGATAGCCACTCACTGGAATTTATGCTCAGTAACATAAAAATGGAGGGGACACTGCTCCCTTCCCTCCTTCTCTGATTCTTCTCTGCCCTCGTCTTGAGAGGGCTCAGTAAAGAAGACAAATTACTTCTGTCCCTAAAAATAAAAGTTTCTACCTATAAGGAGTGTGTCCTAGATCTAATATTTTGGAACTTTATGAAAACTTTATATTCACAAGACCTTTTATGATTTTGTAAACTTCAACAACTTCACTGTCCTTCCAGGTGAAATTTCTTTGTTTTTTTTTTTTTTCTTTTTAAAGCCTATCTCATACAAACATCTGGGTATTCATGGGATAGTGTTTATACTCGTGGAATTATATTAAATTTATAAAGTATCTATCTGTATTTGAAATGGCTCAAAGCATTTTCACCAAACTAATTTCTGAAAATATATTTTCAATAACTTCAAACAAAAGTACCACCCTTCAGCAAGGCAAGAAAAGGAAATCAAAGGTATCCAAATTGGTAAGGAAAAGTAAAACTATCCCTATTTGCTGATGATATGATCCTATACATAGAAAACCCAAGAGACTCAGCAAGAAAACTACTGGAACCAATTGAGGGATTTAGCATAGAGGTGGGATACAAGATCAACATACAAAAATCAGTTGGATTCCTTTACACCAGCAAAGATACTGCTGAAAAAGAAATAAGGAAATCAATACCATTTACAGTAGCTACCAAAAAAATGAAATACTTGGGAATAATTCTTACCGGGGACACAAAACTTGTGCAAAGAAAACTACAACACACCACTTCAGGAAGCCATAAGAGATCTACATAAATGGAAGAACATACCATGTCCATGAATAGGAAGACTGAACATTGTGAAATGTCAGTACTGTCCCAAGCAATCTATACATTCAATGCAGTCCCAATGTAGATCCTATCAGCATTCTTTAAGGATATGGAAAAACCAATCACTAATTTCATATGGAAAGGAAAGAGACCTTGAATAAGCAAAGCACTATTGAAGAAGAAGAACAAAGGAGGTCTCACACTACCAGATCTCAAAACCTACTATACTGCCACAGTAGTCAAAACAGCCTGGTATTGATACAGCAACAGACCTGTAGACCAGTGGAACAGAATTGAAAACCCAGAAATAGATCCTTTGACCTATGATCAGCTGATTTTTTATAAAGGGCTGAAATCCATTAAATGAGGAAGAGATGTTCTCTTTAACAAATGGTGGTGGCAAAACTGGATATGTATTTGCAGAAAAATGAAACAAGATCCGCACTTCATGCCACACACAAAAACTAACTCCAGATGGATCAAAGACTTAAATGTGAAACCTAAAACTATAAAGTTCCTCAAGGAAAAACTAGGGGCAAATTTAGGGCCTCTAATTTATGGCATAAATAGACTGTCAAGCATAACCCAAAATGCACAAACAACTAAAGATAAACTAGATGAATGGAACCTTCTAAAAATTAAATTTTTATGTGTTTCCAAAGACTTCTCCAAAATAGTAAAAAGAGAACATACAGATTGGGAAAAAAATATTCGGAAATAACATGTGGCAAGGGACTTATCTCTAAAAGGTATAGAAAACTCCAACACCTCAACAACAAAAAGACAAACAATCCATTTAAAAAACGGGCAAAAGACATGAATAGACACTTCACCAAAGAGGATCTTCAGGTGGCCAGCAAATACATGAAGAAATGCTCACAATCATTAGCCATCAGAGAAATGCAAATCAAAACAACAATGAGATCCATCTCACCCCAGCAGTAGTGGCAAAAGTTCAATGAGACAGAAAATAACAAATGCTCGCAAGGGTGCAGAGCGATTGGAACAACAGTATGACAATTCCTTAAAAAGCTGGAATTAGAAATACCATTTGAGCCAGCAATTCCCATTACTAGGTATATATCCTAAAGAAGTGAGAGCCAGGACAAGAACAGATATATGCACACCCGTGTTCATAGCAGCACTATTTACAATAGCAAAAACAGGGAAACAACCTAGGTGCCCAGCAACAGAAGAATGGATAACCAGACTATGGTATATACAGTGGAATACTATGCAACCCTAAAGAATAACATAGAATCTGCAGAACACCACATAACAGAAGAACTAGATGGTGCCCAGCTACCACTGTCAACCACTCAGAGGGAGGATCTATGTAGGAGATCCTGGATAGAGAGGGAGAACAATGTGGAACAAAACTCAAAATCATTTGGGAAAAAAAAGGGGGGGGGACCAGGTTTGCTGGTGTGATAGAGCCTGGTGGAACCACTGAGACTATGGCCCCTAGCTGCCTTTCAGGTCTGGAATTGAACCCACACCTGTGGCTTCCAGCCAAACAAAAGGGAGGCATATGAGGTGAACATTTACACTAGGTAGATACACTCCTTGAAGAGATCAATCATGGTAGCATAGAAAGGCTGTGTATGCACAGGGAGACAGCTCGGGGGCAGGAGTGAATGGAGGGATGGACACAGGGAAGAGGTGACTGTCAGGAGAAAGTGGGAGGGGAGCTGTTGCATTGTGGTAAATTGTAGTCAATGTCATGGGACAATGTGTGTGTGAACTACTTTATGGCAAGTGAATTTGCTCTGTAAATTTTCACCCGAATCACAATTTAAAAAATGGATGAACTTGAAGGACATTATGCTGAGTGAAATAAGTGAGTCACAGAAGGACGAATATAGTATTAGTTCATTGTACAAAGTCAAGGAAAGGTTTATATATGGAAGGAAATTTCTTTGTTGGTTGGGGGGAGAATGCTGCCAAAAAAAAAAAAAAAAAAGTATTGACCCATGTCACTTTAGTTTTGTGTATTTCACTGTACATAAATTATATTTCTATAAAATGTATTTAAAGAAAAAAAATACCACCCTCACATATAGATCCACTCTCCCCACATTTTACATTGCAGTCATCAATTCCTTCTTTTAAACATCATGTTCCAACAGTACAGGTAGCTAATTTCTCTCTGCAGTCATTCTCACATTCTAACTTGGTAAAGGTTAACTGTACAAGTGAAGTGACTGACGCTGTCCTTTAGGTGGGACCAGCAACTTATCTTCTCCCTGTACTGACTTTATTGTTGTTGTTGTTGTTATTTGCCGTCGAGTCAGCCCTGACTCATAGCGACCCCTCCTTGGGTTTTCGAGGCAGTGTCACTACAGAAGTAGGATTGCCCAACCTTCCTTCCGAGGAGTGGCTGGTGGGTTTGAACCGCCAGCCTTCTGGTTAGCAGTCAAGTGCCCTAGGCACTATGCTACCAGAGCTCCTCTGTACTGACTAGGGAAATCATATTAATATTTATGACAGCTCTAGAGAAAATAGGAGCTCTGGTGGCTTAGTGCCTAAGGCATTTGACTGCTAACCAGAAGACTGGCAGTGCAAACTCACCAGCTACTCCATGGAAGGAAGGTTGGGCAATCTACTTCCATAGAGATACCACTCCAGAAACCCAAGAAGGGGTCACTATGAGTCTAATTGACTCAACAGCAGTGAGTTTTGTTTTTGTTTTTTTCTAGAGGAAATACTACGTGGAATGTACACTTAGGAAAATTTCAAATTGATGCAGAAACAGTTGAAATACTTATTCCCAAAGAGTTTGATGGGAAGAGGGCAAAAGTGAAAGCTTTTTCAAAGTCTTTAAAAAGACTCTTGACTCCAGGTGTTGTTTTTGTTTTTTATTTTTAGGGGCTTTCTTCACCTCTGTAAGCCTGGACAGTTTAACTTCCCTTCACATATCAAAGAGCAGCTTTGCCTGGCCTGTCACCTCACAAGTCATCTATTATCTATTAGTCTGTTACTACGCTTTCATCCAGGTGAATAGAAAACATTACATGTAAGAAATTCTAAAGGGTGCCAATTTTTATTTGAGGACCTCCCTCCCCAGTGAGTTACTAGAATTGTGGCTCATTAGGGTCCTTTCCAGAAGCCTGAGCTCAGTTGGGGCTGACTAGCTTTCCACCAAGTAGTTTCTTCAATTTTCAGGAGTTAAAGAATTGAAGTCTATAGAAAGAATATTATGTAAATTGTGTTATTCCTATTAAGGTAATGTTGAGATTGAGGTTCTTCTCTAGAAAAGAAACATCCTGGACACCAGCATAATCCTCATTAGCTTTATCATCTTGGGGCTTGACAGGAAGCGTATTTCTCCAGAGGAGAGTTGTAGTTGCCATGACCGGGACAGGTAGGAAGGGGCCTGAGGAGCACAGGGTATTCCTGCCTGATGTCTGCAGTCTCCTCATAACACACAAGCATTCTTTCAAACTCTTCTGCCTCCCCCACTTCCTACCAGATCGGAATTTGTACAGTTCCAGAGTTAAACACTGAATTTGCACTGAGGTCTACAGCAGAGAAAACAATTAACTAAAAACTGTACTACTCATCACATTGAGCAAGCTCTTTTGCCTTGATAATGCTTAGTTATGTGTTACGTGCTTGTGAAGGATAATGCATTTAAATTTCACATAGCAGGGGCCTGGAATGGGCCGTTATTTTGCACTCTGGCCAAAGGCATAAGGCTTAAGACATGACAAATGATCATCCTTCAATAAAAGTACAGCACACAGTCCCATCCTTTCAAGATAAAGGGGGTAAAGATGTCCATCCACATGGTCAGCTCACCCATACTAAGATGTTCTGGTGCCCTTTGGGGCACCTTCTCTGGCATTTCCCTTAGGGGAGAAGCCTCTCTTTTTTATATCAAGCATTGCCAAATAGTGCTTTTCTAATCTTTTGGGTGGTGAAAAGCGTGAGCTAGACTTTTCCTGAGGCACTGTCCCGAGTACACCTCACGGAGGGTTGTTTTTACAGGGAGAGTGGATCTGAACAGCTTAAATGTGATGGCAGCTGAGGTCCAGCCTGCTATGTGGCATTGCCTACATCTTAAGACAGTATCTTGCTCAGGTAGCACCTTGGAAGAATTGCTGACTTTTGTCTTTGGAGGTCTTTCTAAGTAACCTCTCTGATGCACCATAAAACTATGAGTGCATTTCACACGTACAGCAGCTATTGATGATGGCGTACCATTCATGCTCAGTAACTGTCACCCTCCCTTGGCACAGGTCCATCAGCTTCTACGAGCCAGTGAAAATGAACTCGGCTGTCATTCGCCTCGTGGGCTTCCTTGTTCTACTGGCAGTTGTTCAGCTGTGGAGCCTGCCACATCATGACCCCAGGCAGTGCACTGAGCAAAGCCTGGAACGAGGTGGTGGGCTTTTTGCTGGTTATCCTGATCCTACTGACAGGCTGTACCATTGCCGTAAGTACCAAGTCCCAGTGGTTTTCTGTCCTTAGTGCTGTGGTCTTATATTCACATTGCTTCCCTTAGATAAATGATAAACCATCAGTTCAGGTTGGCAGTGGATTTTGGAGAAAAGGTTGTGGTGAAGTTAGAAGGCTGGTTTGAGTTGTTGCCCATTTCACTAGCAGTCTCCTTTAAACCCAGACGTTCACGTCTATATCTCTAACGTGGGGATAAAATTTAGCTCATAGGGTAATGTGAAAGTCAAATACATCTGTATGAAAGCACTAAGTAATTACAAAGGAATTTTGTGTAGCTTTTAAGGCAATTTAAATGGCCACTAAGGATTTAATTTCCATTCCATTGTTTCTGTGTTGGCCTCATCACCACCTACCACTCACGTTAGGACAGTTACAGCCGCACTCAGCTCCCACTGCTCACTCATCTGCTCTGACTGGCCTTTCTCCTGTTCACTTTAATTTGCTCTTTGGATGGATCTTCTCTGACTACAGAACTTTTTTCAGCTCCACAGTGACTTGTCTGTATCCTGATGGGAAGCTCTCATCACAAGGAGGTTTAAAAAAAAAAAAAAAAAAAAAATCCTCATTTCCCTGCAGAATTCCATGTGGTTCAGTGTATCTAACGGGGAGACTTGCTTACAGAGGCAGCCCCTGTGGAACCACTGCGCATTGGGAAAGGGAGTTTACATCCTTTGCCTTTCTGTTTCACAGTACTACCCATGCACACAGCTTTTGAGTGGCTCTCACTTTCAGAAATCGGTCCTTTTCTAACCACTTCTTGTTGCCAGAGGACACTGGGCATGAAATTAGGCTCTCACAACAGGCCAGGTTAGCGTGAAGGATTTGCTGCTGCTGCTGCTGCTGCTGCTTTGGCAGTGGCTCTTTGAAAGTGTGCAAGAGAAAAGCCAAAAAATAAAAATCAGGAAGATAAGAGTTCCAGGAAAAATGCATTATTTGTTTATAGCTAATACATACTCACTTCTGAAAGCCTATTATTTTCTCCCTAGGAATCACCCACACAAATGCTTATCTTTCTGTTCAGCATGTAAGATAAAGTAGGAAGCCCTAATGACGATTTGTGGCTCAAAAGCCAGTATAGAAAGAATAGAATTGGATAAGGAAGAAGCAAAACAGCAATTCAGATATTAAAACTGGCAAGAGTTTTGTCCAGGCTAATCATTCTGAGAATCTAGAACTCAGAAAGACTACCAACAACAGATAAGTTTTTAATGTGGAAAGTTAACTACCTTCCTAGGAAGCAGTTAAGAATAGAGCACCTATTTTGGCTGGACTACTGTGTCATGGTCCTAGCACCTCTCATTAGGCTATGAACTTCTCACCCCAGTGCACTTCAAGTTCTTAAAAAAAAAAAAAAAAAAAAACCTCACTGCCATCGAGTTGATTCCAACTCATAGCGACACCCTCTGGGTTTCTGAGGCAGTAAATCTTTATGGAAATAGGTTGCCCCATCTTCCTTCCGCAGCATGGCTGGTGGGTGTGAACCTCCAACCTTCTGGGAGCAGCTGAATGCCTGAGGCAGTATGCCACCAGAGCTCAGTAGGAAGTGGCAATCAGTAGCACAGTAGGTTTTACTAACAATTAAAAAAAAAAAAAAAAACTCTCAACATAATTGTTCAATATAAAGGGAAAATGGAATAAAATTACTGCAAAAAATTCTTGTATCATAAACTCTGAGACTACCTAAATTATTTGATTGTCCTAGAATTATTGGATAATAGGATGGTGCTTGGAAATATTCTTGTCATATAGATTTCCATGAGGATGATGTTTGTTATAAGCATTCAACCTCTGACTTTTATGGGTTTAAGATAATGCCCTAGTGGCAGCAGTAAACAGACCAATGCCAAGGGAAAATAAACATCATTTGTGACAAACACCTAAACTAAAAGAACATTATGGAAACCAGTCTAGTAAACCTTGAATTTGAGAAATGGTCTCTAACTGAAAAACAAATGGCAGAACTCAGTACTGTTCTTATATATTAAAGTATGTGTTTAATAATGTGTGTCTTCAAAAATGATAATAGAAGGAAAAACATAATTCAACAAAAGCCATTTTCTATGGCTAATCTATTAGATTTTTTGGAATCCTTCAATGTTTAGGAGTTTCTAGGCTTGGCCTAGAGCACTGTCATCATTTCTGGCATACATTTATTCTTTCAGCATGATTTTACTGTCCCTCAAAGCTTTCATGTTTGCATTTTCCAGAGTAGCCAACACCCAAATGGAATTTGAGTAATTTACAATTCCTTTCCAGCTGCTTTCTTCTTGTGAAAGACCTGAAGTTACTATTAAAACATCCTTTGATATCAACCAGTGTGCTCTTTTGTCCACTTGAAAGTATTTTCCGTTTTTATCTTTTGCCCCTCCCTAGTTTTCCACCATACGTAAATTTTTTTTGTATATAGATCCCAAACATTAGAAAGTAGCTTATGTTTTTAAAGTGGAAACAGTCCTTCAATATATCACTCAGTGTGTTTTTATTGTCTTTTCAGGTTGTTGCTATAGACCCTGTCCTGGGCTCCTTTCTGATCCTCACTAGTGTCACGTTGATGGTACTTGTGATCATTAACCTTTTAGTTTCTGCCATTTTAATGGCCTTTGGTAAAGAAAGGAAGTCTCTTCAGGTAGGAAACTCTCTCTCTGGCTTAATAATCTAAATATATATACTGTATCATGATTTTGTCACTGAAGGAAAAACTTTAAATTGTAGGTGCACTTAGATTACAAGCTGACTTAACTCAGTATCACCATACTCCCTTTATTCTCAACCATTTTCTAAGGGAACCCAATGTACTGATACTACAGGATCTCCTATATCCAGTGTCCTATAACTAGCTAACACTCAACCATTAAATGGTGGGAACACTCCAATAAGAGCCAATCATTAAAGGGAATAATTTTGCATCTTTAGCATTTTTTGTCTCCAGCATTAGTTAACAATTTCAGTTTTCTCACTTTTTTTCTTGTCTTCAAACTCGGAGAAGCTGCCCTGATAGACAGGATGCTGCAAAAGCTTTCTGAGTTTGTCAGGAGTCCAGCAGCACCAGAGCACCCTCTCATCCAAGCAAGCTGCCATGACAGCAGTGGGCACTGGCCCGCAAGGTTCAGATTATGGCCTCTCTTAACCCCACTACCTCCTATCTGAGCTTATTACTTCTTCTTAGCATATTAATGCTTCCCTTTACATGGCATAGCTTAGATACTTAAAGATATATACAGTATATTCTGTTCTTAATTCTGTAAGGCAGGAATCAGAATCACGTTGGCTTCAAGTTCCTATGCTTATGGATCCTGGCACTGTCAGGAGAGGGCTTACCACTGCAATGACACAGAAACCAGCTACCAACACCACTCCTCGCCCATGTTCCAGGATGGCTCTGGGAAATGAAGGAGTGAGGAAAGAAGAAAAGGAGTCAGGAGAGAGAGGAGGTTTGGCTGATGGGGTGCCCTGTCACAGAGCAGTAACCAAGCATATTCACAGATGTTATCTGGGCTTCCACACAGAGGTCAGATGGTCACATTCCTGTTCCAGACAACTGCATTCCTGACAGAGCCAAAGCTGAGGTCTGGCTGATACACCAGCATAAGCTGCTTACTGAAAAAACACTCTACTAAAATCTGAACTTGTCCATCATTGGACTGAACAGTGGAGAAAGCAGAGTACAGAGTCTTTAACTTTATTATCAGCTACTGAGCTATTAGATACAAACCAATCAAAAACATTAAAGAAAAGTTCCTCGAAACAAGTATGTACAGATCACTATACAGAAGAGAAATCACATCTTATAATCTCAAAGCCCCCCCTGTGGGGAAGGATGGCCTTGGAAGCAAATGAGTATATAAGTTACAACAGTAAGAATCTCATCCATCCATGGAAGCAGGGAACAGCTACAGCCATGTGGGCACCAAAACAATGATCTGAGATCAGCTTCCTAAAGTTCCACTAGATGATAAAGTTTTCAAATGAAAACAGGTACCTCTCTTCTCCTGTAGGCTTTCCAGCTCACTACCCAAGAGAGACTTGGGTACTTCTATTAAGGCAGCTGGAAACCGACCCTAGCCTTGATCAGCGATATCTGCCCAACATGTGGCCTGTCCTTCTACCAGTGATGCAATCCAACAGACCATGCTATAGGGAAATCATGAATTGACATAGTGCTGCCCTCTGATAAAAAGGAAACACAGCACTCAAAGCAAAAGGCCACAGAGGGCTCCCTGAGAATCCAGTAGAACTGAGGCCATCAACTTTCCCAATAAACTTTGCAACTGGATCCAGGTGAAACAATGCCCTGCAGCAAGGAGTAGCGTATGTGCCAATGAGGGCCCAAGCTTCTAGGAACCATTACAATGGCTTCCTGAGTCATTTTCTCTCTCCTATTCATATCAGAGTGCAAGAAAACCCATTTTGGCCTTGACACTCTCTCTCAGCACAGATCCCTCTATATAGAGAGAGGTTGGTTTCTAAGTCTGGCACTCAGCACAGGGTGGAGACACTTTGTGAAGTGCTCTTCTTCACTGTCCAGCCATCCATGGCAGCTTTCCCCACAATGTTTTCACCCTATTCTCCTCTGAAGGGACTGTGGGATACGCCAGGAGAGAACCTGGGTCACACTGACAGGAAATGGACAAGCACAGCTGCCAGGAGTCAGCTGCTCTGGCCTCAAAGTCTCAGTCGTTAGTCTCTTAGGAGCAACAGAGAACTGGAAAGCAGCAGAATTTGGTAGAGCAGGAAGAGAGCCCATAGGAGGAGTACGCTCAGTGATGATTAATAGATGGAACGGAATTTCATGGAGATTCTTTGTTACAAGGAGAAGCCTCTCGGTCCCAACTCCCAGAACTTGGAAGCTGCCTGGTTAAAGCCTATGTTTTCTTTTTTAGCTCTTCAAATCTCCGGGAAAGATCATCAAAGTCAATGTCTTCAGAAGCTGAGGTGTTGGCACCAGCAGATGCAGTGGGTAGTGTGTCTGGCACAGATGGCAACTCTGGTAGTACAAAGCTGTCGTAGTTATCTGCAGGTCTGGAAGGAGGCTTTGCAGGGGCTTCTGGCTTGGGCCCAGGACCTAAGGAAAGCAAGGAGCACAGTGTTAATGTGCCACAGAAATGACAAGATCTTCAAAGCCCGTAATTTCCTTTGACAGAAATCATAAAACCGGCAAAAACAGCGGCTTTTAAAAGATTCTTAAAATTCAACTCTACAGGTAAATGAAAATTTTCAGGACAATTTGTTAAACTAGTTTTCCTAATTTTAAGTGAATTCTGTGTTTTATTTTCCTGCACTGGGGGGGGGGGGAATTAAGGACTAATCAAAGTATGGTATATGAAGCCAGGTAGACAAGAGCATTCATTGAAAATATCCTTTCACAAAGTCTGTTTATATAACAAAATCCAAAGAATGGCACTAGAATTTTGTTGAAATAAATACTGCTTCCTTAAGAGCCACTATTTAAGACTTAGGGGGAAATTCTGTGTAAGGCATGTTAATGTCCATGTTATTTGATTTAATGGGATCTAATCTGTCTTTTTAGTGGTCTGTTTTGTATTTTAAAGGTGCTCTGGTGGCACAGTGGTTAAAGCATTTGGCTGCTAACCCAATGTCAGCAGCAATTCAAACTCACAGTCACTCCTTGGGAGAAAGATGAGGCACTCTGTTTCCATAAAGATTTATAGCCTCAGAAACCCCATGAGGCAGTTCTACTCTGTCCTATGGGGGGGTCACTATTGAGTCAGAATTGACTCAGTAGCAGTGGGCTTGGTTTTTTCGGCTTGCTTTTATATTTTGTAAGTTAAAATCATGCCTTCTCTATCCACTGCCTATTTCCATTTATTTATATGTTAAGTTCTAGAATAGGCCAATTAAACTACACTTACAGAAGATCAATGATCTGACCCACAGCTGATCGTTGGGATGAGGATGGCATGGATCCGTTTTGTTCTGTTGTGTGTAGGGTCACCTTAAGGTGGGGGGCTGACTTGATGGGAACTAACAACACAGAAGATCAGTGGTTGCCTCTTGGGGTAGGGGTGAAGGTGCTTGGAAAGGAGCACAGGAGAACTTCAGGGGGTGATGGAAAATGCTCTACATCTTATTAGGGTAGTGGTTACATGTATCAAAATGCACCAAAAAATTCAGCAAACTATGGATTTAAAATCTATGTTGTTTTACTGTATAAAATTATACCTTAATAAAATAAATGTCTCCAGTTTAGAAAAGAATTCCCCTTCTGGGTTTCTGGGTAATGTTTTATTTTTTCATTGAATGGACAACTACATATATGGACATGCTTGCTTTGTGAAAACTTACTGAGCTATACACCTACGACTTGTACATATTTCCCCCTCTTTAACTTCTCTTTAGTACCCCAAATACACAGACACACACACACACATGCAGTTTTTTGTTTTTTGTTTAATTTTTTCAGGCACTATGGAAGCTGAAGCAGCAAATAAAAATAAAGAATGTGAGGGTGACTGAAAAACTAGAAGATAAAAAAATAAAAATGAGTGAAGAATAATAGTGACGCTACTGACAGAAACAGGGTTTGGAAGAAATCTTCTGGACCAGAGAAAGGCTTTTATTTTTACAAGAGAAAAGTCCTGAGTTCTATGGTAACCATACTCCATACAGGTAGATTGCCACGATCATGAAAATAGTCTCCAAGGGAGGAACAGTAATGTGAAAATAGCAGGGGGGTTAGCACTGAGTCTTCAGGGTTTCTGATGCATACTCACCAACAATCTGTACAGAAGAGACATTCTTGTCAGCATTAATGTCATCAACCTGAAACACAAAGGTGGTTATCAGAGGAAAAAATGATACCATCAATGGAAAAAAGTACAGATACTGACATAAGCCCCTATGTTTTCCAAGAGATAGAACGCTCACCCAAAGCAACAGATACTGCTCCTCCACCCCCTGCACTGCTTCCTAACCTTCTTCCAACCAGGTACACACAATAATAGCAAAGCAGAGAAAAAGAAAATTCTTACCATAACTCCTTTCTTTAACCTGGTATCTTCACCTTCCAGGCAGAGAGAAAATACTAAACCACTGATTACCTCTATAAGAACCAACTCCTCAAATACTGAAGATCTTCTACCTAGTTCCTAGAGACAGTCATGGGCAATATTTAATGCATCGAGGCCAAAGCATAAGAAAAACTCAGGCCCGAGGTAAGACACATCAGCTAGAGAGAAAAAACAAAGAAGGAACTACTAGGCAAGCTTAGGAGCAGAGGTCTTTCTAGATGAGTACATGCCACACCAGATTGTTTTCTCAGTGACTCATCAGCTGGAAACTTATCTCAAAAGTCATATGCTAATGGAGGAAACGAAGCTGGCAGAAAACAAGTGATCCTAAACCAAAACTGTAACAATCACTTAAAAGTTCAAGACATTATTACTGTATTAGCCATTTATATAGCAAGTTTTGACCACAAGTCTAAAATGTGAGATTAATGCTATAGGCTGAAATTTATTAACTGGATACTTCAGTTTAAGACAAAAATTTGGTCACTACTTTTAATAAAACTATTCCTTTACGTGAGTGTCGAGAGCTTATAAAACTGGCATTTTAATTATGGTGATATTCTAGCATCAAGACTGTCCCAGCTTAATGTGACTCTCTGCTGAGCCAACCAATAACTGATTAAGTGGTCTATTAGGGCTTTCTAAGAGATCTGCAGCTCCTTCCTGATTCCTGGTTTAATTGCAAAGTATTGCCACCACTGATGCTGCTGCCGCCACCACCACTCCCCATTTCCAGGGAAGTGTGAAAGCAACACAGGAACCCCAAAGCAAGAACA
The DNA here is from genome assembly GCF_000298275.1 of Orycteropus afer afer. NCBI lineage: Eukaryota > Metazoa > Chordata > Mammalia > Tubulidentata > Orycteropodidae > Orycteropus > Orycteropus afer. The sequence continues at coordinate 9,045,831 of NW_006921654.1, forward strand.
GGAGTTGATCAAAACTTTGCCTTCCCTGTGGCCATTATTTTCTCTCTCTTCATGGGGATTCACTCTCCTGCTGCTTATGAAAGAGGCTCAGGCACTTACAGATTCATACGATGGGGGAGTTGCTGGTATCTGAGGTGGATGAATATTGGGAAAGGCCTGATAAGTCCCCATTGGCAATCCATTGAAATCCGACTGCAAGAGGAGAAAGGGAACATCAGAGACACTGCCCCCTATCTGTGATTTCTGAGGGTGTGTGTGTGTGTGTGTGTGTGTGTGTGTAAGGGAGAGAATGTATATATATTAAGAGCCCTAAATGAAAAAAATAATGCCCACAAGGGCCACCTATGGTCAAGATTTCAGATTTTTAAAGATCAATACCAAAGGGATATTCTTTAATTTACAGCAATTGCTTCAATATCTACAAAGGAAGAGTCCCAACAGTCTTTCTTACAAAATTATCTTCAGAGGAGGTTTTTCTACATGGTAGTAAGTGGCTACTTACTCATTTTTGGAAAAAGCTACTAGCATCCCTGCAACAGGTCCTAAAGGTGTTCTGTAAACCTACATGGAAAGGGTTTTCCAGCACCATCTCTCTCCCTAGATTTTCTTACTTAAAGCTATAGCTAACCACAAGATTTTCTCCAAATCCCAATGATAAAGTATTTTTTTCCACAATATATTCACTAGGCTAATACCAAATGTTCATACCGCTAAATCCTCCTAAGAATGTCTACTTCTCAAGTGTATTCACAGAACCAATTTGTCATCTATTACAGTTTCTACAGTTCACATCCACACTATTTACGAGCACACTTACTGGTCCTTTTGGAAGTGGATAGGAGAAAGGGGAACCGGGAGATGGCATGGGCATGGGCATGGGCATTGGCACTGTCCCATCAGGTCCACCAACTGGTGTGGTGAAGCCACCACCTCCTCCTCCTCCTCGTCCAGGACCACCTTTCTTCACATCATCTGTGAATCCAACATCAATAAGATCTGTCTCGACCCCAGCAGGAGCTTCTGCCTGAGAAAAAGAGAGCCTACTGTCATTAACCCATGTGACAAGCCAGGGTCCCCAGAAAGTGGACTCTGAGGTGGAGATTAGCATGAAAGAAGTTTACTGAAGATGGCTCCTGAGAGCAACACCTGCAGGAGAAGTGAAGCAGCAGCTTGGGTGAAGGGAGAATTTGAGGTGAGATAGTCACAACAAAGGCCTTGGGCAATACCCCAGAGAGCTCGGGAGCTGGGATGGACCTGCAGAGGTTTCCTCAATTAAGAAAAGTGGATAGTCTTTAAACTCCTGCACTGACCGGTTACTGGCTGCAGGTTGCACCCAGAAAAGACTTGTGACTTTGGGTGAGGACGATCTCTCTAGCTGAGGGCCATGTAGTCGCTGAAAAGTAGTTGGCTGTGTGTGAGGCATAAATACTTTCAAGAGCTGGAGTAATAGCACTCATGTCCTGAAAGTTGGCAATGTCTGAGAAGCAAACCAAAGCATCTACTAAATTCAGTTAACCTTAAGTGCTGAGTAACTACTGTTTGCCTATTTGTCCTCCTGTCCTGTACTATAAGCTTCTTCAAGACAGGGACTTGTTTTTATTTATCTGTGTATCCTTATCTTTCTGTGCACATCTAGAACTGTTTTCATGAACTGTTTCAGGCCTTGGGGTATTTCCTATCTACAGCAGGACTGTCAATTCTAGAAGTTCACAGAAAAGTAGCAATGAGACTACTTTACATTTGTATTAAGGTTTGTTATCTTCTCAAAGGACTTGCAGTCATTCATCTCATCTGATCCTTAAATACCCTGTGAGATCCTCAGACATACTTAATGTCACCCAAAAAGGCACTAACTGGATAAAGGCTTAAACTCCCACAAATAACTTAAGCTGCTGCCACGAACATGGTCATTTTTCAAAGAAGGTTGTCTCTAGAGATTTATTTAAACTTCTGGGACATTCTAAACTTACCATGACCACAGAGTCAGGCTCATAGGGCACATTGTAATTCTTGGCGATTTCAATCAGGTATCTCTCCACCAAGATTTTCGGTGGAGCCTCCACACTTAGTTTGTGCATTAGCTGTAAGTAAAAGGCCCAGGGATAAGTTAAGATGCATTCATAGTGAGCAGCTTTATCCTAATCTAATTATTGTTGTTGTTTGCCGTCGAGTCAAACCCGACTCATAGCGACCCCACCTTGGGTTTCCGAGGCAGTATCACTACGGAAGTAGGATTGCCCAACCTTCCTTCCAAGGAGTGGCTGGTGGGTTTGAACTGCCAGCCATCTGGTTAGCAGGCAAGTGTCTTAGCCACTGTGCTACCAGAGCTAATCTAATTAACTTAAGTTTATTCCTCATTTTACAGGTGGAAAAAAAAATGAGATTCCGACAAATTAAAGGATTGTTGAGTTACAAAGCACATTACAAGACTCATGTCTCCCTCTCTCATACACACACATACACACATTCCCTGCTTATATATGGTGCTGTGTTGATAAAGGCTGATATTGCTGCCCTTCACATTTGAATTCACCCACCCTTCTCCGCACCTCCCTTCTACCTTCACTCATCACAATGGTAAAATGTGTAGTGAGGCACAGGGAAGAAAAAGTCAAGAATGACAGAGTACCACTATCAAAGGTACACGGCAGAGGGAAGGTTTTGACTGAACTGCCACTCAGCCTTCCTTCTCACCCTCACTAGGAAATGAACTCAGTCACACAGTGGTACCCACTAGAATCACTGTAGGGAATAAAATAGCAAACTCCCACCCTGTCCACTACGTCATGTTTATTAGTAAGTGTGTTCATTACCCGGTCATTCACAGTGCCGATCTGATTGGTTCTACATAACTTTCCATATTCCTTGCTATATTTGGCACAGAGCTGATCAGCAACCTAGAGAGAAAAAAAAAAAAAAGTGGAAACTACTCCTATAGACTGTTTCAATCATCATATCAACAATGAACAAGCGTCATTACAGAATTTCAAAACAACTGTCTATAAAACCTTGAGGGGTTCATATTTTTTCATTTGTTCAGCCATCCATCTACTGAGCATTAATCATGTGCCAAACTGTTACAAGCATTATGATAAGCAATGTAAATAAAATGATGAACAAAAAGTTCCTATTTTATGGAGATCTCTGAAGAAAACTGTAATTTATATTCTTCAATCTCTCTAACAGTACAACTACAGACATCAATGAAACTGTTGTACTCACTATTTTCAACTCAGCCACTTCTGACTGGAGTCGAGGAGCAGCCCAAATCAGTGTAGACACGGATTCAGCCAGACCAGAATCTAGCTCCCTAATCCAGAAAAAAATTAGTAAAACTTAATGTCTTTAAAACCAACCAACAAAACCCTAGCTTTTGAATAGCGTATCTCTAAAGCTCTTTAACAAATTTCAATTGAGTCTTACAACTCTAGAGTTCCAGCCATTATTGGCATAGTGCCTAAGGCATGTGACTGCTAACCAGAAGAGTGGCAGTTCAAATCCACCAGCCACTACTCAGAAGAGAGACTGGGCAATCTAATTCCGTAGAGATACCACCTTAGAAACCTAAGGAGGGGTCACTAGGAGTCGGATCCGATTTGACAGCAGTGAGTTATTTTACTTTTGGGGAAACTCAAACTCAGAAATGCTAAATGACAAGCTCGAGGCCACAGAGCCAAGAAATGGCTGAGCCAAGACTCAAACTTAGGCCGCTCGCTTTCAGATTCTATACTTTGTTTCAATAAGACCAGGCCTTCAGGGAACTAGGAGGGAAAAGTCCTTAGGTATGTGAGGTATTCGCTTCCTGTATGTCGAAAGAGACCAACCAGTATTACTCCTTCTCAATTCCAGAGATGAGTTAGGTCTACAAATTAAAACATCTTACTTCATAGACTGGATGAGGCCAAACCGAGCAAGCAGCAGGTCACAGTACAGCTCTAGGATCTCCATGGCCTCCACCAGGTAGTCTTCCCGGATAATGTGCTCCACTCGAATCCGAGCACGTTCATCCTTCCCAGCAGCCAGATAGTCAGCTATCTCCTTCCTTGCTTTCTGGGCCAGTTCAGCTAAAACATAAATTCCACCTTAGTCATATAACAGTAGTAGTCTGGGCCTTGGCCCATGGGCCACCCTATAAGAGAGAAGCACGGCATTTTTGCTTTGTCCTAGCTCACTCTCCCTTAGTAAATCTAGTGTAAAATCTGCTGCTCTGTCTAGATCAGAATATTGTTTATAGAGGCAGAAACTTCCAACTAAATTTCCAACTAATTCTATTCCATAGAAACTGAGCATGTCCCTCTCCCTGCAACAAAGTGTTTCAGTCCTACTAGTCACAAAACCAGGAGCTCTGGTAGCATAGTGTCTAAGGCACTTCACTGCTAACCAGAAGGCTAGCAGTTCAAACCCACTAGCCACTCCTTGGAAGGAAGATGGGGCAATCTACTTCCGTAGTGATACTGCCTCGGAAACCCAAGGAGGGGTCACTGTGACCCAGGTCTGACTCAATGGCACATAACAACAACAACAATCACAAAACCACTCAATCTCAAGTGCAGAAATGTACTCAAAGTGGAAAGGGCCTGGGATTTCTAAGGCTTCATAGCACTAGTCTGGAAGACTCATCACTAGGGTGCTACCATCCCAGTGTATTTTGGGAAAGAAAGGCAATCATGTTCTACTTACTTTTTTTTTTCTCCAATAGTTTAAGACGATTTATGACTAATCTCAAATTGACTCGTAAACGCTCAGCTTTAAATCCAGAGCCCAGCATACTGTGCTGTTCCTCCTGGAAAAAGAAGCACAAATGATTATTTTCAAGTCAGAATTACTTCAGGAAGTAACATCTTTTAGTAGATTATGTGACACAGTAAATTGAAGTGGTTTCATAGGAGAATGACATGATCTGATTCATGTTTTTTAAAAGATCATTTTGGCTGTTGTATGGAGAAATGATTGGGGTAGGATAAAAAATACAAGCAAGAAGGCCAGGGAAAAGGCTATTACTACAATCCAGACAAGAGATGGGAACAGCTTGGTCTGGAGTGGCTAGCAATCGAGGTGGTGGCAGAAGCAGCAGATTTTGAGATCTATTTTGAAGGCAGATCTGAGAGAACTTGGTGGTGGATGAAATGAGTAAGATTAGAATAGGAGTAGTGTGGTAAAAAGACAAAAAAAGCAGGAGGGTTCCCTGTTTCTCCTAAAAATCTGAACAGTAGTAGTGATGAGAAAAGATGACTGAATTTAGATCCAAATTCAAACACATTCTCTCATCATCTTAATTCCAAAATTAAGTCTCAGCCTTTAGGAAAAAACTAATGTGCAAGATCACAGAACTCTTATTAACGTCTACTCACATACAAATACATACATAGGGATGTGAGGTCCAAGAAAACAAGAACAAACTGCTCTATAATATTCTACAACAGAAGTCTATTTACCAAGCCTTCTACTGAAGAGCAGACTTAACAGACAACACAACCATCATCCACACAATTTTAGGCTATCCCACTGTGCACTGACCACTATGTGTTCTATTTCAAGACGGCAAATTTCTATTTACTTCAATTACTTCTGCATTTAAACTTCAAAACAAAGTATCTAAACAAAAGCTAGGTCTAAGAAAGTAACCAAAGAATGGTCAAATCAAAAATGATATTCAATGTATAAAGCATTAGGAACAGTGTGTTTGCCTGAACATAACTCATTCTTTATCTGGTGCTGCTGTAACAGAAGCACCACAAGTCGGTGGTTTTAACAAACAAATCCATTTTCTCACAGCTGAGGAATTTAGAAGTCTAAAGTCAGGGTACCAGCTCTAGGGGAAGGCTTTGCTTCTCTGTTAGCTCTGGAGTAAGGAGCTCCTTGTCTCTTTGAACTTCTGCTCCTGGGAGATCTTCAAGTGGCTTGGCATCTCTCTTTCCCCATCTCTGCTTCCTTAATTGCCTGCTTAATCTCTTTTTATATTTTAAAAGAGACTGACTTAAGATATACCCTATACTAATCCTGCCTCATTATCATAACAAAGAAAACCCACTCCCAATACAACACATTATTTTGGGGAGACACAATTCAATCCGTAACAATCACTAATAGAAAACACATTATTTTCCTTTGTAAAGCTGCTCCAGGAACCTTTATACATTTAATATATAACCTATATCCCAGTTGAATATGGGGCTTGCATATCATGAAGTATCTGGGATTCATTATACTCAATTATATTCAGTTCCATTCACCAGATATTTATTAACCGTATGTCAGGCACTGGTTAGATAACGGGGATAAAAAGATAAATAAGGCACAGTCCTGACCTCAGAGAAACTTATAGTCTATTGGAAAACACTGCTAAGAAATCCTATCATGCAACAACAGGTCTCTCCTCGTCAAGAAGAAAGAAGAAAACCAAAATTAATGGAAACAATCAGTCCTAGCGACTGGTACACCATCCGATCTGCAACCTATACAACTATGAGACCAGAAGAACTAGATGGTGCCCAGCTACCACTGACATCCACTTGGAAGGGATGTAGGAGATCCTGCATAAAGAGGGAGAACAATGTGGTACAAAACTCAAAATCATTTGGAGGCAAAAAAAAAAAAAGAAGAAGAAGGTGGGGACCAGGTTTGCTGGTCCAATAGAGCCTGGTGTAACCACTGAGACTATGGCCCCTAGCTGCCCTTCAGGTCTGGAATTGAACCCACAACTGTGGTTTCCAGCCAAAGTACAGGCATGTGAGTTAAACATTTACCTCAAGTAGACACATGCCCTGGAGAGAACAATCATGGGAGAAGGAAGGGCTGCTTATGCACAGGGAGATAGCTCAGGGTGCAGAAGAGTATGAAGGGATGGACACTGGGAGGAGGTAACTATGGGGAGGAAGTGGGAGGGGAGCTGCTGCATTGTCAATTTTGGTCAATGACATGAGACAAAGTATATGTGAACTGCTGTATGAAAAGTGAATTTACTCTGTAAATCTTCACCCAAATCCTAATTTAAAAAAAAAAAATCCTATCAACTCTGATACAGTTTGGCCAACAGTATTAATTCTAGAATGGTTCTCAACCAAGGCAATTTTGTACTCTAGGGGACATTAGGCAACATCCAGAGACATTTTAGGTACTCAAGACTGAAGGAGATGCTACTGACATCTAATAGGCAGGGGCAGGAATTCTGCTAAACATCCTAAAATGAACAGGGTGGCTCCCTACAGCAAGGTATTATCTGATCTAAAATGCCAATAATGTTAAGATTGAGAAATCTTGTTCTATGGAAAAAACACCCGACCTACTGGGAAGGTTAAAAGGATTTCTAAAAGGCAAGGCCTAAGCTGAGTCCTGGGAGCTCTGGTAGTGTAGTGCCTAAGCACTTGACTGCTAACCAGAAGGCTTGCAGTTCAAACCCACCAGCCACTCCTCAGAAGGAAGATAGGGCAATCTACTTCTGCAGTGATACTGCCTTGGAAACCCAAGGAGGGGTCGCTGTGAGTCAGCTCCGAGTCGACGGCACATAACAACAGTAAGCTGAGTCCTGAAAACTCAATGCCACAGAGCTGATTCCAACTCAGAGCAACCCCCATTGGGTTTTCAAGGCTGTAAATCTTTACAGAAGCACACTGTCTCATCTTTCTTCCACAGAGTGGATGGTCGGTTTGAATCGTCAATCTTTGGGTTAGCAGCCAAATTCCTTAAACCACTACACCACCAGAGCTCCTTTTAAGCTGAGTCCTAAAGGAGAACAAAATGTTTGTAAATAGTGGGTGTGAGTATCATCAGTAGATGGAGTAGTGTATGCAAAAACAAGGTAGCAGAAAGAACAGGAGCTTTCTAAGAAACTCAAGGTCAGTACAGATGAAGCATGGCATGATAGTTTATGGCATAACATGTCTGTCATAACTGTAAGTTCCCCTATCTTTTGATATTTATGTCATATAAATAATGCTAAAATATTCATATGCATATTACTTTTCCTATATTTGAAATTAGGAGTCCCAAGGTAGTACAAGGAGTCCTTGGTTTGCACAAATGGTTATGCATTTGGCCACTACACCCAAAAGTTGCCAGTACAAGACCTGTCGATTGACTTCCTAAAAATCAGCCAGTGAAAACCCTATAAACCACAGTTCTACTGACACACGTTTGGTTGCCATGAAATCAGAATCAACCCGATGGCAACTGGTGGTGGTACTGGATATTTGAAATTAATTCGTTACACTAGATTTTCTGAAGCTAGTTTCATTTTTAAATCAGAATACCTTATCTGTAATTGGGACTTGATTCTGATTATTTTAATACCACACAGCACTTAAACTGAGCAGACTAAAGTTGGAGATTCCAGAGCTCCTTGGCATTTGGAAGGCAGAGAGAGGCACAGGAAGAAAGGGAGGGAGCACAGAAAGAACTAATTTGGACAAAACAATGATGTTAGTTTAAAAATGAAAAAACATTTTAATTTGCTAATTTTAAAATGTAATATTAACAGTGAGGTTTCAAAGCACTATCCCATCAAGTACTGACTCCCAAACTTACCTATACCAGAAGATGTAGTTCTGAGGAAGGTGTGAAAAGTTTCCCATTGGTTTATAGGTAAAGCCAAAAGGCTTTTAATTGAGATATACATGTAATCTTAATTTATTCTACTATTTTATTAAATAAATTCATTATACTCTTCTCTTTACTTTTGCCTATTTGAAATTTTCCAGAATAAAAAGCTAACCCACAAACATATATAGGTTTAATAGAGGCTATTTCTACACATGTATTTATATATACTGCAAATATATCCACGAATATAGTAGAGCACACAGGGGGCAAAATTACGAAAACTTTTCAGCCACAACCAAACACCTTGAGGGAATGAGTCACTGGGCCTGGGAACTCAGGATCATAGGGACACTAAGGTCAACTGGCATAACACAGTCCACAAAGGCAATGTTTTACATCCACTGAGTAGCTATTGAAGTCTTAAAAGCTTGCGAGCAGCAACTGGCATAACATACACTACACAAAAACAATTGTTTTACATCCTACATTGGTGAGTAGTGCCTGAGGTCTTAAAAATTTGGAAGTGGCCACCTAGATGCAACAAAGGGTCCCTCCAGGTCCAGAGCAAAGAAGAATGAAGAAAACAAAAGATGCATAGAAGCAATTAGTCCAAGGGACTAGTGGACCACAGGAACTTCAGCCTATATGACCATGACCTCAGAAGAACTAAATGGTGCTCAAGTACCATTGTCAATGACTCTGAAAGGGATCAGTGCAGGAGATCCTGGATAGAATGGAAGAACAATGTGGATCAAAACTCAAAATCATAAAAAGACTAGGTTTGCTTGTCTGACAGAGCCTGATGAGATCCCCAAGACTATGGATCCTAGTTACCCTTCAGGTCTGGAATTGCACTCACTCCCTTGGCTTCCAGCCAAACAACAGATGAACATATAGGGTGAACATTTACATCAGGTCCACTCCTTAGAAGGATCAATGAAAGGAGTATAGAAGGTCAGTATTTGTACAGGGAGTAGGAATGCATAGGAAAGAAGGATGCAAGAAATAGTTAACTACAGGGAGGAGGTGGAAAGAGAGCTGTTACGATGTGGGGAACTGCAGTCATTGTCATGGAACAGAATGTGTATGAACGGGTGTATGGAAAATAAACTTACTCTATAAAGTTTCACCCAAATCATAATAAAAATTTCAAATAGTAATAAAAGCTTGTGAGCAGGTAAGTTCCAAGTATCAGTCTTTCTTTGTCTGGAGCAAAAAAGAATAAGAAAATCAAAGACACATGGAAACAATTGGTCCTAAGAACTAGTGGACTACATGAATCCCAGCCTCCATGACCCAGTGAGACCAGGAGAATCGGATGGCGCTTGCTTGGGTGATGATCCTCTGAAACGAATTACAATTGTAGGTCCCAGATAGAGTGGGAGAAAAATGTAGAACAAAACTCCAAGTCATAAAAAAGAGCAGGCTTATTGGTCTGATAAGAGAATGGTTAAATCCTTAAGACTATGGTCCTTAGACACCCTTCAAGCCTGGATCTGAACTCACCATGATGGTTCAAATTTCAGCCAAACAATAAATCTATAACGTGAATAACACCAGGGAAGTGCACACTCATTAAAACAATCAACCATACGAGATCAAAAGGGCAGTATGTGCCCATGGATTAAGCTCAGAAGTCAGGAAGAGATAGGAAAGGATAAAGGGAAATAGTAAACACTGGGAGACGTGGGAAGAGTGCTGTTACATTGTGGGGATTGCAATGAATGTCACAAACCAGGTATGAACTGGAAATTGCTCTGTAAACTTTGACCAAAATCACAATAAAATCTTTTTTGAGTAAAAGTTTAAAAATAATATGTAAACATAATAGGAAAAAAAAAAATCTCCAAAAGAAGCTGTTTAAGGCCTGACCTTAATTTTACTACCGAGCAAAGGTGGCTGGTTCCATTCATTACCTAAGTATTTAAACGGATGTTCTTAGGCTCCGATCCTTGTAAAAGTTTATGCTGTTGAGTTTCAAATCCTCATCTCCTACACTCCGGAAGAGGGGCGCTTTGAAAGAGAAGAGGAACGAGGAAGGGGTCGCAGGCTCCTGACAAGATCTCACCATCAAACGTGCAGAGGCGTCTGAGAAAGGGGCAGAGGCAGCCCAAGTTCGGGCCTGCCCTTGAACAAGGCCAAAAAAGCAGCCATCCCACCCAGTGGAGGCTGCTGGGACTCAGAGGCTGTCGGCCTCTCGCAGGCACTGGAGACAGAAGATTCCCTAGGCCACACAGGGTTCGGGGGGGGGGGTCACCCTAAGAGCCCAGGTTGAGAGCTCTGTCACCGATGGGTGCCGATGATGAGGTCGCGGCGTTTCCACCTCAGGGAAGAGACGTGTTCGGGCACGAAAGTTTGACGGCTTCAAGTGCCCAGAACTAGCGGTCTCCAAGAGGCCCGCAGCCCCGCAGGGGCCTCGCCACCTCTCTTCGGCCTCCGGCCAACTCCCGTGCCGCGGACCCTCGGTTCCGACCTCGGGCCTGACCCCCAAATCCAGGATCCTTTCCTTGCTCCACCCCTCCCACCTCCAGGCTGAGACCTTCTATATCCAGAGCGCAGAGCGGGAACTTCTAAATCAGGAAAACAAAGACCCCTGACACCGAGGATGCCACACTCACCTGATCGAATCCAGGCGAGAAAACGGCAAAGATAGACTTCGAGATCACGGCTCAGCATCCAAAATGGCGGCCTCCTCGGCTCACTACTGCGAGCGCAGCGGAAGAATCCTCAGGGCCGAATCAGTCACGCCCTTCTTTCCAGGGATTGGTTGGATTCCGTCCGCTCCCGGGACCTACAACTTGAGCACTGCGTGGCTCCCCCTCCCCGCTGCCTCTGGAGTCGGAGCTGCCGGGGACTACTTCCCGCGGCGGAGTCACTGTCGTAGTGCAGTAAACGTCATGCAGCCTGAGTCACCCGCGAGAGGCGCGCCCTGAATTCCGCAGGTCTCGCCCGGGGTGCGGTGAGGTTAGTGGCGCTGCTTTCTTTTCCGGCTTTGTGCCCCGTGCTCTTGTTCCTGATATTCTTGCCCTTTGCAAAACCGGTCCCAGCGCTCGCTTCAGCGCCTGAAGTTAGTCCCTGAGATTTGCTGTTTTCCGTCGCTCGACTCTCCACTAGCCCTCGAGGACTTTCTCGATTTCTTTGCTCCGGGCGAAGTGACCGAGCGAGTTTCGACCCCACTCTGGAAACCCGCCCTTCATCCTCCTGCTTTAGTTACCCACCATCTCTCCATTTCCTACTCGCCACCCTTAATCTCTTGCCCGGCTGTTGCGGAACCTGGTTGCCCTTTCAGCCACAATCTCTGGAGTCTATAATGTGTTTCATCAGTTCTACATTCTGTAGCTATTTGCCTTCTATCTATTCAGCAGAAACTCTTGACTTGGTTGTTTTTGTTTTTAATTTAAGAACCATTCTCTCGTTTTAGCATTGTGAGGGGCTTCCTGAACTCCTGGCTCGCGGAAGGAGGTAATCCTGCCCCCTGCTGCGGACGATGCAAATTTAAAAAAAATCAAACCCAAGCAAACCCATTGCCTTGGAGTAGATTGTGAGACTTTATTGGAGAGAGTACTGCCCCACAGGGATTCCAAGCTGTAAATCTAGGAAGCTGACTGCTACCTTTTTTTCCCCTCGGAGAGGCTGGTAGGTTCATCCACGGACCCTGACCTTTTAGCAGCCAGCCGAGTCCTTAACCACTGCGCCACCAGGGCTCCTAGGCTGCATCTAGGAAGGCTAACATTTTGATTTGCTAAATTGTGGTAGGAGGGCAGTCTTAGGACAAGTATGGAGCCGCGCGTCACCATGTATGATTTAGAAATGGCTGTGTATGTGCCTTTAGAGCCATTTGCAGTATTTCGAAATAAAACTAGGTTCCAGCACTTCAAAATACAGTGTTTGGTTTCTTTAAAATATGCAGCAAATATATATGTAAACTGAGCCCATTCTACTACAATATAATGGGGTTTCGTTTTCGTAACAGGACTAACTGCTCTAGATTAAATAGCTTTAGAGACTCAGCATTTTTAATGGATGCATAAAAATAATGGGGATGTTACACAGGGCTTTTCATTTTGTTATACCTTATTTTTAATAGCCCTTAAATATATTCTTTAAATTTAACTCTTAAAGTACATTTTTAATAGCCGAAACAAGGGACTCAAACATACCAGTGCTCATGCAGATGGCACTGGACTGGGTGTACTTAGAGGGAGGGATGATGATGTCTGCAGCTTTTAGAAATTCTTAAGAAAACAAAAGTGTGTGTATATACGTATACATGTTGTTGTTGTTAATATGCCGTCGAGTCGCCCCGACTCATAGCGACCCCTCCTAGGGTTTCCGAGGCAGTATCACTACGGAAGTAGGATTGCCCAACCTTCCTTCTGAGGAGTGGCTGGTGGCCCGAGGCAGTATCACTACGGAAGTAGGATTGCCCAACCTTCCTTCTGAGGAGTGGCTGGTGGGTTTGAACCGCCAGCCTTCTGGTTAGCAGGCAAGTGCTTTAGGCACTATGCTACCAGAGCTCCTATACATATGCTAACCTATTATATATTGCCACTAGACATGGAACATGATAGAACAGATTTAACTGGTAAGGAGAAATTTTGTTTAGAAATAAGGAATTTCCCTAGTCTTGGGCATCATTAAATACTGTTGTTATTGTTACTAGGTGCTGTCGAGTCAGCTCCAACTCATAGAGACCCTATGTACAACAGAACAAAATAATGGTATAGAATAATAGTAAATACTATGTTGTTGTTATGTGCTGTGGAGTCAGACCTGACTCGTAGCGACCCCTCCTTGGGTTTCCGAGGCAGTGTCACTACAGAAGTAGATTGCCCAACCTTCCTTCCGAGGACTGTAGAAGGCAGCAAATGAAGTTGTGTAGTCTTCCCTAGAAACTAACTAACTAAACCAAGGTCCCTTCTAGTAATAGGTATATTCCGATTCTTTTGCATTTAGTTTTAAAGCAAAATACTCAAAACAACTGCTGTTGAGGTGATTTGGACTCAACAACCCTATAAGACAGAGTAGAACTGCCTCATAGGGTTTCCAAAGATAAAGATCTTTACAGAAGCAGGCTGTCACATCTTTCTCCCGGGGAGCAGCTGGTGGATTCCAACCACCCATCTTCCATCTTTTGTTTGGCAGCAGAGCACTTCCACCACTGCACCACCAGGGCTCCTAAGCAAAATACAAGAAACTGAATTCAATACCTTCCTTTTGTTTTTTAAAAGTGGAAATATGTTTTAGTGTTTTTAATGATTTAAAGTAATAATTTTTAGTTTCCATCTGTTGAGTTGGCTCCGGTTCATGGCAACCTTGTATGTAACAGGACAAAACGTTGCTCCGGCCCTGAGCCATCTCCATGATCATTGGTATGGTTGAACCTGTTGTTTCGGCTATTAAAAAAGTTAAATTTTAAAAATATATTTAAGATATATTAAAAATATGTAAAGTTACTACAAATAAAGTGTAATAAAATGAAGGCCCTGTATAACATTCCCAAGCCATTATTTTTATGCATTCATTAAAAATCTGTAAAATTTTCTCAAGTAGACACACGCCCTGGAGAGAACAATCATGGGAGAAGGAAGGGCTGCGTATGCACAGGGAGACAGCTCAGGGCGCAGAAGAGTATGGAGGGATGGACACTGGGAAGAGGTAACTATGGGGAGGAAGTGGGAGGGGAGCTGTTGCATTGTAAATTTTGGTCAATGACATGAGACAAAGTATATTATGTGAACTGCTGTATGAAAAGTGAATTTACTCTGTAAATCTTCACCCAAATCAAAATAAAATTAAAAAAAAAAAAACTGTAAAATTTTAACATGACTAAGATAATCATGTGTATTTCATTCGGTAAACCTTTTTATACTTAATAAATTCTGTATATCTTTTTGTGTCGATATATATAGATCCACTTCATCGCTTTCAGTGGAAGCAGAGTATCCTATTATGTGGATATACCACTGTTTAACCAATCCACTATTGATATTTAAGTTGATTCCAATGTTCTTTAATATGTTGCAGTGAGTGTCTTTCTAAGAATATCTGTGCATACTTTTCAGATTATTTCTTACTGCTAAGTTCCCATAAGTGGTATTGCTGGGCCATAGGATATGCATATATCAAATTTAAAGTCCAATACCAGACTTCTCTTTCAAAATGTTTTTTATCAATTTATCCTCCTACTAATAGTGTAAGGAACTGTGGTGGTAGCGTAGTGCCTAAGGCACTTGACTGCTAACCAGAAGGCTGGGGGTTCAAA
>NW_006921654.1:9061538-9062667 GCF_000298275.1 Orycteropus afer afer
ATAGATCCCCCTCCGAGTGGTTGACAGTGGTAGCTGGGCACCATCTAGTTCTTCTGGTCTCATAGTTGTATAAGCTGAGGATCACATGGTGTACCGGTCACTTGGACTAATTGTTTCCATGAATCTTTGGTTTTCTTCATTATTCTTTGCTCTAGATGAGGAGAGACCCCATCATTGCATCTAAATGGCTGCTTGCAGGCTTTTAAGATCCCAGTCACTACTCACCAAAGTAGGAGGTGGAACATTGTTTTCTGTAGTATGTTATGCCAATTGAGCTTGATGTCCCCTGTGACTATGGTTCTGAGCCTATAGGTCCAACTACTAGCTCACTCTGGGTAGCTGGCTTTGGCCAAGAAGTGACTACAATCTTGTCCCTTGTCAGCTCTGCTATACACCTGGGAATTCTTACATAATACACATATCTTTGGGATCTCTGGTAGCGTAGTGCCTAAAAGCACTTGACTGCTAACCAGAAGACTAGCGTTTCAAACCCACCAGCCACTCGTTGGAAGGAAGGTTGGGCAATCTACTTCTATAGTGATACTGCCTCAAAAGCCCAAGGAGGGGTCGCTATGAGTCGGGACTGACTCAATGGCACATAACAACAACAACAACATCATACATATCTTTGAACATTAGTAACATAAACTATCTTTTGTGACCCTGTTCCTCACTCATTCCTCACTTATTCACATGGTTAGGTTCCAAAGACCAAGTTGTTATGTGCAGATCAGTGTTAAGCAAAATGGAAGATGGCCAAATCATTGTGTAACTGCCAAACCATTAAGCATCATGGCCTAGCCAATACTTAACCATCACAACCAATGTTACTCTCACCTCACACCTTAGTGTTCATTACTACCAGATACATGTCATTATTGTGCAAAAATATTATTGTATAAATGTAAAAGGCTGGATAACAAGAGTCAATAAGTGAGGAGTAGGTATAGTGTGCTCTTGGTCGTCTTTTGCCCATTTTTCTAATGATGCAGATGAACATTTTAAAGTAATTTTAAATTTTAAAGATGGTAAAATACACAGCTTAAAAGGATGTATAGCATATCAAGAAGATCATTCATCATGACCAAGTGGGGTTCATACCAGGTATGCAGGGATGGTTCAACATTAG
>NW_006921654.1:9064376-9074670 GCF_000298275.1 Orycteropus afer afer
TGCATTGTAAAATTTGGTCAATGACATGAGACAAAGTATATGTGAACTGCTGTATGAAAAGTGAATTTACTCTGTAAATCTTCACCCAAATCCTAATAATAAATAAATAAATAAATAAATAAATAAGGATGTATAGTGAAAAGTAAGTCTCCCTACTCCAACCCTCAGTCTTTCTATCCTTCTCTCAGAAGCAGAGTCACCATTGTTATCACACTCTTGTGCCTTTGAGTAAATTAGTTAATCTCTCTGTGTCTCTGTCCCCTCATCTGTACAATGGGAATAATATTACCTACCTTAATAAAGTAGTTGTGAGTAATTAAAAGTGTATTAATTTATGAAAAGCTCTTAGAACCGTTCCTAACAGACAATGTTTGTTTAATGGTGTCATTATCCTTCCAATGATACCTGCATGGAATACCATATATATACACAGATTTAAAAAAACAAAACAAAACAAAAAAAACAGTAGCATACGTACAGTATTTACTAGTCTGTTGCTTGCTTTAAGATACTTATCTTGGAGATTTTTGTATACCAGTACTTATCAATAATTCTTACTGTTTTTAAGGGCTGCGTAAAATTCCTTTGTATATATGTCCATAATTTTTAAAGTATTGCTGTATTGATAGATGTCTTAGATTGGATTCTTTAGAGAAGCAAAACCAGTGAAGCTTATATTTGTGTATATATACAGAGAGCTTTATCTCACAGATGTAGAGGCTGGCAAGTCCCAAGTCTGTGGGTCGGACATCAGAATGGAGGCATCTCCTGAGTCACATACCTGTAGGAGCTGACAGACTCAGGATCAGCAGGTCAGATGGTATGCTGCTGGCTCAAAGACTGCAAAGGTTGACAAATCCAAGGTTGGCAGGTAAGATGGCAAGCTGCTGGCTCAGAGTGAGGAGGCTAATGAATCCCAAGATCAGCAGGCAGTATGGCAGACTGCTGACTCAAGTCCAAAGAACCAGAGGTTAGATGATGACAAGCCAGATGCAGGATCCAGAGCAAGCAAAAAGCAGAGAGCTTTGCCAGAACATCTGTCTAGATTAGAAACAGGCCACACACCTCAGGAAACTCCCTTTCAGCTGATTGGCTGGTTATGGCCAATCTCATCATGAAGGTGATTACATTCTATCAGATCTCATCATGGGAGATGACTACATCATAATTGCCAAATAACTGATAATCATGGCTCAGTCAAGTTGACATACAACCTTTGCTATCAAATGAGCATTTTGGTTCTTTGCAGTATTTTGCCTCTATAAACAATGCTGCTATGACTAGATCTTTGATTTGTACTTGTTGGGTAAATTCCCAGAAGCAGAAGAACTAGGTCAAAGGGTAAATATATTTTTAATTTCAATAGTTATTGCCAAATCACCCATCAGAGGAAGTATCTATACCACCATCACCACCAATGTATGAAAGCTTCTATTTCCCCATGCTCAGTAGCTTGTGTTTAGATAACTTTTGGGGTCCTTGATATTAAAACCTTGTACAAACACTAAAAGTAAAGATGTGCTAAAAGTGTCATTGAGTCCATGTCTAGCTAAAAATGACATGATTAATTTAGAAAACTCTTTCTTCTCAGGAGTTGCTTGAATTTAGCAATCAACACTTATAACTTGGGCTTCAGCAAAACCTGTATATTGAGTTTATTTACATCAACTGGGAATTGCACCACAACCAGCCAGGTACTCATAACATTTTCTCTGCCCTTATCTGAACAGACTAGTTTCAACCAGAAGCTAAACATAATCCAAAAAAACCAAACCTGACTTCACATTTTCAATTGAAAATCCTGTCCTGCTGTCCATTCACAAAAATATAACATAGAGTGGCGGGGGAGCTCGAACTCCCAACTATCTGGTTAGTAGCCAAATGCCTTAACCACTACACCACCAGAGCTCCCTTTTGTCTGAACAGACCAGTTTCAACCAGAAGCTAAACATAATGCAAAAAAAAAAACAAAAAAAAAACCTGACTTCACACTTTAACTTGAAAATCTTGTCCTGCTATCAAGACAAAAGTTGAGATAAAACATATCTGTGGTCAACCAACCAGGTGCTCTTTTCAATATAAATGATTTTACTTACACCAAATGACAATTTAAAAAAAAAAAAAAAAAGCTTAGATGGGATATTAATGATATTGTTTGATAATTTCCACATTCTGTTGGATCACCTTTCTTTGAAATAGACACGAATATGGATCTCTTCCAGTTGGTTGGCTAGAAAGGTGTCTTCTAAATTTCTTGGCATAAATGAGTGAGCACCTCCAGCACTGTATCTGTTTGTTGAAACATCTCAGTGGGTATTCCATCAATTCCTGGAGCCTTCTTTTTCACCATTGTCCTCAGTGCAGCCTGGGTTTCTTCAATACCATCAGTTCTTAATCACATGCTACCTCATGAAATGGTTGAACATCAACCAGTTATTTTTGGTACTGTAACTGTATTCCTTCCATCTTCTATTGATGTTTCCTGCATCATTCAATATTTTGCTTGTAAAATCATTCACTATTGCAACTTGAGGTATATTCTTCAGTTCTATCAGCTTGAAAAATGGTGATTATGGTCTTCCTTTTTTGGTTTTCTAACTCCAGGTTTTTCTCACATTTCACTGTAATACATCTTGAGCCATCCTTTGAAACCTTCTGTTAAACTCTTATTGCATCATTTGTTTCCTTTGTTTTAGCTCCTCTCCAAGTCTGCCCTGACATCCATTTTAGTCTTTCTTATTTTTCTGTCTTTTTCATGACATTTTGCTTTCTTTGGGAGCTCTGGTGGTGTAGTGCCTAAAGCATTTGACTGCTAACCAGAAGGCTGGCGGTTCAAACTCACCAGCCACTCCTTGGGAGGAAGGTTGGGCGATCTACTTCCGTAGTGGAACTGCCTTGGAAATCCAAGGAGGGGTCCTTATGAGTCGGGTCCAACTCGGCAGCACATAACAGCAATAACAACAACGTGTATTTCACTGCTACTCATAAGGTTTTCAGTGGCCAGTTTTTTCAGAAGTGGACTACCATGTCCTTCCTAGTCTGTCTGAGTCTGGGAGCTCTGCTGACACCTGTTCACCATGGGTGACCCTGTTGGTATTTGAAATAACCAGTGGCATACCTTCTAACATCACAGCAACACACAAGCAACCACACTATGACAAACTGACAGACAAATGGCTGTAGAGTAAAATTTTGCTGATGATAATTCAAAAATGGTTGTAGCAGTATTTTGACAGGGAACTGCCAGAAATTCAAGCCAGAGTCAGAAGAGGAGGTAGAACAAGGGATATCATTGCTGATGTCAGATGGCTCTTGGCTGAAAGCAAAGAATACCAGAAATGTGTTTACCTATGTTCGGTGTAGTAAATTACACAGTGTGGCTTTTCTAGCCATAAGTCTTTGTAAACTCTGTGGTGGAATTTGCCCTGAGCAACTGAGTAGCTCCTGATCGTTATAGTGATCTACCTGAGGTATTTCTGTTGCGAGTGGCACAGGTAATCTTCTGGGAAGTTCTCTCTCTCTCGGGTGGATAGAATTCGGATGTTGGGATTGGTGAGTTTGGCCACTCTGCCAGGCTCAAAAGGAACCCTCCTAGAAGCAGAAGTAGTCTTTCTGACTGCTGGCTGAGAAAGACGTGCCGCTGAGAGAAATGTACTCATGAGAGAGACACACTGCTGAGAGAGAGAGACACGAGAGGCACACACTGCTGAGAGAGCGATGTGCTACTGAGCCTGCCAGCTGCTGAGTGAGACAGCCAGCTATAAGAGACTGAGTGCATTTCTGAACTTGAATTGTAGTCTGGTGCTTCCTTAATAAACCTCATAATCTGTGAGTTCTGTGTGGCCACTGCAGTGAATTATCAAACCCAGCAGGGAGATGGTGGGTCCTGCGGGAAGAACAGTTGGTAAAAAGGCTGGAGGGAGGCAGCATGTCTGGCCTTGCAGGAATAGGCCTTGGGCTACTGAGAGTGCTTCTGTCATCCTCTTGTGGGGTAAGAGGAGGTCAGAAGATGCAGCCTCCCTGCTTCTTTGGCACTATGTTTTATTGAGTATGCAAAGGTCTTCACATGTGTGAATCATAACAAATTATGGTTAACATTGCAAAAAATGAGAATTCCAGAACACTTAATTGTGCTCATGAGAAACCTGTACAGACCAAGAGGCACGATGGTCGAACAGAACAAAGGGATACTGCATGGTTTAAAATCAGGAAAGGTGTGTGTCAGAGTTGTATCCTTTCACCATAATTATTCAGTCTGTGTGCTGAGCAAATAATCAGAGAAGCTGGATTATATGAAGAGCACAGCATCAGTATTGGGGGAAGTCTCATTAACAACCTGTGATATGCAGATATGATATGCTTGATGAAAATGAAGACCTGAGCCCTTACTGAGGAAGATCAAAGACTACAGGATTCAATGTGAGTTACACCTCAGCAGAAAACAAAAATCCTCACAACTGGACAAATAAGCAATATCATGATAAATGGAGAAAATATTGAAGTTGTCAGGGATTGCATTTTACTTGGATCCACAGTCAATGCCCATGGAAATCAGACAAATCTTCTATGAAAGACCTCTAAAACGTCAAAGAGCAAATGTGTCACTTTGAAGACTAAGGTTCACCTGACGCAAGTAATGGTATTTTAAATAACCTCATATACGTGTGAAAACTGGGCAATGAATCAGGAAGACAGAAGAATAATTGATCCATTTGAATTGTGTTGGAGAAGAATATTGAAAGTAATGTGAACTGCCAGAAGAATGAACAAATCTATCTTGGGAGAAGTACAGCCAGAATGCTCCTTAGAAGGGAGAATGACCAGATTTTGTCTCACATCCTTTGGTCATGTTGTTGGAAGGGACCAGTCCCTGAAGAAGAACATCATGTTTGGTAAAGGGTCAGCAAAGGGGACGACCTTCAACAGGGTGGTTTGACCTAGTGGCTTCACCAGTGGGCTCAAGCATGGCAAAGATTGTGAGGATGGTGCAGGACTAGGCAGTGTTTTCATTCTGTTGTTCATAGGGTCACTATGAGTTGGAAGCAACTCGACAGCACATAACAGCAACAACAGTGGCTTTAACTAAAACCTGACATAAGGTTTGAAGCCAATAGAGTAAGAGTCTGTAATGTGTCTTGGTGCAATGGTTAAGTGTGCAGCTACTGACTGAAAGGTCAGCAGTTTGAGTTTACCAGCTGTTCCACAAGAGAAAAGACCAGGCGATGTGCTCCCATATAGATTACAGACTGGGAAACCCTACGGAGCAGTTGTGTCTCGTCATACAGGGTTGTCTGCTATGAGTTTAAGGTGCTCTTTTAGTGTAGTGGTTGAAGTATTTGGCTGCTAACCAAAAGCTCGGCAGTTTGAACTCACCAGCTGCTCCATGGGAGAAAGATGAGGTGTTCCTCCTCCATAAAGAGTTCCAGTCTTGGAAACCCCATGGAGCAGTCCTACTCTGTCATAAAGTGTACCTATGAGTCAAAATTCACTCAATGACAGTGGGTTGGGTTGGGTTTGCTGTGAGTTTGAATCAAGTCAGTGGCACACAACAATGAGCTTAAAGGCCTCTTATCTGTACAGCCCCTTCAGCTAATAATGGCTTTTACATTGTTGGAAGGTTGGTTCTATGTTGTTCACAAAGCTGAAATATTACTGTCTGGTCTTTTACAGAAGAAGTTCGCTGTTGCCTGCAATAGAAGTAAAGTACTGCACATATTGTAAGGGAAAAATAATGAGTATAGGGTTTTGGTCTCAGTTCTCTGATCTAGAAAATACTTGCTGTGTTCTAAGTACTAACATTTGGAAGGGGAAAAGGCTTGGAAAGCTTGTAGGCTATTAAAAAAAAACCTCACTGCTGTCGAGTTGATCCTGACTCACAGCAACCCCTCCTTAGGTTTCTAAGGTGGTAACTCTACAGAAGTAAATTGCCCAGTCTTCCTTCTGAGGAATGGTTGGTGGGTTTGAACTGCCAGGCTTCTGGTTCACAGTCAAATGCCTTAGGCACTATGCCACCAGAGCTCCCTTTAGGCTATAGAATATAAAATGAAACAGGAGCCAATCTGGGTATCTCTCTAAGGCCTAGAAAAACACCAGTATCATTTTTAGAGCGCCTACAGAGACTGTCACTCATTAGAGCTGATACAAATACAGAACATCTCTGTTTTGTTTTGTTTTTCAGTTGTTATTTGGGTGAAAGTTTACAGATCAAATTTGTTTTCCATTCTGGAGTTCATACCCATTTTGTTTTGTGACTTTGATGACAGTCCCCACGATGCAACATCTGTCCTCCTGCTTCTCCCTGTGGTTACCCTTTCCTGTGCCCTTCTATCCTATGCATTCCTGCCCTGTGATCTTTCTCCCTGTGCAAATGCTGCCCTTTGGATCTCCTGTGGTTGATATTTTAAGGAGTGTACCTACCTGGTGTAATTGTTCACCTCATAGTCTTGTCCGTTGTTTGGCTGGAAGTTAAGCTCTGGTAGTGAGTTCATTTCCAGGCCTGAAGGGTGAGTAATGGCCATAGTCTCCGGAGTTTCACCAGTCTCCATCTGACCAGTAATCCTGGTCTTTTTTATGTTTTTGAATTTTGTGCCACTTTTTTTCCCTCTCTTACAGGATCTCCAATTTTGATCCCTTTCTCAGTGGTTGGTAGTGGTAGCCAGGTACTATCTAGTTTTCTGGCCTCCAGGTTCTGTAGGCTGAGGTTCTCGTGGTCCACTCGTCCCTTGGACTAATTGTTTCCATGTATCTTTGATATTCTTTGCTCTTCTTTGCTCTGGAGCAGGAGGGACCAGTTGTTGGTGTGCCACTCGCAAGTTTTTAAAACCTCAGTCGCTACCCACTGAAGTGGGATGCAGAACGATGTTTTGTGTAGTAAGTTATGCCAACTGAGTTTGATGTCCTCTGCAACCATAGTCCCAGGCTTGCAGGCCCAGTGACTCATTTCCTGAAGGTGTGTGGCTGTGGCTAAGATGTTATCGTAATTTTGCCCCATTAGCTCTGTTATATATGTTGTTGTTGTTGTTATGTGCCGTCGAGTTGGACCCGGCTCATAGCGACCCCTCCTTGGGTTTCCAAGGCAGTATCACTATGGAAATAGACTGCCCCATCTTCCTTCTAAGGAGTGGCTGGTGGGTTGGAACCGCCAGCCTTCTGGTTAGCAGTCAAGTGCCTTAGCCACTATGCTACCAGAGCTCCTCTGTTATATATATATATATGGATATTCTTTTAGCATATACAAATGTTGAATGTAGAAATATCATCTGCCAAACTTGTACATGGTCATGGATATTGGGTATATTCCCTTTTGCCTACCCATAACTGATCATTTGGCCTGTCTACCTATATGTCCACCCATAGATTGTTTGTAGTTACTGATAATGCAGTATTGTGTGTGTAATAGTATTTACCTTTGTTGTCTGTACCTCCTGTGCACCTCTCCATGTCTTCTTTTTCCTTTGTATTATTGTCCTGGTCACTTGCTTTTGGTATATTGCCTTTCCCTTCACCTAAAACAATAGATGTCTCTTACCGGCCTAGCAATTTTCTATCCCCTCCCCTCCCATCCCTGGTAATTTAACAAAGAAAGTTCCCTTCTGTATGTAAACCTTTCCTTGACTTTTACAATAGTGGATTCATACAATATTTGCCCTCCTATAATTGACTTATTTCATTCAGCATAATGTCCTCCAAGTTCATCCATGTTATGTGGTGTTATGCAGATCCTTCGTTACTCTTTCATGTTGCAGAGTATTACACTGTATATATGTACCATAGTTTGGTTATCCATTCATCCGTTGATGGGCACTCAGGTTGTTTCCATCTCTTTGCTATTATGAACAGTGCTGTGATGAACATGGGCATGCATATATCTGTTCATGCCCTGGCTCTCACTTCTTTAGGATATATACCTAGTAGTGGAATTGCTGGTTCAAATGATATTTCTATTTCCAACTTTTTAAAGAAGCGCCATACTGTTTTCCACAGTGGTAGTACCATATTACAGTTCCACCAGCAGTGTATGAAAGTCCCAGTCTCTCCACATCCTGACCAGCATTTGTTATTTTCTATTTCATTGAGCTTTGCTCTTAATTCTGGGATGAGATATGTGGTCGTTATGTTTTTGTGTCAACTTGGCTAGACCTGGTTGAGTGGCTGGGCAGCTGGATGTAGTATTCCCCATGATGAGGTTGGTAATCAACTCCATGGTGGAATCTACTGTGAGCAGCTAAGTAGCTGCCTTTGGATATGGTCTGCTTCCCATATATAAGCAGCGGCTTTGGGAATAGTCTCTAGTTTATGATACACTTGGACCCTGCATATAGCCATGTCATTGTTCAGCAGCCTGCTATGATCTGCTGACCTTGGGACTTAAAATGAACTTGAATTAATGGCCTGCCATGTGGTTTGGTAACATCAGGACTGTGCCTTTTTACTTGTCAACCTTGGGCTTGTCAGCCTCAGCAGCCAGCAGCTGTCTAAGTGAAGAAAAGCCTCTAGCTCCACTGAGCCGGGAGCAGGAGGCAGAGCTGGACCCCAAGGTTGAGAGGCTTTCACCCAGCCCCTAGGGCTTGGCACTTTGAACTTGGAGTTAAAGCTTCCAAATTGTAAAAATAAACTCCTGTTTGTTAAGGCCATCCCATTTGTGGTACAATCTTGTCAGAGCAGTACTAGGTAACCGGAGCAAGATATCTCATTGTTGTTTTGATTTGCATCTCTCTAATGGCTAATGATCACAAGCATTTTTACATGCTTCTTGGCCACTTGAAAATCTTCTCTGTGAAGTATCTGTTCATATCCTCTGCGCATTTTTTAATTGAATTGTTTGTTGTTTTGATGTTGTCTGTAAATGTTAAAGATAAGTCCCTTGTCAGATATATCATTCCCAAATTATTTTTTCCCAATCTGAAGGTTCTCTTTTCACTCTTTTGGAGAAGTCTTTTGATGCACATAAGAATTTAAATTTTAAAAGGTACCAGTCATTTAGTTTATCTTCTGCTGTTTGTGCATTTTTAGTTATGATTGTTAGTCTATTTATGCCATAAATTAGTTTTTGTGTATGGTGTGAGGTGTGGATGTTGTTTCATTTTTCTACAAATGTATATCCAGTTTTCCAATACCATTTGTCAAGGAGACTGTTGTTGTTTTGTTGTTGTTGTTGTTAAGTGCCGTTGAGTCGTTTCCGACTCATAGCGACCCCATGCACAGCAGAACGAAACTGCCTGATCCTGCGCCAGCCCCACAATCCCTGCTGTACTTGAGCCCATCATCGTAGCCACCGTATCAATCCATCTCCTTGAAGGCCTCCCCCTCTTTCGTCGACCCTCCACCCTACCAAGCATGACATCCTTCTCCAGGGAATGGTCCCTTCTTACAACATGACCAAAATAGGTGAGACGAAGTCTGGCCATTCTTGCTTCCAAGGAGCATTCTGGCTGCACTTCCTCCAGGACAGATCTGTTAGTTCTTTTAGCAGTCCACGGTACTTTCAGCATTCTTCGCCAGCACCACAACTCAAAAGCATCAACTCTTCTTCGGTCTTCCTTATTCATTGTCCGGCTCTCACATGCACACCAGGCATGTGAGACTACCTCTTCCCAATTTAATGGGTTTTGGCCCTTCATCAAAGATCACCTGTCCATAGATGGATGGATGTATTTCTGGATTTTCAATTCCTTCTACTCATCTATGTGGCTGTTGTTGTATCAATACCAGGCTGTTTTGACTACAATGTCTATATACTCAGACTCACTGTTGTCGACTCGAAACCAACTCATAGTGACCCCTCCTTGGGTTTCTGAGGCAGTATCATTATGGAAATAGATTGTCCAACCTTCCTTTCAAGGAGTGGCTGGTAGGTTTGAACCACCAACTTTCTGGTTAAGCAATAAATGCCTTAGGCACTACACCACCAGAGCTTCAATATCTATATAATAGGTTTTAAGATCAGGGAGTGTGAGATCCCTTACTTTATTCTTCACTAGTGCCTTGCTTATCCAAGGTGTCATTCCTTTCCATATTAATTTAGTTTTTAAGGCTTTCTGCAGTTTACAAAGCACTTACAAGCACATTATCTCAATGTGAGTCTCAAAACATTCCTGTGAAGCAGCTGTAGGTCAGAAATTAATATATATATTTTTATGGGAAGAAAGTAAGATTGGAACTATGTGGTAGTTCAAATTGTGTGTCAACTTGGCCGGGCGTGGTTGAGTGGCTGGGCAGCTGGATGTAGTATTCCCCATGATGAGACTGGTAATCAACTCCATGTTGGAATCTACTGTGAGCAGCTGAGTAGCTG
>NW_006921654.1:9081666-9082832 GCF_000298275.1 Orycteropus afer afer
GGTTCAAACCCACCAGCCACTCCTCGGAAGGAAGATGGGGCAATCTACTTCCGTAGTGATACTGCCTTGGAAATCCAAGGAGGGGTTGCTATGAGTCGGGTCTGACTCAATGGCACATAACAACAAAACAGATTCTAAATATAAACTCAAGAGTTTAAAGTATCTCCTTTAAAACATGAGATATTTATCAAGACTGCCTGATACTGACATATGCATAGACATGTAGGTCAGTGGAATAAAATTGAGAGTCCAGAAATAAACTCATTGATTTTGTACAATGTTGCCAAGACAGTTCAATTAGGTAAAATGTCTTTTCAACAAATGGGGCTGGCAGGGAAGAGAACTATTGGGAGGAAGTGAGAGGGGAGCTGTTGCATTGTGGCAAATTGTAGTCAATGTCATGAGACAAAGTGTATATGAACTGCTGTAAATTTTCACTCAACTCACAATTTAAAAAAAAATGGTGCTGGGACAACTAGATATCCACATGCAAAAGAATGAAGTTGGACCCCTAACCTCGAACGATATACAATAATTAGCTCAAAATAGATCAAAGTCCTAAATATGAGAGCTAAAACCATAAAATTCTCAAAACATAGGTATAAATCTTCATGATTGTGGTGATGGTTTGTTAGAATCTAACACCCACATCACAAGCAACCAGATTTAACACCCAAATCACAAGCAACGAAAGGAAAAAATACAAATTGTCCTTAATCAAAAATTAAAATTCTTGTGTTTGAAAAGGACATATCAAAAAAGTAGACAATCCACAGAATGGAAGAAAATTTTTGCAAATCGTATCTGGTGGCATAATGCTTAAGGCACTAGACTGCTAATCAGAAGGCTGGCGGTTCAAACCCACCAGCCACTCCTTGGAAGGAAGATTGGGAAGTCTACTTCCAAAGTCACCTCGGAAACCCAAGGAGGGGTCCCTATGAGTTGAATCAACTTGACAACAGTGAGTTTGCTTTGTTTGTTTTTGATTTTTATATCTGATATGTCTAGCATCAGAATATATTAAAAAAAAAAACAAGTTAGAACTCAACAATAAAAAGACAACTCAATTTAAAAATGGGAAAATAGTAAATATTCTCCAAATGGCTAATGGAATTGTGTACTGTCAGGTCGGTTCTGACTCACGGTGACCCAACAGGACAGAGTTT
>NW_006921654.1:9083124-9120157 GCF_000298275.1 Orycteropus afer afer
TTTGCTTTCATTAACAACTCAGTATTGTATTTACAAAGGGGTTCATATTTGTTGTTTGTATGGGCTGTGAATTTTTACAGGAATGGATCACCAGGTCTTTTCTCCCACGAAGCATCTGGTGGGTTCCAGCCACTGACCATGTTAGCAGCAGAGTGTTCTCAAATTAGTGGTGATGGTGGCACAAACCTGTAAATATAATAAAAAGAACTGAATTGTATACTTCAAAGGGGTGAATTTTATAATTGATTATATCTGAATTACAAAAAAATGAGATTCTTAAAATTCTTCTATTACTGTTGTTTTCTCGTAAAGCCCTGACAAGGTCATTGTAAAAAAACCAAACCCACTGCCATCGAGTTGATTCTGTGACCCCAGAGAACACAGTAGAACTGCCTGCAAAGGATTTCCAAGGCTGTAAATTTTTACAAAGACAGACTGCCTCATCTTTCTCCCATTGAGAAATGCAAGTGAGTGCTTTAACCACTGTACCACCAGAGCTCTTTACAAGTCATCATCCAAAAAACCAAAACCCAAACCCACTGCCATGGAGTCGGATCCAACTCCCAGCGACCTCTCCTTGGGTTTCTGAGGCCGTATCTCTACAGGAGTAGATTGCCCAAATTTCCTTCCAAGGAGTGGCTGGTGGGTTTGAACCACCAGCCTTCTGGTTAGCAGTCAGATGCCTTAGTAGCCATTAAATACAAAATGGAGTAGGAAGATATTTCAAGGGGAAGTTGATATAGTTGAAATAACAAGATAAGAACATAACTGTGAAGAGATTGGGAAAGTAGAAATAAAAAGTAAAGCTGAAAGAAGTACATGATTAATGAAAATGCCTTCCAGAGCAAGGTTAGGTGAGAGGAGAGGAAATCTAAACTAGTTCCCCATTTAGTCAGTTTTCCTTTATTTAATTTTAACCTTAGTCATACCTCAGAAGTACAAGAAAGTCGTTAAGAATAGCGTTATTACGAACCTATAATATTTGCAATGCCAAAAAACAAAAATAAAATATATTTTAAAAAAATGTAAGTCACCTTTACACAGTGACTTATCAATGGAACCCGGAAGATTGGAGGCTTTCTCCTAATCCTTTACCTGTTGAAAATGTCAACCATGTCAATTTAAAAATGACAAAATACAGCCATATTTGTATCCCTCAGTCTAAACTCATCGAGAGTAACTTATTAAAAGCCAATGTTTTCTCCAGCTTGCGTTTTCACACAAAACCGTCTAAAAACTTGGTGGTTGAATAAGCATGTTCCATTTTCTAACTTTCTAACGCAATGCAACACATACACAACGCAATGCACTGCCGTGGATTTGGATCCAACTCATAGCGATCTTCCTTGGGTTTCCGAGGTGGTATCACTACAGAAGTAGATTGCCCAACCTTCCTTCCAAGGAGTGGCTGGTGGGTTTGAACCGCCAGTGTTTTGGTTAGCAGTCACATGCAGAGCTCCTTCTGAAGAAATTAAAATTTTAAATGAAACTAAAACCTAGAATAGGCAAATGCATAGACAAGAGCATATTATGGTTTTGGGGGAGGGGAATACTGCTTAAGGGGTCCTGAGTTTCTGCTTGGGGTGATGAAAAACATTTGGAAATGGAGAGTGGTGATGGTTGCACACCATGGTGAATGTAATGTCACCGAGTTCTACACTTAAAAATGGATAAAATGGAGATGTTTTAATATATTTTACCACAATAAAAATTTTTTAAAAGAAATTTAAACATTTCCTCTACTGAAATTAAAACAATAATAATTCTTAATGAGTAAATGTGTGTGGATAAGCTATTTATCATAGAACTCAGAAGGACCAAGATCCTTCAATACAGCCATTCTGTCACATTAAACACATGGTGCAATGGTATCAACTCATTGTAGATTCGAGGGAAGGACATTTTGCAAGAGTGTTTTATGCAAATACCAGGACTTTTTACCCAGCAAACACGGGTCAGCATCCTCGTTATTTCTGCCTTTTAGGGGCCAGTAACCATAAGGGATGTTTGTAGAATGCTTTCAGATACTCATTTTACTTGATTGGCACAACCCTGTGAGATTGGAGGCCAGGAATTATTATCTATTTCCCATTAGGAGCAGAGGCTCGGGATTAAGAAGTGATTTGCCCAAACAAAGTTAACAGCATGGTCAGTAGCACAGCGAGGACTCAAAGCTGGATCTCATCTCCTTTCCACCACACTCCCCCTTTCTCCAAGTAGGCAGTGTCTTACTCTATACTAAGAAGAATGAGAGGAAGGCAAGGCAGGCAGTGGGGAAAGAGTAGAGAAAGGGAAGGTGAAAGGCGGCGCTTTATAAGGAAGGGAGTTGCCTCTCATACCACTTATATGCCACTAGTTACCCTGCTCTAAGTGACTCTTTTGCCCTGCATCTAAAGCTACGTTATTTTATTAGTTGAAAATCATATTGGAGACTTACGTGTCTGCAAGAAATCTAAAGATTTTTCTCCCGAGGTTTTGACAGCTGAATTTAGCCCCGCCCACAAAGCCCCGTGATCCTCTGCCTTCGTCCTATTATGTCTTGGGGGGCCAAAGAGACCGTGGCGTGTAGGGGGAATGAAGGAAGCGGGGTTTGTGGTTGGTGGAGGGGGGTGGAAAACGACGGTTGGGCTAAGGAGGGAGCCTGCGGTGGGGCTGTGGTTGGGGGATGTGGGTTTTGTGGCTGAACTCGATGGTGGGGTAGGAAACCAGGATCAGAGCTGATAACCGGGGTGGAGTTTACAGGCCTCGGGCGGGTTTAGGGTAGCCGAGCTGAGGGGCCGAGAGGGCCAGAGAAAGACAGAAGGACGCTGCGAAGCTCGGTGGTCTCCTTAGCTCCTGGATGGAGGCGAGGCCTCGCAGATGTCTATGATTGGATGCTCCCTTAAGTACCGCCTCCCCAGACCCCGCTCCTCAGGCCCCGCCCACACCGCAGGCGCGCGCCTGGGGAGCGGGGAGGGGGACGAAGCCAGAGCTGGGGGAGGGGGAGAGGCGCAGCTCGTGCACGCGCCCACTCACTGCGGGTGCGCGGGCAGCGCGCTCCCGCCGCCCGCGTCGCCATCTTTTCCCCCTCTTGTCTGTCTGTCTGCCGGTGCTTTGTCCGTCTGCAGCGCCGCCCCTCAGCTATCTGCCACCAGCTCGGCCCGGAGCCGCCCTCCGGGGCCCTGTCACGGAGAGGCGCGGTCTGGCTGGGCCTGAGCTGCGGCCCGGGGCCCATTGTCCCGCGGTCTGTCTGTCCGGAGGCGGGGCCCAGGGGCCTAAAGCGCAGCGGAGCGCCGAGGCGTCGGGTAAAAAAAACCCCGACTCCTTCCCTATGGGCCCAGACTGAGGATGCAGGGGCCCCTCGCCCCCGTCTTCGTCGCCAACTGTCTGTCCTTTTGTCTGTCTGTGTTTGAGGAGGGGGCGAGGGACTCCTTGTGGCCGGGAGGGGGCTCAGCCTAGGCCCCTCCCTCCGTGGTTCCAGAGACGAGGCCGCACTGCACTGGCTGCCCCCGCTGCCGTTCCCCTTCTGACCCGGCGGCGGGCTCGGGCGCAGTAGGGGCGTCGGCGGCGCAGCCCTCCCCGCGTGGGCCTCCGCAGCCCCCGCCGCGGGCCCGGCCTCCTCGGCGCGGCCCGGGGCGCCGGGCAGCGCAGCCGGCGTCTGACAGGCTTGGGTGGAGCTACGGGGAGAGGAGGATGGGCGTGGGAGGGCAGACCCCGGGGTATCAGTGCGGGAGTCGAGGTCTCGGAGGAAAGCTGCTAAATTTAGACTTCTGAGAAGACTGTTGTCTGAGGGTTAGTCTGCGCCTCTTCGGAAGACCTCTGGCACTTGTCTGATAATTCCTGGGAATTTACCTGTACTCCCGCTTGAAGCAGCAAGAGGGAACATCGGCCGATTAGGCACACACTCCAGGCCAAACAGAAGTGGGAACATGGTGAACGGTGAGGCGGCTGCGTGACCAGCTTTTTGTCCTCTCCTTTTTGGCAGATAAAATCACTTGGATTCAGGCGAGTTTGCTTCGCTCCGTGGGAACCGCACCAGAGCTGGAGGTGGGAGTGCACCCTCTTCTCTTAAAGCTTGCCTTTCACCAGGGTTTTCTTGCTAAAGTCTGTGGGGTGCCCCGAAAGCTGCAACCTAACACCTGTGGGAGAGCAGGGAGCGCGTTAAGTAAGGAGAGTGGGGAGGCTTTGGGCCCCTCCCGAGGACTCTTACCCTCGTCCTCCTGACCGACAAAGCGTCCGTCCTTTTCTGGTAGAACCCCTAGGAAACCTGAATCTTTTACCTTTCTTTCCATCTCATTATTCTTAAGGATGGTCATGCTTAGGTAGCTGTCCATTCGATTTCACATTTGACTTTAGGAACAGAGGCAGTGTGCAAAGTAAAACGGAACGACTTTTAAGGCAATGTGTCTACGGGTTTTATTAGCTTTTATTGCTTACTGTTGCATGTAAAACAACTGTCTAACGTCTGCAGTGTTGATGTGTCATGAGAAGTGTCCGTTCAGTGCCATTTATTATTTATTTATTTGTTAAGGGTCCATGATGGCCTTTTTTGGGGGAGGTGGTGTTTGCTTAGTTTTCCCTTGATCCCTCAGGTGTGAAATCCCGTTGGGTACCATCTGGCCAGTTCCCCATTTGGCCACTAGGAGGATTGTGAGATGCTGTGGACACTGCTGATTTAAATATGCAGATGCTCATCTCTGTCTTTTGACCTATGCAGCTTGAGTATTGAGCTGTTGCCTCCCTCATTCAGATGATCTGAATAGAGGTTAACTGTCTCAAATGATCTGGCCTTCCTTCAGAAGGGACTTTGTTACCTGTACATCATAGTTGTTGTTTCTAATCTTGATGGGGAGAAATTAAATGATTCCATGTTTTCCTTAGACAACAGGCAAGTATAGCTCTGCAAACTTTTGAAAATAAATTACAGCCAACTTGTGGGTCATTTAATTTGCCACTTTGTGACTTCACAGGCATAAGAAAAGATCGAAAGTGTTACATTCACTCACTGCTTCAGTAATTTAACTATTTGATTAGAAAGAAATGGAATACACAAAACTTAGAACAGAAAACATAGCATTAGCCCTCAGCATACTGCCATGTAAATAGTTTAAATTAATTTTTACTGTAACACATTTGGAGGTTTTTGTTCTTTATTTTAATTAAAGGTCTGAACAAGAACTGTGTTTGATACGCAGATATGCTAGATGACTGCCTGAAAGCTGGTTCCTTTGCCACTTCCTGTGGAGGCCTGCCTTTGCCATTTGCGGTTTCTTTCTTCTTTGGGTAAGGGGAGGCAGGATCTGATTACAGGTTTGAGGTCCTTTCTAGCTACATAGAGGAGTTAGTTGGCATATCATGAGGTGAGTCTTCACTAACTGGAATGCAAAGGACAGCTAGATGTAGCCTCTTAAAACCCTCTTAATACAGTCAACTACAATTTTATATTTAGTCAATGAAAGTACAAGTTGAAAAGTTACAAACTGAAAGAAAACTTAGAAGTTAGCAAGATCCCTTTTCCTGTCTTTGGTAGGAAGAGAATCCATCTCTTTTGATTCTATACCCACTACCAAACTCACTGCCAGTAGATTTGGACTCATACCGACCCTGTAGGACAGAGTAGAACTGCCCCATAGGGTTTCCAAGGCTGTAAATCTTTATGAAAGCACACTGCCTCGTTTGTCTCCCATAGAGTGGCTGGTGGCTTTGAACCATCGACCTTTTGCTTAGCAGCCCAGTGCTTTAGCCACAGTGCTACTACAGCTCCTTTTTTAATCTATAGGTCTATTTATTCTCTCTAGCTTTCAAAGAAACTTTCACAGCTTCTGCTACTAATCCATGCCAGACTCTAACAGTACTTACCACTGGGAAGGTCTTTCTTACAGCTAACCAGGAACTTCCACACTTAAGTGTCTCTTTCTCCTATGCCATGAGTGCATAGGAGCAAGTGTATGTCTCTGCAGCCTTTCTGGTTTGAGGAGCTTCTCTCTCTGATCCTCCCACTGGTCTCTTTGCTATGTAGAGGCTAGATGAGAAGAGGCAGTAGTTTCAACTTTGACCATCACTCCGTAACATGTGAGTAGGCCTGGTGCACAGGGTGATG
This sequence comes from Orycteropus afer afer, assembly GCF_000298275.1. NCBI lineage: Eukaryota > Metazoa > Chordata > Mammalia > Tubulidentata > Orycteropodidae > Orycteropus > Orycteropus afer. The sequence goes on from NW_006921654.1 coordinate 9,089,204, forward strand.
TTCCACGTGGGAGTGCTGAATTAGTACTCAACAATGTGGATGTGAGAGCCCATCTCTGACAATGGAAGTCTGATTTATTTTAGTGCCCTGTCATCCACAGTGCCCAGCACTGTGCCTGCATCACTAGACAGAGGTTCTATTTCCCATGCTGTTTTCATTTACAGATGTTTCAGAGTTTTGAGACATTTCCTGTCTCACAGGGATGTGATACCTTTGTCACCTCTAGGCAAGATAACTTCCTGAAAAAACATCTGGAAGCTTCCATTGGTGCAGATTGCAGTGTTTGACTTCCAGTGGGCATGTGACATGTGAGCTGCCACCCTCTTTGGCTTCCTTTTCCTTTTACAATCCATGGGGATTATCTCTCCGAGCTCACAGTATTTCTAATGCTCATTGCCCAAGTTTTACTTCCTTTTCCATCCTTTGACTTTGGTCATGATCACTTCACAGTATTTTGGATTTCACAGATGGATTTAGAGTGGAATTCTCTAAATCCTCTGAAGAAGTCGCCTCTCTCACTTAAACTTCTTGGTACCTTGACATTGTGCTAGGGGTTTATTCATTTCATTCTTTCAATCATTAGTTCAATTATTTATAACTGGTGAGGTTTACATATTCAGGTGCTAGTTTTAAAAGTCTTTTTATATATAATTTCTGGGCAAAATTACATGCATTAGCAATGATCCCTTTTCATTTTAGGTCAGCACCTTGCAAGAAGATAGTAACATATCCAGTCGTGAAACTGGGAAAGGCCAGAGCTCTTCGATCAGGGAAACATGTCCCGTCGGAAACAGACAAATCCAAATAAAGTTCATTGTGAGTACTGGGCTTTGTCTTCTGAAACCTGGGAATGTTGAGGGTTGGAATGGAAGAGTAAATTTAGGATGACAGGTTTTCTATAATTTATGAAGGAAGGGTTTAAAGGTATTGAATGTGATCGTAAAGTATGTCTCATTGTCAGAGTAGGTATTTAGAAACCTGTCTTAGGGTACGTGCACTTGATTTCATCCTTAAGAATACTACTCTGTGCAAGGCTTTGTGGTAAATGCTAGAGCTGTAAGATGATCTAAGATATTTAAGATCATTATATAGCTTCGGATATATATCTAAAATATAGTATGTAAAAATGCGAGATAGTATATGCTAAGTCCTAAATAGGGATGTTGGCAACTGTGTGCACTAAAGACATTACAAGGAAGGACGGAGATAGCAAGGGAGCACCAGATAGAAGAGGCTCTAGATCATGAACCTGAACTGGGTCTTGTTGTTGTTGTTGTTAGTTGCTGTCAAGCTGATTCTGAACTCATGGTGACCCCATATATGCAGAGTAGAACTGTTCCTTAGGGTTTTCAAGGCTGTGGATTTCAGAAGCAGACTGCCAGGCCTGTCTTCCAAGGTGCTTCTGGGTGGGTTTGAACCACTAACCTTTTACCTAGTAAGTCAAGCATTTAACCATTTGTGCCACTCAGGGACTCCTAATTAACTGGGTGTTAGAGGGTAGAAAGTAAATTTAAAAATAAAGAAATAATAAGAAGGGAGGGGGACAGTCAGGTGAGCAAAACAATGAGGAAATGCGTATGATATATTAAGAGAATGAGTAGACTCTCTATGAAGCAGTTTCATTTGTCCAGAAGTCAGAGGACATGAGGTTGGAAATGTGTGACTCTATACTGTGGAGGACTGAATGCCAGGTCACATTCAGACTTCATTTTGTAGACCGTAAGGAGCTGCTGAAGGTTTTTAAACAGGAAAAGTAGAGTGTCTGTGAAGCAGTATGTATCCTCATATGGGGGAAGAAACAGGAAATAGACCAACTGTACACTATTGCCTTGCACTGTTTCTTAACAGTTTCATGTGTATGTTTTATTTCATTAATTAGATTGTAAACTTCTAGAGGACACAGACTATGTCCCATATACATTTCCTTATACATCCCTCTCTACTTTTAGCACTGCTCATAGAGGGTGTTGAAGAATGCCTATTAAATGAACATGAATATATCTATACAAATTTTGAGATGATTAACAGTGTCTTATGATCTGGGGAGATAAGCATTCTCACCCAAATGTTCATAAAAGAGGCACATAGCTTCCCATTATTATGGAGGACTGACTGAATCAAGTGCAACAATATTTGAAGAGAATTCAGAGGTATAATATGAAAAAAATATAAAGGGAAAAATCCTACATTTGAGAAGATAGGCTAGGCAGGGAGTTCAGGTAAGAGCACTGACATTTATTAAAAGCAGACTATCTGCCAGGCACCATGTACTTTCTCTTATCTTATTGGGTAATTTAAGAGTAGGGGAGAACACAGAACAAACAAAGAATTAAGAGGGTATCACCACCTTATAAAAACAAAAAGCTAAATTCACTGCCTTCGAGTTGAATCCGAGTCATAGCGACCCCTCCTTGGGTTTCCAAGGCAGTATCACTACAGAAGTAGATTGCCCAACCTTCCTTCTGAGGAGTAGCTGGTGGATTTGAACTGCCAGCCTTCTGGTTAGCAGTTATGTGCCTTGGGCACTATGCCACCAGAGCTCCCTCAACACCTTGTAGATGAATGAAATTAGGGTAGTAAACCTCCATATACAATGAACTCTACAATTCAAGTTCTGGAAAAGTTTTGTAAGAGGAAATAAATTAGATGTTTCTAGGAGTATATTCTGGAATAGGTTGATGTGGAAGGCTGCTTAACATAAAGGTGAGTGATTTAGGAAGGATTTATAAATTATTGCTAAAACAGTACAATTTAGTGGACCTAAATTTGAGGATTGTCAAAGGAAGGAAAATAAAGTATCTCTAGCATAGATAATCCAACCCAGGGGTGAAGAGGATTGCTGTCTTCTCTGTGGATGAAGAGGAGTATTGATTGGGTGGGGGAGAGGGAAACAGATGTGGCCCCAGGAAGGCAGGGCAGAAAAAGATACTCTTATTAGAGATGATGAGTTCACAAACAAGGCAATCATAGGAGTTGGGCATTCACCTATAAAAACTATCGGTCCAAGGAAAGTAGCTGGTGGGAATGATGGCGTGATTATGGTAAGGCAGGGAGCCAGTAAAGTCTTGTGTGGCCTGTGCCTGCATCCACACAACAGACATCAGATGCATCTCCTCCCACCATAGTCAGAGTCCACGAAGAGCTGGCACTGGAGGTGGAAAACAGATGCACCAACACGCCTTGAAGAACAGGAGAATATTACACATTCACAGCTGCAGAAATAACAGTTTTCAGAGTTGAGGGAGTGGACATTTATTGTGAGTGGGTGGGAATTCATAGGCTTTTCAGTGGTGACCATCAGAGGGTCTTTGCTCTGGTGCTAAGAAAGAAGAGTTCAGATGTTTCTAAATAGTAGGCTTCCAAGGAAATACTGTTTCCAATGATGCATTTGGATAGGGGACGATGAAGGCTTCGCAGATAATGACACTGAGATTTACTGGGCTCTGAGGACCTATTTATTTACTATTTGGGGACTGAAGCTGGCAGTAGCTTTTTTGAAAGATCATTTTCTCATTGCCCATGGCAAAAATGGCATGTAGAAATGGGTGATTTCAGTCTTCTGACCACTTGAGTCTCCTGTTCCCTTGCAGTGAAAATGGAACCAATCAAACATATTGAGACTAATGCTGGCTGTCCATTTAAAGTTAACGGCATGGACTTAGGCTCTGGGAGACAGGAAAGTCTGCAGAAGGTTTGCTTAAATGTCAAAGCCAGTTGTCACTTGAGTCAAGTAATACCTGAGCTTCATTAGATCTGCCTTCTGGGAAGAAAAAGAAGATTGTGTGACATGAAACTAAAAGTCTGCCTAAAAGAATGTATTCAGAATCCCATTGCTGTTGCCCAACAGCATTTGTCGGATCCACGTTAGCAGCCGATGGGCATATACTTGGTTTTCTTCAGGACTGTTTTTGTATCTAAATCATTGGCATGATCTCTCCTTTCCCCACAACTATCCAGATTCTTGTGTTCTCCTCACTTTCCTTAATTAATATACTCAAGTGCAGAGCTTTTGGCATAAAACCCTGGAAGAATTGTTATAAGTCACGTAGAAACTGCTCATGAACTGAAATCTCCGTTAGACATGCTCACCTCTTACTTTACTCCCTATTGAGTACAAATGTCTGTCAGCTGTTTCTAGAGAGGCTAAAAACACAGTAACTTTCACATTTTCACTTGGCGTGTTTGAACTAAAGCAAACCACTAAGAAAAGGAAATTTTTTCCTTAAGAAACTTTTGCTTTCTGACTGCAAAATACATCAGAAACTAAAAACTTTCCATTAAAAGTTTTTCACAGAGAAAAGGGAAGAGCCTTTAATGTCCTTACTCTTCTAAAAAGCACAGCTCATTTTGTCTTCATTCAGTCCTTCTGAGGTAAATGGCTGTGTTCCCACCATGTGATAGCACCCTGGGTTAGAGAGACTGTCAACTAGAAATGGAATCCTAAGTGCCTTGCTCCCAACACCAGCTCATTTTTTCTAAACATGGTATCTGCTCTCTTGGAACGTTTCAGCTGCTTTACTAAGAGTTCAGTCAACCTGAAATTGCATTTATTTAACTATACCAAGAATCCAAGAACTAGAATTATAAACTCTTTGCCTTTATAATAACTTTCATCTCCAACTTTTCATCCATTCTACAAACTTGCTAGTGTAACCTATTAACCTATTGTTACTGGTCTGAAAAACTAGCCAAATCAGAGACAAATAGTACCTTGATTTCATACCCCCCCAAAAAAAAGAGAGAGAGAGAGAGAGAGAGAAGTAGCATCTTGCTTTATACGGTGGAGCCTAGTTGACTCTTTCTCAACCATTAGTAGATAAACACCCTTGTTAAATAAGGGGATTGTCCTCCATTAATATCTAGAGACCAGAGAATTTTTTTAAACCTATTCCAACATTCTCAAGATGGAAGGAAATAATAATCTTACATTATAAAAACAGGCAGGTCTACAACACTTCTTAATCACTAGTATCTCTATGGATCACATTATTCTTGAGTTTAGCATGGCAAACTTTTAACAAGTCTCTTTGCCTTCTTAAGAAAGGATAATTCCACACTGTCAGATTTGGGGATTTGGGGATTTGGTAAATAGTGGTTACTAGAAGATCATTTATATATCTTTAACTATGAAGTGTGCTAAAAGCACTTTTTTAAAAATGGTTTTTATATGTTTTGCTTTATTTATTTATTTTATTTAAATAGTAATAGCCCCGAAGAATAAAGTTTAGCTTAACCCTTTTCCCAAGTCAAGAATAGAATAAAATACAAAAGTACAGATTTTCTTTCAAAACTGCTGAGAAGAAACAACAGATTAATTTTTCCCAGCTATCCAAGATGAGATTGCCAGCCACAGCCTTAGTTAGGGAAGTTGTATTGAACAGACTCTTCTTTGTTCCGTGAAGGCCTATATATTTAGACAACATCAATAGACAGAATAGATTTTCAGCGTAAGTTAATGGGGAATAAACTGAATTGCTGGCTGATCTTGAAAGGAGTGTATCTCTTTAGATGCCATTCTGCTAATCCAGTGGTGGTTCCCTATTCAAAAAGGAAAATAAATTAATTGTATGTATTTAGTATGTTCTAAACCTAGCTGGCAGCAACCCACGTATCTCTGCCTGGTATCTTTAGCGACCAGTCATTGATGAGAATGGTCTGCAGATTGGTAATTACTTGCTAGTATGTAACTTGTTTCTTAATGCCTTGTCTGGCCATGGCCACCAGGTCCAAAAACATGCACCTACCCAGAAGGGAGATGCTTATTCCAGTTGGTCATGATCTTGTGGTTGCAGTGGAACCAGCATAGAGAAATTAAATATTACACTTCTGCAGAGAAAAAAGAGGAAACACTATAACACCGAATTCATATTTTGCTTTCCCTAGCAGTAATTTATATCCAGTCATCTTTTGTATTGTAAAGATGGACTTGAAAGCATCTTATTTTCCCCTCAGGCCTGGTAGCTAGGAGCATACTTTAGCAGTAGCTACCCTCTCCTCCCACTCACAGTATCAATCATAGTATCCTTAACATTAGCTGCTCTAACCCAGGTATGGTCATTCATCACATGGTAGTAGAACCATCATTTTTTCCTTTTGTAAAATACTGGCCCTGAGAAGATTATTGTGATATTTGAGTTGTGTGCATCAGGTGACATTAACAACTAGAATAAGAGCCATTCTTCTCATTCAGTGACAAACACTTGTTTTTAGCAAAACCATTCAGATGAACCTCCTGACCTGCTTATAACTCTTATTAGAAAGCAGTTAAAAATATGGACATCAGAGTTGGACAGAGCTGGGTGTGAATCCCTCATCCCACCATAGACTGACCTCAGTTTTCTCCTTGTTAAACAGTGGTAATAAAACCTACCACACTGGGGTTTGCTGAGGATTAAAGTAAGTTAACAGATAAAAAGCACTTAACATAGAGCTTAGAACCAGAAAATACAAATAGTAATTATTAGTAGTGTTCAGCATATAATAAATGCTCAATAAGTATTTGCTGAACAAATGAATGACCACGTGAATTAGATGAAGCCTATGCCACGTTTATTCTTGCCCAAGGACTAGTGGGGCAAGTGAATTCACCAGTCCTTTCCTCCTCCATCACTGTATCCAGTCTCAGAACCTAAGCCTGTTTACTTTGTCTTCTCTGCTCAGTAAGAAATGTCCTAGTCCATTGTCAAACGTTTCACTAGAGCTTTTCATTATACTCTCTTGCTGGCTGAGGAGTGGGGACTATAGTTTCCACTCTGACAGAGAAAATGGAAACCTTGAGAAACCCAACTCTCTTTTCTCCTTATGCCTGGCCTCTTGGAAATAAAAGAGCACTTAAATGTTAACTCTTCAATAACCATATAGATCCCAGGCAGAGTTCACCAGAAGTAAAAGCATAATTAAGGATAAGTCCAGAGCTTTTGCATACCCTATATAAAATAATAATAATAATAATAAAGACCTTATTGGATCAAGGAAGAAAGATGAAATATTATTTATTGTAAATTAGTTGATGTTTCAGGAAGGTTGTTCCTCCACAGAAGTTCATTTATGTTCTCCTTTTAGTCCATTATTCAGTCAGTTGTTGATTTGTTCATGGCTAATTCTGATAGATATTAAAAAGACAGCCAAGGAAGAACTTCAGAGCATGTCTTGGAAGGAGAGTGGATGAGATTGGATTAGAGAGCTTGCTGCTTAGAAAGATTCCTGAAGCACATGTTTATAGTCAAGAAAATTGAGATTCTGCAGTTAAATTTATAAAGTAGCAACTGGTCATTTTTGAAAGAAGTCAAGACTAGGAGGTTTTAAGAGAAGCAAGTGATGCTTCGTAGAGCATCTGGCCTACTGCCCAGGAAGAGTAGCTGTGCCCAGAAACTGTTGGAGACAGCAAGCTGACTTGGAGAAGAATGACCCCACTAAAGGGTACCTGCCTGTCTCCTACCTTTGAATGGTCTGACCTTTCAACCAGCTTGCCTGGGGATGTGCTGCCCAGCTGGTGGCCTGACTATTTTTCCTTGTGACCACCAGGGGATCAAGTATTTGCTGGGCTAGAAGAGCAAGCCCGCCAGGCGATGATGAAAACTGATTTTCCTGGAGACCTTGGCAGTCAGCGACAAGCTATCCAACAACTAAGAGATCAGGACTCCAGTAGCAGTGAGTTCTGCACCTTCTGGTAATGACTCAGGGCAATGGGAGAAGAATTATCAGAGTGTGTGTGCTCTGGGGATTGTGCATGGGGGTTGGGAGGAAGACATAAAGAAGGAGATACATGGATTCTCAGTGTCCCCAAAGGTGTTCCTAAGGTGTATAGAGAGAAAGGACAGGTTTGGCATTATTTCTTTTTGACTCATGGACGACAGTCCTTGGCACAGTACCATGTACAAATAGGTTTGTTATGGTCGTTAGAGGTAAGGGCATAGAAGTAATTGTTGCTCAGAGAGCCCCTAGGTTAGGTCAGATGAAAAAAATAAATAAACCAGTCTCCTAGAATCTGTATATTCATAATTAGTAAAATATAAAGGTGGCATTAATGAAATTTTTTGCTTGAGGGCCCAGTTTTAATGTTATACAAGGGAATTTGCTTACTGAGATTTTGCAGCATAAAACCGCTAATGTTGAGGTCTTTCCACAGCCAAGTTCTAGGTACGTTCATGTGGTTAAGACATGAAAAAGACAGTGGGTAGTTCAAGTTGAGCCTCATGGATGGTCTGTTCCACCTGCCTGAACAAGTACATTTTTAGATGTGTTATTTGTTAGGATGAATTCTACATTTTACTAATCTCCTCCATTGGATAGTGGTTATTATTAGTGTCAATTTCAGAGTGACATTTCTGATTTTATCTCCATGTTTGGGGATGGGGGAGAATGAAGAAGGAGAGAATTCTTTAACCTTCTAGGAACTACAGTTTCCACCCAGAGTAATAATTTAGCAACAAAGGAATAATTGCTCAGGTACAGAAAAACAAACTCAACTATTTCTGAAAAACCTGTGGGAGCCACCCATTTCTCGAATAATAGGTGGGAATGACAACATCTATACGAATCTAGTAGGTTTCTGTTATGGAAAAGAAGATGCGCCATCCCTCTACACAGAGTACCTATTTAATCTATCTAGTCAAAACAAAACAAAACCAAACTCACATATATTTGGATTTCTGATAAATCACAAAAATACATCGGATACAGTCTTGTCTTAGACTAACCCCAGAAGTATTTCAAATAAGAAAATGGTGAGAAATCATGGTACAATTTAATTGTGCCAATCTTTCATTATTATTATGAATTCAAACTAAAGGAAGCTTTGGACTAGGGAATAAAGTACACACACACACATCTTTCCAGAGTTTAAATCCTGTCCACCAACCAACTGGAGTATCTAGTAGAGACACATGGAGCTACAAGCAGATAATTTGGTTGGACTTTCTCATGAAGAAAGAATGTAACCAGTTTTGCCCAGATATCAGTTGGATTTAAAAATTATGCAAAGGAGGGTAGAAAACAGACAATAAGCATTGTTAGCTAGGAAAGCTATGTCTCACTGCTGATGCACAGAGCCTGATGAAACTCTACTGTGTTCTTTCTTGTACACAGTCAGGCTTAAGAGTCAGGGATCTAGTAGGGTTGGGGAAGGGGCAAGGTCTGACAGCTGCCTTAAGTTTGGCTTCCTCTTGTGATCTTCAAGGTACTAGTATTTTTTCTTTCTTTTCCAAAAGAATACCCTTTCTTGTTTCTCTGTCTCTCTATTTCTTTTGTTGTTTCATTTTTTTTCCCCCTATTACATAAGTGTATAAGTGGGAGGAGCTCTGGTGGCGTAGTGCCTAAGGCATTTGACTGCTAACCAGAAGACTGGTGGTTCAAACCCACCAGCCACTCCTTGGAAGGAAGACTGGGCAATCTACTTCCATAGAGATACCACCTCGGAAACCCAAGGAGGGGTCGCTATGAGTCAGGACTGACTCAACAGCAGTGAGTTTGGTTTTTCTTGGTTTGTTATATAAGTAATAGATAACAAACCTCGAAGATATATGGCCATGGACCAAACCCACTGCCATCGAGTCGATTCCAACTCAGCGAGCACCATAGGGTTTCCAAGGCTATCTATCTGTACATAAGCAGACTGACTCATCTTTTTCCCAGGGAGCGACTGGTAGGCTTGAACCGCCAACCTTTTTGGTTAGCAGCCCAATGCCTTGATCGCAGCACCACCAGAACTCCTTATAGCCATGGACAGACCTCCCCAAAGCCATATCCTGTACCCCAACTAAAACAAACTTAATTCTTACCTTAGTCACAAGAAATTATGTTTCATCCTTAAAATAAAGTATGGCCTGTTTCCTACACAATGCATTTAGTTATCCATCAGATAATCCAAAGAACCAACAAAACAATGGACTTATTTAGCCTACAATGTTGTGTTACTGTTAGAGTCAGAACAGTGAGTTAAAATACCACAACAAACTGCCTGAGGTTGCTTGCTGTGGTAGGTTTTCCGCTGTACTGAATGGTCCTTTCCCTATAAAATGACATTTTATTACTGCCTTCTTTATCGAGAAGAAGAAAAAAAGTTTTTGGTGTTTCTGTAAGTGTGCTGTGGGGCTTGTTGGGAGAGAATAAACCAGTAGGACTTGGAGTAGAACAGTATGTAAGAGATAATGGAGAAAAGTAAGTAATAAAGTCCATAAGGAGCGTTGGTAAATCAAAGGTGGTGGTGTGTGTGGGAATGAGCATGGCATGAGATGTGTGGGGAGGTGTGATTTGAAGTGTGAGGCATGTGGGAACCATGTGTAAAAAGGATGATTTTTATGATAATGTACAGGGCCAATTAACCATATTCCAATGCAGTTTGCCTCACATTTTCTCTGTACATGGCATTATAAGCAACAGCTATAACATGATTTGTACCTAATGAAACACTGATACAAGCTGTATTATGGAAGATCTGAAAATGTTTCCTATCATAGCTGCAAACTCTAAAATGGAAAGCAGCTCAGGATGTATGCATGTAAAAATCAGAACAAGTGACCAGACCAATTTGTGTGTTCTAGGTGACAGTGAGGGTGATGAAGAGGAAACCACCCAAGATGAAGTCTCTTCCCACACATCAGAGGAAGATGGAGGGCTGGTCAAAGTGGAAAAAGAGTTAGAAAACGCAGAGCAGCCTGTTGGTGTGAACGAAGTGGTGGAGCATGAGGCAAGTGACAGACGGCGCTTGAGGCTGGAACCCCGACCCTGCTTCGGCTCTAATGCTTCTCGTCCAGATATAACAGTCTTGCCTCTGGCAGACTCCAAACCTCACACAACACAATTCTCATCACAACCAGCCTTTCTTTTCCATCTACATATCACTATACCCTGCACAACTCTCCTTCCTAAGGCTCTCCACTCCTTTCCAGACAGAATAGTTTCTTCCTTGCCTGTCCACTTTTGCAAAACTGTTAGCTTTCTTCCCAAGGGTATGCTTGTATGTGCTTGCAGATTTAAGTCAAAGTGTCACCTGAGGTGCCATCTTCTCACTGGATTGTCTCTTGAGGATTTCTGTAAGAAGGATGGCAGGAGGGAAGCTAGTCTCTCTGCAGGTGACCTTAGGAGAAAAATAGATTAGCTTTCTCTGGGGCAGTCCAAGGTCCTCATGTCAGGAAGCCTTGTACAAAATGAATGGGGGAGCAAATTTAATTCCTTTCCTCTATTACCTTTTCCTTCAGCCCACAATGGGGATCTAAGAATAAGATCTGCTATGAAGTTAGGTTCCATTTAACAGGATACCATTAAAAGAGGTAGGGGCAGGGAAGAATGTGGTAAACAGTCTTCAGGAATTGTCTATTTGTTGAATTGCAGGTCACAGAGAATTTGAATTCTGACCCGTTGCTTGAACTCTGCCAGTGTCCCCTCTGCCAGCTAGACTGTGGGAGTCGGGAGCAGCTGATCGCGCACGTGTATCAGGTATGCTGTGGGGAGCTGTATGCCCTGGAACACTGAGCGCCAGTGCCTTGTTTGTGCCCAGATCCTGCCTTGGCCTTTGCCTTCAGCTCCCGAAGGAACCTTGAGCCATTGCCTCCACTAAAGCTCCTCTCCAGTCCTCAGAACTATTTAGAAAATAAGTGGGATATGTTGAGGAAATATGTTCTGAGTTCCCAGGCAGAAATTAAGTTCCCATGGAAATTAAATATCTTTATTTATTTATTTTTTGTTCTAAATTTAATGCATATTCTAAATTGTGAAACAGAAATTAACATCTGTTAATAATGAGGGCTTTGATTTAAAGAAGATGAAAATTAGTTCATCTAAATGTTTCTGAAATACTGGTGGAAGTTAGTATTAATGAAGGATCAGAATAAGACAGACTTGTGTGTTCTTTCTGCCCTGATCCAGTCACACTTGTACCTTGTCATGTATTGAAAAGGCATCAGCACCACATGGTAGCCTGGATTTTACCATAAAGATAGTTGGTTCATGAGCAGAAATACTGAAGAAAAGGCAGGACACTTAAATACCTGTTTGGTAACAAAATTTTCAGCCATCTTCTCAGAGTGCCCTTCATTGCCCCCTTAATGTGTGAGCTGTGTAGACAGAAATTATCCTGAGTATGAATTCTCCTCAGCCTGTAAGGCAGGCTCTGGTTCTGGAGTCCCATTGTTGCTCAAGCCAGCCATGTGTCCCAGAAGGTAGTCAGAACCCAAGCCAGTAGAATCAGAGCAATGGTCTGAATGGAAGGCCAGCTAACACAAGAGACCCTCACCGTTAACAGGTGCTAAACAGAGACACTAGCTGCAAATCCTTTATTCAGAGACTAAAGGCAGGGGGCATTTCCAGAAAGTCGTTTCTAAGTGGGTGTTGACTGTCTTGGAGGTGGCATGAGATTGAAATTAAAGTTAGGGCTCTGTTCTACAGCACACTGCAGCAGTGGTGAGCGCCAAGAGCTACATGTGTCCTGTCTGTGGCCGGGCCCTTAGCTCCCCCGGGTCATTGGGCCGCCACCTCCTAATCCACTCCGAAGACCAGAGGTCTAACTGTGCTGTGTGTGGAGCCCGTTTCACCAGCCATGCCACCTTTAACAGGTTAGCTGGGAATCTAACGCTGTTGTATGGGAGCAAACTACTGGGTGTGGGTTCTGCTTGCCCAAGTCAAAGTGAGGGCAAGAAATAGGGTATGCAAGAAAACTGACTCATGACCTGTTGGAAACAAGTAAGTAGGCTAGTGAATATATTCATTCCACTAGATATCCCCAGACAGAAATGGGTTCCTGTATCAGAATAATATTTTCAATCCCCTATCAGATTATTTTCCACTAGAAAGACATGTGAGGAAGTCCAAGAACACTCATAGTAAAGGACAGAGAAAGAAGTTACCGGATGCTGGCAGGAACCTTGTAAGAGGACAACCTCACTGTGTCTAAAAGGCTGGGACTAAGTAAACATTGTGTACTAGTCCTGTTTGACTAGTACACTCTGCCTTTATATTGTTGGCAGTGCCAGGGTGGGAAGAGGTTGAGTCGGTAGGCTGTTCCTTGCCTGAAGGAAGCCCCCATCTCAAGAACTCTTCATTCCCCCAGGACTGCCCTCCCGCACAGCTTTTATCAAACACCATCATTCTGGAATGAGTAAATACTTCAATTGTAAGGGTTCATCGGATTTCTGATGGGCTGCTGTAGCACTTTGCTTGATCTCTAATTCCAAGTGGGCTTTAAAACTTGGTAGACACCCTAGAGGAACTCTGGTGGTGTAGTGGCTAACAAAAAGTGGCTGCTAACCCAAACGTTGGCAGTTCAAACCCACCAGCCGCTCCACAGGACAAAGATGAGGCAGTCTGCTTCTGTAAAGATTGACACCATTGGAAACCCTGTGAGGCCAGTTCTACTGTGTCCTGTAGGGTCGCTATGAGTTGGAACTGACTCAATGGCAGTGGGTTTAGACACCCTAGCCCAAACAGGAAAAAAGGTGGGAAGCAGAAGAGGAAGTCTCTCAGGCATTCATGCTGATCCTTAGTGGTGAACTTGGAGCAACTGACCTGGTAGGTAAAGAGTACAGCAGAGCTGGATAAAGGAGACAGTGCCAGAGCTCTGCTGGAAGTCACTAACCGTCCAAAATGTTTGCTTTCCAGTGAGAAACTTCCTGAAGTACTTAATATGGAATCCCTACCACCAACCAATGAGGGCCCCTCCAGTGCTGAGGGTAAGGACATTGCCTTTAATCCTCTAGTGTACCCTGCGGGAATTCTGCTTGTGTGCAACAACTGTGCTGCCTACCGCAAGCTACTGGAAGCTCAGACCCCCAGCGTACGTAAGTGGGCCCTACGTCGACAGAACGAGCCTTTAGAAGTACGGCTACAGCGGCTGGAACGAGAGCGTACGGCCAAGAAGAGCCGGCGGGACAATGAGACCCCCGAGGAGCGGGAGGTGAGGCGCATGAGGGACCGCGAAGCCAAGCGCTTACAGCGCATGCAGGAGACAGATGAGCAGCGGGCTCGCCGGCTGCAGAGGGATCGGGAGGCCATGAGGCTAAAGCGGGCCAATGAAACCCCAGAGAAGCGGCAGGCCCGGCTCATCCGGGAGCGGGAGGCCAAACGGCTCAAGAGGCGGCTGGAAAAAATGGACATGATGTTGCGAGCTCAGTTTGGCCAGGACCCTTCTGCCATGGCAGCCTTAGCAGCTGAAATGAACTTCTTCCAGCTGCCTGTGAGTGGGGTGGAGTTGGACAGCCAGCTCCTGGGCAAGATGGCCTTTGAAGAGCAGAGCAACAGCTCCCTGCACTGAACCACAGTCTCCCGCCTGACCATCTACCCACTCATGCCACAAGGATCAGTGCGGCAGCCACTCACAAGGCTCCGCCCTTACTGCCAGAGGCAGAACCAGGGGTGTAGCAGGTGGACCGCACACTTCTTGCATGTGGGAGCACGTGATGGGATCAGGAGGGACCCCGCTCAGAGCAGCTCTGGGAAGGGAAGCAGGTGTTCCAGGAACCTGGACTCCCCAATCCACTGCTGTAGGGCATGCTGATAGCAATGTAGGGGGACCTTGGTTGGCCCACGAAGTTGTGAGGGCAAATAAATTAAATTTTATCTTTATTGGCCTTCTGCTTTTCTCCCTGTTTCTGAAGTGATCTCAGAGAGACCTTGGGTGAAAGTTTTCAGGCAATGAAGTTGGAGGACTGTTCTTTTCTGGGAGAGGGTACTGTTCAACTTGGCCTATCCAAGCAGATTCCTTCTTTGAGCCTTTACAAGTTGATGAGGAATTAACTATGAAAGTGAAACTAAAGAAAGAACTGATGCTGACCTCCTGAGGGTCAATTTCTGCAGCCATAACGAAGGTATCTATGGTCCCAAGGGCTATTTAAATCTAGTGTACATTTTTCAAATGCAAAGTAGTAGGCAGCTTTCCCCATAACCGGCATTTTCTAATGAAACGTTTGCAGTACGGTGCTGGCTACCTTTCCCAGATGAATTCAGTTTGTCAGACATTTAAATTACTATCTCAGCAAGCACTCAGCTGCATCTAGGAAATATGTTCATAGATAAGGCTGCAGTATTGAAGTCCATTGTAGCAAGGAACTCATATTTGAGAGAAGAGGTAAGCCATCTTTTCATTTACTCCCCAGCGCCAAGATAGGATAATAAAACCACCTTAGGAAAATCCAGAATTAAGGTGACATGAGAACTCAAGTCAGAAGTGGTTGTGGCTGGAGCAAAAAGACAGCATTTGTATGGCTCGAAGGAAGAGACGAGCTGATGTCATTTCTAAAAGTTGCTGTGCTGATGCAGAACAAGCACAGAACCATCCTCAGCCTGCACCAAGTGCTGTATACAGTTGAGATAATTATAGCTCTTGAGGTCCAGAAGGAAGTGCCCTAGTTAAATTGTAGCCAGAAAAATAACTATGCCAAGAATGTGGACTTCTTCCAATAACATAACAAGGAAACTTCAACTTCTCTCTGACCTCCATAGGTTGAAGGCTGTTCAACAGTGCTAACTGACTGACTCCTACCAAACGGGTTCATTCCAGGAGGCTTGAAATACAGTATTTTGGTCCTGAAGAATACTTACTTGTTAATAAGCTAATTATAAAGAGCTAGACATTTAAAGGAAACAAGTACTTGATTGATCTAAATGTCTTTCACAGAACTCCATACTGAAACCCAACATACACAGGTTTGAATATAGTGGACTACTTACTGTGTGCCAGAGAGTATCCTGAGCATTTTACATAATTTGTATAAACAACAAATCAACACAAGCTGAGGAGCCAGATGCTTAAGTTTGAAACTCTGCCCAGCATTTACTACTCATGTATCTTCAGGCTACTTAACCCGTGTCTTGTTTTCCTCATCCACAAATGGAAATATCAGAAACAAATCACTGTTACCAAAGACAAAGCACTTAGGACACTTAAGTGTCCAATAAATGTATCTGAGTCACTATCGTGTAACTCAGTGTTTCACCACTTACTAGTGGGCAAACATTCTAAGTTAGAACAATAACTGATTGGAGCAGAGGTATTCCTGCAATTTCTGGCAGTACTGTCAGCAAAGAAAACAAATGAGGGAAAGGCCAACAGCAAGGCCACCTACAAGACCTTGTGGTTGATTTTGCTAGTATCTAAGTCTACAGACAGACTTCTAGTTCTCTGAAATATACACCAACAGACTGCGTAGACGTGCTTCAGGAATAGCTCATACACTCTGCCCTGATCGTGGGGTCAGCTTTTCAATGCTCACCACACAAAGAGGCACCATTGCTTTATATACAAGTACTCCCACGACCCTCCACCCAAGGGCCACAATCTAAGGCTGGGATAGGAAGAAGGCGCAAACACCAAAAGGAAAAGCTAGTAGTTTATATAGATAGATATATATAGATATTGATATATATTGTGTTTACATAGTCCACAAGTTAAATGCAGGTATCCATAAGAAGAGCATTAACAATAAAAATACAATCTGTGTGTAGCCCAAGTACAGAGACTTAAAATGGTAAAACAGCAAAAAGGATCTCACAAAAGTACAAATATACAGTACAAATTGATTTATTTAAAACAGTTACAAAAAAGCACAACAAAATAGAGATTATCCTTAGAATTATTAATGCTTTGTTAAAGATCAGGTAGGATTAGAGGGTAAGAAATGGTATTGGGTGGGGGGAGCACCTGACTAGTTCTAAGGCTTTAGATACAATGCAGTTGATTACATATTAATTCAGCCATTACATACTGGGGATAGTAGTTGGGGGATCAGTAATTTATCTACAGGGAACTCCTACACAAATCAGATCCATCCAGACCTCCCCAGTGCCGTCCTTCTCTAATTCCTCAGGACACTAAAGCCACCTGGATGACAAAATTCCCACCCTTCCTTCTCCACCCCAATCCCTATCCATATATTCTCCCCTCCCCTAAGGTGCTGTGCAAGCTGAGAGCAGTCTGCTCTCTGCAGCTGGGACATATACTGTTTTGGCTACAGGGATCCTGTGTGTGACTAGGAAGGTTGTAGGGGACAGCCTTATTTTAATACTTCAGGTGTGCCATGAGTACAGTCAGTCTCTTCCCCAACACAATCTGGACTTTCTTGAATGCAGTACGAGTTATCAAGCAAGTGAGAGATCAGTCCTGCCTACAGCAAAACCAGCAATGCACTAACCACTCACAGCTCACAACTGCGTGCAAACTCCCTGTCCAGGGGGTGGGTACAAAACCACCGTGTCATCAGCTCGCTTTCTAAAGAACCTCAGTCCCCATGACAGTCATAAAGACAGAAATAAATGCTTGTGAGTTTGACAATAGGTAAAGGCACACGGGCTGCTGCCATACACACTGCAGACAGGAACCCAGCTTGAGGCCATCTTCACTGCTGGGCGTTTGCAGTGGAATGGCTTTGGGATCACACAGACTTTGAGTCTGCAATCTACTGGGGGAGGATGGAGGCTTAACAGGAAAACTAATAAAGAAACCTTTAGTGTGAAAAGTGCATTTATTACTATTGTTCCTGCTGGGGAGGCTCAGCAGGGCAAACCACACCACCTCTCCTCCTTCCGCCCCAGGCACTGTGCATAGTCTGCAAGTAAGGAGAGAATGCAGTCAGAGTGCAGTCGACTCTAGCATCGCAAGGGCCAGTGTCATCCTTGGCCCAGACCAGGCCTTTGGTCCAAAGATGGATCCTAGAGTTGAAAGATCAACTGACAGTTGCAAAGACCCAGATGCTTGTTTTATTATTGCATAATGTGGGAGACCCTCCCTAACCCAGGGAAGCCAGAAAGGGAAAGTTTCCCAGCAAAGGGCTAGTAGGTTCCTGATCAACATCCAACTTCATACAGTTCAACTCTTCAACTGTAGTGTACACTTTTTTCCACCTGTAAAGTATTGTAGCTTCAGTGTGGCTTAGTCTAAAACTTGGCCTCTTACCCTATTTACTTTGCTGGTAAGACTATAACCTAATCTCCCATGGCCAATTCAATTAATTAGATTATTGTTACGCCAATGGACCAAGGCCCTTTCCCAGTCAACTCATGTCTACCCTTCAACACCAGTGTGATCATGCATCTCTTTTTAATATGCCTGCCTGCTGCAGGTTTAAAACCACGCCACCACCACCACCACCACCTTGTGCTTCCCTCTAAGTTTCCCATGATGCCCACCGGTTAAAAAAAAAAAAAATTAAAACCCCCTCCAGGAACTATTCTGGCCAAACTTCAAACTCTCTTCCAACTCCAGAATCCACATAACAAGTTAGATGAACCGCCCTGGGATGCTGACACAGACCCTACCTGGTTTCCCCTCATTTATTTTGAACAGGATGTAACATACCACAAAAGAAAGAAGTTCAAACAACGGAAGATACCCGCTATTAATCAGGACCTGCTTGTCTCTTCTACGAGACAGTTGAGATATCTGGAGCCGAAGAGCACCTGACAAGCACTGAAGCCGTATCCCTTTGGACTCAATGTCCCACCAGCAGCCTTTCATACTATCCCTCTTCAACATTCTTTGCTATAGAATATCACAGAATGGGCATGATGGCTGGATTTAATCTGAGTGGCCAAAGACCTGGAAGGACAGGGAGCAGGCAGGAAGTGAGCAGACAGCAGCAGTGGCAAAGCAGCACAGAACCAGGCCCTTTGGGTTATGACCAACTGGGACCAAGAATGTGGAAGGGTCAGTCCAAGTCTGCTAGGGCCTCTTGCCTCCTACCCTCATTTCTGCAAGTGCACAAATCTTGAGGAATGATTATCTAAGATGTAGATGTACTACTCCCTCCCTTACCTGATTCACCCTTCTCCCAAACTGGTAACGGTAGTCAGCAGTCCTTTCTATCCGTAGCTTTGGAAGTATCCTGCCATCTCCAAGGAGCTTCCTGGGGCCTCCTTCAACTGCCCATTCCTAGAAAGCTAACAACTTGCCACTAAAATGTTCCATCTGTCAAAACATACATCTCTTGCAAACTTTACAAAATTCCTAGAAGGAAGGTTACTTTTTTCTCTCATGCCTGGAAGAACAGACTGAACCAGAGGAAGGAAAAGGCAAGGGGATTGCCACAGCTCTGACCAGTATTTAAAGCACAGAGTTTCTCTTCCTGGGAGACTATACTTTAGGAAAGACATCTCTGCAGCTTAGCAAGATCAAGTATTAATATGTTACATATGCATGGCATGGACCTGCTGGTATTGCTTCACCAGGAAGAGAGCAAAGAGGAACAGCAGCAGAAAGGTCAGGCCCAAACTTGCCAAGGTCCACAAGAACTTCTCTTTCCAGGATCAAGTGGCAGTTACCAGGCTGGGAAGTCACTTTTAACCCAAGTGAAGGGTTTTATTTTTAAATGTAAACTACTTGGCCCGCATCTGGCTGGATAAAGGTGCCCTCCCTGTGTTCTCACACGAGGAAGCTTCATTGGTGGTCCTTGTTGAGTGTCTGCTGTGTACATGTCACTAGATTCAGTTGATGAGCCTTCCTGTGAGGAAGGACACTTCCAAGAACCTGTGCAAACAGTAATCTTTAGGAATGAGTTGCTCTCTTTAGGCTGTCATCTGAGAAGATTCCTTAAGACAACCCCACAGGCCCCCATTGCAGGAAAAAGACTAGAGAAAGCAGCATTGAGAGCAAATGGGGAAAAAGAAGGAAAAGGACATGATCCCAAATGCAGTACAAGGTTAAGTGTTTACCACACAGCGTTGGTGTTTGGTTCTAACTGAACCGGAGCCTGACTCATGGTCAGGTCAGCAGCTTCCTTTGGAAAGGCCCCCAAAAGCCGACTGACCAAATACCTGCTCTCAAGGAATGAAACAGTGGAGTGTAGGGCTTTAGCCAACAAGCCCATATAGGTCACTCTGTTCCCCCAGGAGAACCTTTAGCACCTGAACACTAAGAATGACTCTATTCTCAGAACTCCCCCTCCCCCAGGAGGTAGGTAGAGTATTCATCCCCATTTGGCAGCTGGGGAGGAAGTGAAAGAGCGAGAGGTCACAAGACTTGCCTTAAGTCATTGACAGAACAGAGATCAGAGCCCAGAGGTTTGAGACTCCTGATCACAGGTCAGGCCTCGACCAGTCCAAATATGTCTATAAAGAAAACACCAGGATCCATACCCTCGTAGAAGCCTAACCAAAGAGCTGGGTGGACAGAACCCTGAGTTGCCTTCAAGAGTCTAAAGACCCACAAAACAAACAAACAAACAAACAAAAAAAAAAACCCACCACTCACCCAACCTGAAAGATGGTAGGGGAGCCTAATTCCCAATACTCAGTGGAATCCCAAAGTCCAAGGTGATGCTAAAAATTGTGACGAAAGTGTAAGCTTACGACATAGAGGCACAGAGCCAACTAAGATTGTGAATACTATTCACAGAGGGATACTCGACCATAAAATTAAGTCTAAGGGACTTCAGGTTTTGAACTGTTACGTTATCAAGACCATCCAAGAACCTGTGAGCTGGCTGTGGGAAAGAATGGCCTGGAGAAGGCTGACTGCTGGGTGAGGCAGTGGAGTAAGATGGGAGGGACTATGGAAGAATATCTAAACCTAGCATGGGCACTGCCCAGCCAGTTGTCTGTGCCCTGACCCAGGGCATAATTCCCTTATTTCTCCACCAAGCTGCTCAGGAGCAGAAAAGGAGGGGACATGATTCCTTCTGAGTGTTTAAAAATAGAGAAAATAGATGAAGGGGAAACCAGGGAGACCCCTATACATCCCCAACTAGAGATCTTAGTCAGAGTGGACAAATCCACTTGGCAGAAGGGGAAGGGCAGTGCAGCTGCAAATGAGGCCCAGGGCAAGACACCATGCAGGGAGGCAAGGGCAGCAGACAGGAGGGCAGCACAGGCACTTAGGCACAAGGGACAAAGGAGCGGTGTGGATGCCTGGGGAAAAGGGTCCACTGGTTCTTTCAAAAGTCACCATTAGCAACTAGAGTCAGTGAAATTTCGAAGCGGGTCAAGCATGCCGAGTAGGAGCAGCTGTTAGGTTGGCTACCTTCCTACAGCCGGTCACAGCCTAGCCATCAGATCTTTCTCACAAAGCTCCCCGATAGGCCCCCAGCAAGGCCAGACTTCATTCTGAACCCTGCAGGGGCTCATCTCTCCCTTGACCCCCAAGTTGCTAGAAGCCTTGTGGGAGGAATGGTGAGGAGAGACGGGGAAGGGCTGAAGCAGAGGATCAGGCAGAGTCCTGTAGAGAGTGCTCCTTGCCCACAAACCCAGCCAGAGACATCTGTAACAAAATTACCCTTTAAAGTGCACATCTCTCAAAAGAAGGGTTCTGGGTAGGAACCCTCTTATTTCCAACTGTGGGGCCTCCTGCCCTCCCACCACAAAACAGAAAGGAAGAAAAAACTTCAGACAGTTTAACTGCTACTATAAGCTGTGGATCATCATTTTTGGCTCTTTCTTTGCTCCCTCCCTCTGCCACCTGCTCCCAAAGCCTGGACTTTCCCCTTGCAGGAGCTAGGGATGGGGAGGAAAGAACAAGGAGGCCCTGATATTTGGAATGTTTCTTATCCTGTGCACCCCCTTCCTTCCTTGGCCCAGGCCTGCTGATCCCCATCAAGGCATCCTCTGGGGCTGTCCTGAGAAGATGCCATGGGGTAATGAGCAGCAGACCCTGCCTTGGGAGGCTGCCTTCACTCCTCCCCTGCCCCCAAATCTCACTGCCAAGAGAGCCATTCCCTGCTCAGAGTGTGCAAATCCTCTGCCTGCTCACGGTGAGGCTCAGCTCTGGGGAAAAGCCCCAGTCCTGGTCTGGGAGAGAGGTTCACTTTCCTGCATTGGAACGCCCTTCGATGGACAGCTTCACCTCCTGTGGAATGAATGACGGACGGAGCAGGGTGGCCCGTGCCTCCTCCCCTTGCATGCTGTATCTTTGGAAGCTCGGGGCTGGCCAGCAGGCCTGAGCACTAGACTCGGGCTGGGTGGGCTCTACCATACGGGAACCCTCTCCTGATGACTGGCTCTTCCCCTCACTGTCACATAGCTCTCTGGGTCCCACCACTGTCCTCTCAGGCCTTTCTCGGGGGGGCCCCAGCTGGCCTGGGGGAGCACAGCTGGCCTGAGAAACCGAGTTACTGTTCAAGCTCTGTAAACTGATAGAGATGCAGACATCTCCCACCTGTAGCCGATGGCAGGGCAGAGAGAAGAGCTGTGCAGTCCGCCCAGGGCTGCAGGAGGACCAACCCTGGCCATATACAAAGAAGGGGTGTTCGGGGGGCACCTCAATGCTCACTTTGCTCTGCTGCTCCCCAACCACAAAATGCAGCATGACAAATCCAGGCCACTGGCTCTCCTGAATGTCCACGACCGTGCTGGAGTCAATCTTCAGCCCCCCGCTCACTTCGGCACTGCGCACAAAATCCTGGGTCTGGAGGTCCTCTACCCGCTTCAGCTCCCCCGTGGCCAGCTGGATGATGGCGCCTTTCATGAAATGAGAGGGCAAATGGGAGGAGGAAACGGGGGGTGGCGTTGGCTCCTTGTCTGGGAAGGTGGCTCTGGCCTGCATGTCCAGACTTGATGCCACCAGGATCTCTGAGCCCATGGGCAGCAGGCCTGGGTCAGTTCCAGTGGGCACCAGGTTGCCATTGGCTACAACCATTGCTTTGGGTAAAGGTCTATGTTTCACCAGTTCCTGATGGGACTGAGAGTAGAAGCCTCGAGCCTGATTTTTCTCTGCCATCTCTGCTGGGTTCTTGGTTGGCCCTCGCCCCTCACCCTGATGGTCAGGGGTATGATGGGACAGGTTGAGGGGGCTGGGTTCATCCTTCCTCTGAGCTGCCACCACACGATAGTCCTGAGAAGCTAAAGCGCCAACCACCCGCTGGACCTCGAGGTCTGTATCTGGAGTCCCCCGGTGTGCCGGCACCATCACCTCCACTCGTGGAGTCTGAGAACCTGAAAACAACTGTCCATCCAGTACACACTCCACCACTGGCACCAGTCCCTGGCCTTCACTCTTGCTGTTGGGGGAATCGAGGGCTTCGCTCTCCCGTCTTGCTAAATTTCTCTCTCGCTGTCTCTGTCCTCCATTGGCAGCGACCGCTTCCAGGGCAGACTGGCCCTCCTGAGGGGTAAGAACTGGGCTGGCACCTGCTGGAGGGGCTTCATGCAAGGTATACCCAGCAGGCAGCCTGGACATCTGATAATAAATGGGCATCCGGCCTGCAGCGAGGTCCAGTGGCTGAGTACTTGAGTGATGTGACAACTGCCCAGGTGGGGAGGCAGCAGAAGGGGCTTTGTTGAACGAGTGGGCTGGGGAGGAAGCCTGGGGGGGAGGAGTGGCTCCTTCTGCCAGGAGTGAGGCATATGGCACAAAGTGAGGAAGGTGAGAGGTGGCAAGGTTGGCAGGAGGAGAAAGGAGGGGACTCGGTAAGAAATTAGGTGGCACAGCATAGGGAAGGCTGTAAGGAGACCCGATAAACTGCAAAGAGGTGGATGGGAGCTGAGCATAGTGGATTGGGGGATAGTGGATTCCTGGATGTTGAATCAGTGAAGATGCTACATTAAACGTGGGGGGCAAGGGGCTCATGTTCACCACAGATGGGAGGCCAGTCGGTGAGAAGGTAGCAGGTGGCACAGCCACCTTATACAGCATGCCATACTGGTCCACTGTCAGACCAGTGATGGCCTCAGTTCCATCACCCCCCAGGCCGACTCTGGCTCCTGCCTGGCTCTGCCCGGCCACCACAACCCCTCGCGACCATTCAGAGGCATCGCTGGAGGTCGTGTGGTTCGTTGAGCAGCTGGTAGCTCTCCCCATATCCTCGCTGGTCACGGGGAGGTCTCGTTTCTTTGGTGGAAGGCATTCCTGACTCCTCTCATGAACAGGTTTCATATTGCTTTGTGGTGTTCCTAGAGCCTGGAAGGGGTCGGCTTGCTCCTTGAGGCATCAGAAGGGGCTTCTCTGTGGCTTCCCTGCAACCCTTTCTGCTGCTGGCTGGGGTGCCCACATCTGCTAGGGAACAAATCAGAGGCAAAAAAAAAAGTAACCTGGGGGTGAACCATAATACCCAAAACTGTGCCCACAGAGGAAGATGCAACAAAGAGGACAGTTGGAGAAAAGGAGCTATGAGAAAGGGACAGACAAAGATGGTCCCCCCACTCATCCAGCTCAGGACATGAAAGAAACAGTCAGGGAAACCATAAAGCACCAAGGGATACAAGGACAAGCATTCAGTGACGTATAAATAACCTGTGGGCTCCACAACCACAGGATTAGTCATGCCTCTGAGGATTCTTCTCAGCATTCTCCCTTAAGGGGGATTTGAACACATGGCCTTTGCTGCTGGCTCTTTTTCCTGAAGTTTCTCTTCTCTTTGCTACCAAAGACTAATGTGCCATCTTCCTTCCCTGAACATATGACCTCATCCTTGCTTCCTTTCCCCGCCTAATTTGGATTATGATCTCACCTATCTCTACCCTCCCCCACCCCTAAGCCTAGCTAAGCTCTCTTCTCCCTTTGCCTCTTATCACCACTCCCTCAAGGACTACCTCGAGTATCAGTAAGACTTGGGGTCTGCTTGTGTCTTTTTTTTTTTTTTTTTAAAAGGAAAAAAACAAAAAACACTTGCCCCCTAAAAATGTTATGAAACCTAGCATCCTCTTTGTTTCACAAAATACCAAAGTCACACTTGGGCCATGACAGAGACAGCACCTGTACCAGCTTGCTCTACAACTTACTTGTTTCTCCTCCTCCCCAAAAAGGAACAAAACCCTTCTGACCTCACACAGACCTCTTATTCCCTAGGTTGGCAAGAACTTCTTTTCTTCTCATTGACCACTTTCAACATGCCTTCTTTTTTCCTTCATGTTTCCTTTTTGCCAATGGCTCCTTTTCCATTGCAGGCCTGCTCTACACACCACTTCCTAAAATTCTGGTTCCATTCTTCCAAACGTGACTGTGTATTCCTATCATAGGTCTGGATGAATCATAAAAGTTCTTTCCTTCCCTCTTACTGTCAGCTTTCAGATATGCTTTTGCCCAACGTCACACAGAATGTTTTTGGTACGAACATTTCAATATACATGAATTTAGTCACCTATTTCTTCCAGTCAAATATCAGCTCTTTGGATCTGAGAAGAAATTTCTGTAACATTACCCTCTGCTCTGTTTTTCCACTACTGCATCCCAGATGTGTCTGTGCAATAAGGAATCCAAAGTACCTGCATTACCTGAGCTTCCAGTGGTGCTTCTGAGCAGCTGTAGTAAGAAGCAGTCTCCTCCCGGCTGGCCAGGGAGCCTAGAAGAGAGAAATATGGATGAAATAAGCAGGATCTGACCTCTGACACACACACACACCCCCGCAGGGTCATCACGAAAGGTTATTCCAAAGCCACAAAGACATTAAAGTCCACAACAAGTCCTTGCCTTGCCCTCTTCTCCAGAAGTAACAACACATTTATCTAGAGTGCCCAGGCAGTTAAATAGGAAGAAAACCATTTCTTAAGCTCTAATTTGTAGGAAGACATTCCTGGAAAAAATTCTCCATGTGTCAACATTCACTGTTTTCCTTAACACCACATTCTTCATTCTCTATCCATGCCAATTCTCCAAAGGTTACACTGACTTCCAATCCCAATTTCAGTTAAATCTACAAATAAATGGAAAAGACTCAACACTGTTCCCTTGTGAACAAAGGGAAGCAGGGGGAGAAAGGAAACAAAAAGCAACCTCATGGACTTCGCCCTAACTTAACATTGATGAAAACACAGACCTGAAGGTTATTTTAATGAGAAAAGTAGCACTATGAAGAAAAAGAACAATTATTTATGTTTCTAGGGCAGAAAAAGAGGTCAAGGGGGAGTCACTTAAGGGGAAGCCTTATTAACAAAATTTCAGGGTGAAAAAAAATTGGCTCTGTATGTGTGTATGTGCATGTGTGAAATTTTCTGAGTGACAACTTCAGACCAATTGCTGATACAAGTATGACAGAAAATGAAAATATTACCCTGGGCTTCAAGTAGCTAATAATGGGGAAACAAAACACCCACTAACTGTCCACACCTCAATAGACACAAGACAGGGATATGGAGCACAGAACAGAAGCTTTAACATCTGGAAACAGAGAAAAGCAGTGCTGATGAGCGCTCTGAGAAACTCCCAAGTGCCCTGTCCAAGTCCTACAGAAGCTTGCAAGCCTCAATTCAAACTGAAGGAGTAAGTTAGGTGCACCCGGCTTTTGGTAAACATGTATCCACTAACACAGGCAAGATGAGGAAGTTCTTAAGAGGTGTAGACACAGGAAAACAAGTTCCATAAACACAAATTACACAGCAGGAAGGAATCATGCATCTCTTTTGTCTGCCAGCAGCTGTAACTGAAAAGTAGTCCGCTTTCTCCTTCATCCCCAACAGAAATTGGGGTCACATCTTCAATCCCAGAATGACTCTTGTTCCTTGTAACCAAACCATTAGAGAAAACCTGTCTCTAAGCCACTGAAAGGCTAGCGAATACAGGCTAATAAATGAACTGAAAGATGCCAAAGGTCTGCGGGAGTGACAACAAAGACGCAAGCTTGTGCGCCGGGTCCCCACAGCGCAAAACACATGTTGGAAGCTGACAGCTTGGCTTCTCGATGGCTCGATAAAGATTTCTTCTCAAGGAGAAGAGGCAGCTTGTGACCCCAACGGAGCTAACGGGGCAAGAAACCGCTGTGGCCAGCTGCCAACAGAACCCAAAACGAAGCTCCCCATCTCGCTGGGCTAGGACTCAAGAGGCTAAACCCAGATGGAGATCCCAATTCGGAGAGGGTAAGGGGGTATACCGCACAGGGGGAAGCTCGCAAGAGACTAGTGTTCTGGGTTCCCGCGAACCCGCCATCCTAGCTCTAACAACGGTAGGGCCTGAA
The DNA here is from genome assembly GCF_000298275.1 of Orycteropus afer afer. NCBI lineage: Eukaryota > Metazoa > Chordata > Mammalia > Tubulidentata > Orycteropodidae > Orycteropus > Orycteropus afer. Next base: position 9,116,005 of record NW_006921654.1, read on the forward strand.
ATTAGGAATTGTGAGATTAGAGAGTGGGGGTCGACCTTTTAAGCACAGAGGCAGGGGCGAGGCCCCGCAAGCGATGCTTCCTTGTTTGGGGGCTCCTTCCCGCCCCTAGGACTCGGACACCCGGCCTGCAGGGACGCAGCGGCGGAGGCGCCTGGGCCTGAGGCCGTCTTCCCGGCCAGGCTGGAGAGAAACGCGCGGGGGTCTAGATGCGGCCTTTTTCGCTCCTCTGTCCGCAGTTCTCGGGTCCCGGCCCGGTGGGGCAACGGGCTTCGGGGGGCCACTTCCTCCGGAGCTCCGAGCTCAGGCTTAGACTTAGCCCGGCCAGCCAGACCTCCCCCATTCCCAGAGACACTCACCGGCCCATCTCACGGCGCTCCGCGGGCTCCTCCTCTACGTCCCGGAGCCGCCGCAGGCGCGGCCGCCGCCATCCCCGGCCCCGGAGCCGCCCCACACCCAGCGCCTCCTCCCCTTCTCGGGGCGCCGGGAGATTGCGTCAGGACGTCCCGCCCTCGGCGCGAAGGGATCGCGTCACGGTCTGGGCTGCGGAGCGACACTTGGGAGTCCCCTGAAAGGGTGGAGGTTGGCCACAAGCCCACAGCCCCACTTCTGGTGGGAAAAAGAACTTCCGGCTAGGACCTGGTCACGTGAATAGGGTGCCTGGCACCTCACTCTGACCCCCAAACGATCCCGCAGTCTCCCTTCTTGAAATTCAGGGAGTTCCCAAACAGAGCCCTGAGGCGTGGCCACCAGCGCCCCCTGTTTCCTGGGCTTACTGGGCTTGACTCTTGGGGCCTTCTCTTGGGAATTTGGGCAACACTGAGAAGACCTACGCCCTGGAGAGTAAGGGAATCCCTCCCCTCCCTTCCCCCTGAGACCAAAGGTGGAGATGGAAATTCATAAACTTGAAAATTGCACCGAAGGAGAGCAGGAGAGTGAACAGGTGGAGCAAGTCATAGGAGACCTGAAAATGAGTAGGGAGGGAATGAAAGGAGATGGCATAGCAGCAGCTTGATGTTGTGAAGAGATGGCTGGACTACTCCGTGTAATGTTAGGTCACTGCTCATTACAGTTTAAAGTGGTGCAACTTCATAGTAACATGAAACTCTGATTTATTTTATTTATCTTGTGTGTGTCATTCGGGTGAAAATTTAGAGAGCAAATTCGTTTTCCATTCAACGGTTCATACACATTTTGTTTCATGACTTTGATTGCAATCCCCACAATGTAACAGTCTCTTCCCACTTCTTTCTGTAGTTACCTTTTTTCCTGGGTTCTTTCCTATGCATTCCTGTGCTCTGAGCTAGCTTCCTTCATCAGTGCTGCCCTTTTGATCTCCCATGGTTGATTGTTCTAAGAAGTGTACCTACCTGGTGTAATTGCTCACCTTGTAGACTTGTCTGTTGTTTGGCTGGAAGTCACAGGATTGAGTTCAAAGGGGCCGTAGCCTCAGGGATTTCACTAGTCCCTTTCAGACCTTAAGCCTGGTCCTTTTTATAATTTTGACTTTTGTTCCACTTTTTTCTCCCACTCTATCCGGGATTCCCTTTTTGATCCCTTTCAGAGTGGTTAGCAGTGGGACCCGGTACTACATCATTCTGGTCTCAGAGTCAGGTAAGCTGAGGTTCCCATGGTCCACCAGTCCCTTTGACTTAATGTTTCCATGCATGTTTGATTTTCTTCATTCTTGTTTGCTGAGGACGAGGAAAGACCTGTTGTTGCGTCTTAGATGGCCACTTGCAAGCTTTTAAGACCCCAGTCACTATTCACCAGGGATGTTGTTGTTGTTGTTTTATGCCGTCGAGTTGGACCCGACTCATAGTGATCCCTCTGTGGGTTTCCGAGACAGTATCACTATGGAAGTAGATTGCCTCATCTTCCTTCCGAGGAGTGGCTGGTGGGTTTGAACCACCAGCCTTCTGGTTAGCAGTCAAGTGCCTTAAACACTATGCTACCAGAGCGCCCAAGTAGGGTGTAGAACAATGTTTTTGTGCAGTGTGTTATGCCAATTAAGCTTGAAGTCCCCCACGACCATGGTCCCAAGTGCACCAGCCCAGCTACTCACCCTCTCAGGGTGTTTGGCTGTGGCTAAGAAGTTATCATAACTTTGCCTCCTGTTAGCTCTATTTATACATGGATATTCTTATAAAATACATATGTAGACATATAATCTGCTAAACTTATATATATATGGCCATAGGTATATTTTCTTTTGCCTACCCATACCTTAGGAGCTCTGGTAGCATAGTGCCTAAGGCACTTGACTGCTAATCGGAAGGCTGGTGGTTCAAACCCACCAGCCACTCCTCTGAAGGAAGGTTGGGCAGTCTACTTCCATAGTGATACTGCCTCGGCAACCCAAAGAGGGGTCACTGTGAGTCAGGTGTGACACGATGGCACCTAACAACAACAACAAACCCATACCTTATCAGAAAATCCAATTGAGTGAGGGAAAAAAAATGAATTTGTGCTTTGGGTCCACTTCGTAAAGAAGAAAGTTATGCATCTGGACAAAAACAAACTGAACTGAGAAAAAATAAGTTGAATTATTGGGGAGATTTCAGTGTCATTTTTCCTTTCAAATTCTGCAAACTCTATTCAGTAAATAACAATTGATCTTTGTCTAAAAAGTACTGAGTAGGTTGGGATCCCTACTCTGTTGCTGTCCAATCTTAGGAAAGCCATTCCCCCCACTTTAGGCTTGGCTTTCCACTTCTGCAAAATGAGAAGCTTGAACTAGATGAAAGGGTTGGAGTAAAATGTAGGCAGAAGAGCTCTCCAAACATTTTTTTAAGTGAAAAAATAGGCAAATACATACAGTATGGTATTTATTTCATGTTAAAAGATACATAACGTTAAATTGCATATATTTATGTATCTGTATAGAAAAAGAGTGACAGGATGCTTAAGAACTAGTTAACATTGGTTACCTCTGAGCTGGAAAGAAGAGCTCCGGTGGCGCAGTGGTGAAAGCATTCTGCTTTTAACCAAAAGGTCGGCAGTTTGAACCCACCAGCAGGAGAAAGATGAGGCAGTCTGCTTCTGTAAGATTTACAACCTTGGAAACCCTCTGAGGCAGTTCTACTCTGTCCTACAGGGACACTGAGTCAAAATCGACTCAATGGCAGTGGGTGGTGGGTTGAGGGTGGAAAGTGAGATTGGGTAGTAGTCACAAGATCAGCTTATATTAATTGTTTGTTTTTTAAAAACAAGGTATTACCTTAGAAAAATTTAAAAAATGAGTAAATTAAAATACAAATAAAATATATGATCTCTAAGATTCCTCCCAGGGAATCCTGCAGCTTCAATTTTGACATTTTCTCACAGGGAATGGGCACAAAGGATCTTCAAAATTACTGACCATCACCGCCCCCCCCCACACACACACCCCACACGATGTGCGGAAACGGTGAAGTTACTGTTCCGTGGCCATCTAAATCAGCAGAGGCTTCTGTTTCGTGAATTCTTTACCACAGTCTCCTCCTCTCTCAATTTAGCCAAGAAGGAAATCCTGCGGTCGCTCAGTGACTTCGTTTTAGCACTAGCAGGCATTCAGCTTTCTAGTTCATTGCTAAGGTCACTACAGTGGCATTAATAATTGCCAAGATAAAACTCTTGGACTACCCAGGTGTACTCCAGTTTCTCGCAGATTAAGAAGTGTGCTCAAAAGAGCTGGTTTTCGGACAAAGTTGCAAGAACAGACCCAGGTAGATGATGAAGAAAAAAGGTTTTTCAGCTACTAATATTAGTAACTACCTCCATACTGATACTGCCTCGGAAACCCAAGGAGAGGTCGCTAAGAGTCGGGTCCAACTCGATGGCATGTAACAACAACAGTATTAGCATAATGACGTAGTGAAAAGGCGTGTCTTTTAAAACCCAGGATGTTCTGATTGGTGAAACACAGGTGATTTCCTGGTCTGGTGCCGCAGTTCCAGAAGGGTGGATCCTACCTTCTCTATATCTTATTCCAAAATTTTTCTCTTCAAGCAGTCCTCATTTCTGTGGTTCAACATCTTGACGGTAGGAAGCTCTGTAATTTGACAGGAATATTGTTGTTGTTGTTATGTGCCGTGGAGTCGGCCCGACTCATAGCGACCCCTCCTTGGGTTTCCGAGGCAGTATCACTACGGAAGTAGGATTGCCCAACCTTCCT
>NW_006921654.1:9133891-9173766 GCF_000298275.1 Orycteropus afer afer
TGCATTGTAAATTTTGGTCAATGACATGAGACAAAGTATATGTGAACTGCTGTATGAAAAGTGAATTTACTCTGTAAATCTTCACCCAAATCCTAATAAATAAAAAAAAAAAGAACATTATGTTAGATTATTATAACTAATCTTTTTATTACAAAAATGGTACATGTTCACTATGGAATATTTTGGGAGCTCTGGTAGCGTAGTGCCTAAGGCATCTGACTGCTAACCTGAAGGCTGGTGGTTCAAACCCACCAGCCCACTCCTTGGAAGGACGAGTGGGCATTCTACTTCCATAGTGATACTGCCTCGGAAACCCAAGGAGGGGTCGCTATGAGTCAAATCAACTTGATGGCAGTATGGGTAATTTTAGGATATTCAAGTAAGCTATAGAGAGAAAATAAAGATCACCTGCCAGGCTACCATCTAGAGGAGGTTCTCAACATTTAACTGATATCACAATCCCATGAGGGCTTATTAAACACAGATTGTTGGACTGAACCCCAGAGTATCTAATTCAATATGTCCTGGAAGAAGCTCCGTAATTTGCATTTCTAACGAGTTCCCAGATGATGTTGACATTGCTAAACTAGGGGACCACTGACCTGTCTTAAAACATTTTCTGTGCACATGTAGTATATCTTAAATGTATATTTTTGTCTCTTTGCTTTTACAAAAAAAAAAAAAAATGTCACCTATTATGTAACCTACTTATATACTTAACATAACCCTTTTTGCTCATGTTTTTCTATGTATGTGCTTTGTCATGCAGCTGAGCAGGCCCAGAAAGCAAGGAAGGAGATAGCCGACTATCTGGCTGCTGGGAAGGATGAACGTGCTCGGATCCGAGTGGAGCACATTATCCGGGAAGACTACCTGGTGGAGGCCATGGAGATCCTGGAGCTGTACTGTGACCTGCTGCTTGCTCGGTTTAGCTTGGTCCAGGCCACCAAGTAAGACCTGTTGACTTTGCGTCATTTCTCAGGCTGAGAGGAGTTGACAGATGATTCTTGTGTTAAGAACTTTGTCTCCAGTTTTTGTAGAGAGAATTAGCCCTATTCAAAGAGAGTAAGTCAGGCAAAAGAGCCATTGTTTAAAATTGTGGCAAATATATGTAACAAAACATCTCCCATTTCAAATTTTTTTTCACATGCCCTTCAGTGACATTAATTACATGCCTCATGCTGTGCGACCATCACCACTATCGGTTCAGTCTTTTTCCATCACCCTAAACAGAAGCTCTGTGTTCTCAAAGCAATGAGCCCTCCTTCCCCCACTCCCTCCTGCCCACCCCTGGTAACCACATATGAAGTTTGGTCCCTACATTCTCGCCTGTTCTAGATATTTCATGTATGAAAGAGCTTATTTTTTTAAATTCAAATAGGTATCTTTTTCCCCGAGTTATAAGAATATAGTATAAATTTTGTGGTAGAAAAGTTGGAAAATAAAGGCCAAAAAAAGTATTTATAATACCAAACCCGAAGATAAGCATTTTTATATACTCCCTTTCAGTCTATTACAGTAAAATCTGTTTTGAGAGTCAGCGATGGGACTGTCTTATTTATTTCCAGTGTCACAAGTTTTCTATCTTTCATTGGGTGCAGTCTTGCCACTTTTCTATCACTCCTTTTTAGCCGAAAATATTTGAGTTTTTCCCTTCTCTGACAGGTTTCCTCCTTACACAGTTTCTGGCTTTTGCAGGTCTAACTGCATATCTATATGTATCTATGTGTCATATAGACACATGTGTGTCTGTACATAAGTATGTACATAGGTTTCTATTGTAATTTCACTTTTTTTTTTTTAATTCTTTAACATTGTATTTTGACTATGGGTCACCTTTGAAGTACAGAGAAAAGCCCTGAGTTTCGTAATTTTGTGCTTTCCTTAGGGAACTAGATTCTGGTCTTGCTGAATCCGTGTCTACACTAATCTGGGCTGCTCCTCGACTCCAGTCAGAGGTTCCTGAGTTGAAAATAGTAAGTTTGACCAGTTTTAGCTGCCTGTGCCATGAATGTAGGTAAGGGTATCATTAGTGTTACTTGCTTGGAATTATAGGATTATTTGGAGAATCTTTTTTTCTCTTAAGGAGTAACCAACAAAGTATTTTCTTGTATTGGTCTTTAAGTGAAGAATACCTTTTTTTAAGTCAAAAGTAGAAAAAAATAAATAAACCTTACCTCAAAAAATAAAAACTTGATGCTGGGTTTTGTTTTTGTACTAGTTGTTGAAAAACAAAGCACAGCATTTAGGGGATGGGGGTTGATGCTAAAAGAACATTATTCCAATGAAATAACTTGAAAATTATTTTTGCTGTTTTTATTGTTATTCATCTAAAGTAAAATTGCCATACCTTGATCAATTTTGCCCTTTTTTCTTTCTTGGTGATGGTTTCTACAGGTATCTCATCAGCTGTGTGCAAAGTATAGCCAAGAATATGGTCACCTGTGTCGAACCAATGAGATTGGGACTGTCAGCTCTCGGGTAGTACCACTTTCAGAGACACATATTTTTCTAAACCAAGAAGTCTGAGAAAAGCTGAGCAAACTCAAAACATGCAATTTTGCACAGACCCAAAGAATATTTAGAAATAAGTTTTGCATTGGAGGTAGAGCAACTTGGGTAAAGGTGTGGGGCTAGGAAATTGAATTTAGAGGCACAGCCAAGAAAATGGAGTTGACTTTTTTTTTAAAGAAAGCATCACTCACTCACTGCTGTGGAGTAGGATCTGACTCATAGCAGCTCTTTGGGTTTCTGAGGCAGTTATCACTGCAGAAGTAGATTGCCCAATCTTCCTTCCTAGGCGTGGCTCATGGCTTTGAACCACCAGCCTTCTGGTTAGCAGTCAAACTGACCTGGTAACAAGAAGGAAGTTAAACTTAGAAGTTTCAACTTTAGAACATGTTACATCATGACCATACATGTCATTCTGACATTCACCTGAGAAGCAGGAATCTAGCCACAGCAGAAATCTGGCCACTGTATCGGGCTGGTGGACATCTTTGTCTTTCAGGTTGTCCATTCTGATTGATTAGCGCCCTTCTGTACTGGTTGCTAAATATGTTGAATATTGCCCCTGACATAATTCAGATGCTCACCACAGAATCAGAATCCTTGATTCAAATATTCAAAATATTTTTTGTTGTTGATTTTTTTCTTCTTCTTACTCTGTTTGGCTTGAGGTTTCTAGACCTCAGGATAGGGCTATGACGTGGTAGAAATACAAATGAGTGGCCCCATGATACATTCACAAGCAGGACCATTTCTTGTTGCTAAATTATACTTCTGAAAAAAAAAATGATACATCTCAAACAACAGAGACTAGAAAGATGAAAAACAATGATTCAGAGGTGAGAGACTATCTAAATTCTCTTTGTTTCTTATTTTGTAGGTATGTGTGTGACCAAATCTGCTGTGTTCTCTATTTTGCAGCTAATGTGTAAATTAAATGTGGATATGCTACCCCAAATCCTGGTGGAACAATACCTTCTAGAGATTGCTAAGAATTATAATGTGCCATATAAACCCGCAATTACAGTGAGTACTTTTGAGAAGGGAGAGCTGACTTAGAGCTGAGATTTTTATTGCACACTTGAAGATGCCTTCTACTTAGGGATATGGCTTCCAGAGTAGCTCTGGCAGAATTGTAGTGCAGGTGACATTTTCTCCCCCCACATACAGTTCCTAACAGAGCTTGACTTCTGCTAAGTATCAGGTCCCCCTTTCAAGTTGTTAGCAAAGGAATAGAAAGCAGATATAAAGGTACCTAAAGTGTTCAATCCAGAAGCGTGTAAAACATCTTTTAGTTTTTAAAATCTCAATTTTGTCCTGGGGATATTTTATATTTTAATGAAAAACGCTTGAAACAAAGGCTACAAGACTGAAAGTCACAAGGCATTATCATTTAGACCTTGCTGAGAGTATGAGTTTAGTAGTGAAATGGCCCATATTCAGATCCTAGCTTCACCATTTATTAACCATGAAACACCAGGCAAGTGACTTACACTCTTCAATGTTCTCTGGAATGTAAAAATGGGGACAGTAATAGTTCCTAGCTCATAGCTTTGTTGTGATGGTTAAGTGAGCGATATATATATAAGGAACTTAATGCAATGCCTGTCATGTAGCAAATATCATCAAGTTTTGCTTTTTATCATCATCATCATTATCACAGGGTAGATTAAACTTCTAAAATGTGGTCATGAATGTTTTAGGACAAGAATGTTTTCTCCCTGTTGTCATTGTTAGGTGCTGTTGAGTCGATTCCAACTCATAGCGACCGTGTGTACAATAGAACGAAACACTGCCCCATCCTGAACCATCCTCACAATCCTTGCTGTGCTTGAGCCCCTGATTGCAGCCACTGTGTCAGTCCATGTCTTTGAGGGTCTTCCTCTTATTCTCTGACCTTTTATTTTACCAAGCATGATGATATTCTCCAGGGACTGGTCCCTTCTGACAACATGACCAAAGTAGTTGAGATGAAGTCTGGCCATTTCTTGCTTCTGAGGAGCATTCCCTATGCACTTTATCCAGGACAGATTTGTTCGTTCTTCTGGCAGTCCATGGTACTTTCAGTATTCTTCACCAACACAATTCAAATGCATCAATTCTTCTTCGGTCTGTCTTATTCATTGTCCAGCTTTTCCATGCATAGGAGGTGATTGAAAATACCATGGCTTACATTGTTGCTGTTATTTGCTGTCGAGTTGGACCCAACTCATAGTGACCCCTCCTTGGGTTTCCAAGGTGGTATCACTACGAAGTAGCTTGCCCAACCCTCCTTCCAAAGAGTGGCTGGTAGGTTTGAACCACCAGCCTTCTGGTTAGCAGTCAAGTGCCTTAGGCACCATGCTACCAGAGCTCGTAGGCTTACGTTAGGTGCACTTTAGTCTTCAAAGTAACATCTTTGTTCTTCCACACTTTAAAGAGGTCTTTTGAAGCAGATTTTCCTAGTGCAATATGATGTCTGATTTCTTGACTGCTGGTTCCATAGGTGTTAATTATGGATCCAAGTAAAATGAAATCCTTGACAATTTTGATGTTTTCTCCATTTATCATGACTACACATCGATAGGTTTAGTGCAGTTGTGAGGATTTTTGTTTTCTTTATGTTGGGGAGTAATCCAAACTGAAGACTGTAGTCTTTGATCTTTACTAGTCAGTGCTTGAAGTCATTTTCAGTATCAGCAAGCAAGGTTGTGTCATCTGCATATCACAGGTAGTTACTGAGTCCTCCTCCAATCCTTGATGCTGTGTTCTTCATATAGTGCAGCTTCTCGGATTATTTGCTTAGCATACAGATTGAAAAACTGTAGTGAAAGAGTACAACCCTGATGCATGCCCTTTCTGATTTTAAACCATGTAGTATTCCCTTGTTATGTTTGAATGACTGCCTTTTGTTCTGTCTACAGTTGCCTCATGACACAATTAAGTGTTCTGGACTTCCCATACTTTGCAATGTTATCCGTAATTTGTTATTATCCACACAGTTGAATGTGTTTGTATAGTCAGGGAAGCACAGGTAAACATCTTTCTGGTATTTGCTTCCAGCCGAGATCCATCTGATATCAGCAATGATATCCTTCATTCCCTATCTTTGGTATCCAGCTTGCATTTCTGGAAGTTCCCTGTCAATATACTGCTGCAATCCTTTTTAAATGATATTCAGCAACATTTTACTTGTGTGTGATATTAATGATAATGTTCAATAATTTCTACAATCTGTTGGATCACCTTTATTTGGAATGGGCACAAATATTAATACTTTTCAGTCAGTTGTTTTCTCTCAAATGATTCCCAAATAATTTCACGTGGGGAGCTGTGTTTTAGCTATGGATAAGGCTGTTCATGGTGACTCCCTTATAGAAGATGGCCCTTGTACTCTGGTGTCAAATTTCAGCTTAGTGTAGGCATGCTTAGAATGGATCAGAAAGAAGAGTCTATTCCACCCTCCATGTACCTTCCATGCTGCCTTCTAACTGCTGGGGTAGCATGTAACGTGTTGGATTATGGTCGAGGGGCACAGTTTTCTTTTCTGATAGTTTGCTCCCGATGGTTTCCTGATAAGGATTCTTTACTTCCTTTTTTCATACTGATGTTTTTTAAGTACAGCACTGATCTTACCGTTAATATACTTTATTTTGTGGCCACTCTGTTTTTTCACTAAAGGGTGATCTCAGGGGATAGGCTCAGTTCTGGGTTTAAAGAGGTCTCAGAACGATAGTCTCAGGGAATCCTCTGTTGCTCCGGTTCTGGCTTTTATTCCTTTTTTATCTTTCAAACAGCTGTATGATGTATTGAAAAGTTACATATTGTAAAAATTTTAATGGTACAGAAAGGAACTTTGGAGGTCAAAGCCACATGAAATCCCAACGAGGATGTTCTCAAGGGTTCAGTCTCTGGACCTTTTCTCTTTTTTCCTACTCTGTAGAGGATTTCATCCAACCCCATGGTTTTCAATACCGTCTTTATGGTGAGGACTTCCACATGTCTGTCACTACTAAGTCCTCTCTCCTGAACTCCAGGCTCAGATATCCACCTGCTTTCTTGACACCTTCATTTGGATGTTTTAGAGGCATCTCAGTGTTGACATATCCAAAAATGTGCTCATGTGCTCTTTTGAATATCTTTCCATTCCCTGTTAATGGCAATTTTATGCTATGGCAAAAAAAAAAAAAAAAAAACCTCAGTATATCCCTTGACTTTCTCTCAAACCCTCTACTCCACAACCAGTCTGTCAGCAGATCTTGTTGACTTCATCTTCAACATCTATCTAGAATTTTGCTATTTCTCACCATAGTTACTGCCAGTACTTTGGTCTAACCCACAATCATCTTGCCTGGATTATTGCAATAGCCTCTGCACTGGTTTTCCTGTTTCTACAGAAGTTCAGCATAGCAGGCAGAGATCCTGTTAACACCTAAGTCAGATCATGCCCCTTCTCTGCTTTTAAAGCCCTCAGAGGCTTTTCATTATGCCTAGAATAATAGCCAAAGTCTTTCCTATGACAGATGTGCTGCCCACACCCATTCTCTTCTCTTCCTTTGGTCTCAGCCTCTCCATTTGCCCCCTTGTTTACTGTGCCTCAGCCACAATGGCCTCCTCACACGTCTTCAAACATACAAGGCATGCCCTGTGTCAGAACCTTGGTTCCCTCTGCTACTTTAGATATCTGCTTGGTCCCTCCCTCGATTCTTTCAGGTCTGTTCTTAAACATTCCCTTCACTCTAAAGCCCTTCCGGCCACCTTCTGTAAAATATCAACCTCTTTCTTCTTCCCTGCTTTATTTTTTTCTCTATAGCCGTTATAGAAGCTCTCTGGCAGTGTAGTACCTAAGGCATTTGACTGCTAACCAGAAGACTGGTGGTTCAAACTCACCAGCCACTCCTTGGAAGGAATGTTGGGCAATCTACTTCCGTAGTGACACCATCTCCTTGGAAACCCAAGGAGGGGTTGCTATGAGCAGGCAGTGAGTTTGGTTTAGTTTTTGATAGCCTTATCTCTAACACATTACATAGTTTACTTACCTTATTTATTATCTCTTTCCCCTACTAAAATGTCAGCTCCAAGAGGGCAAAGATATTTGTCTATTTTGATCACTTTTGTGTTTGTACCACTGTGCCTGGCATATATTGGCATATATTAGGTGGCCAGAAATTTTGTGAAATACTGAGGAAATGCAGCATTTGCCCCTACTAAAGTTTGATACCACTACCTGGCTGACTCGACGGCACATAACAACAACAACAACAACAACCTGTATCTCAGTTTGTTGTACCGTGGTGGTACTGTGGGTGTTGCTATGATGCTAGAAGCTATGCCACTGGTATATCAAATACTGGCAGGGTCACCCATCGTGAACGGGTTTCAGTGGCACTTCCAGACTAAGACAGACTGGGAAGAAAAGCCTGATGATCTCCTTTCAAAAATCAGCCAATGAAAACCTTATGTGTCACAACAACAGAACGTGGTCCCACTTGCTTGCTTTGGGCCTGTCATCAGGAGGGATCAATCACACACTAGAAGAGGACATCATGTTTGGTGACGTGGAGGGCCAACGAGAGGATGGGAGACCCTTGGTGAGATGGATTGGAACACTGAGCCAGTGATGGGCTTGACATTGTTGAGGATGACACAGGACTGGGGAACATTTTGTTCTGTTGGACACAGGGTGGTCATGAGTCAGAGTTGACTGCAGCTAAGGAAGACAATAACAAAGTTTGATCAACTTTATTACAGACTTCTCTGTGCATGTTTATGTGTTGTTCTGAATCACTGGTGTATTACATTGTCTGACCCCATAGATTCTCGATGTGAGACAATCTCGATTGAAACACAGAGAAGTTTGTGGGCTAGACAGCTGGAGGTTGTTTTTAATTGTCATTGACTTACACTTGACTATAAGCTTCCTGAGATGGGGACTTACCATTTGGTTAAGGGTCTCTTTGCTCACCCTTTTCTTCCTAGTGCTTCCACGAGTGCTTGGCATAGAGTAGATATGCAATATGCAAATGTTTAATAAATTGAGAATGCAATGTGGTTCTTACCCTCTTACATCAGGCTGACATCCCAGCAGACCTGCTCAGTGTTGGATTTACTGAGGATGTTAAGAAGGATGCTTTCAGCAGAGGAGATGGTACCGTAGCAGGAACTGGTGATGTACTTGGGGCATCATCAGTAGCTGCATCAGGGCTCTTACCTGTGCCATCCCCAGAATCCTGTCTCTCATCCCTTCCTCCTGAAAGAGAGGTTAGTATGCACAGGGAACTGGAATCCGGGATGGATTGTTAGGGAGTGCTAGAATATATTTCTAACTGGGCCTTTTAAATAATAAAATGATATTTATGAAGTTTTTAAGGCCAGGGGCATATTTGGAATCACCTAGCTCAGCTCATCAGTCTCCTGACAATACCACAGTATAGACTCCAAAGAACATTTGTATGAGCTGGACAAGTTTGAAAGTCCTTGATGTCGAGTGATTTACACTCATGTTTGATTTGTTCAGTTTATATGTAGTGAAAAAAATTGACTTTGATGTTGAAAATAAAGTCCTGATTTTATTAAACTGATTCATCTTTCACAAATAGCATCTGCACACCCAAAGAGAAAGATTTCTGTAGGTGGAAAGAGGAAGAAGCCACAAGAGACAGAAGAAGCAAGGCGCATAGTCAGTTCTAAGGTTGATTTCTGGCAGACATAAACAAAACAAAACGCCCAGACCAGAAGGAAACTGACTGTGATAGAGTTAACATCAGTTAATTACAAATTAATTTGAAGAAATGTTTATTTAGAGCTTACTATGTACAAAATAAAGGAGCTCTCGTGGTGCAGTGCCTAAGGCATTTGACTGCTAACCAGAAGATTGGCGGTTCAAACCCACCAACCACTTCACAGAAGGAAGGCGGGCAATCTTCTTCCATAAAGATTTACCGCCTCGGAAACCCAATGGGGTTCATTATGAGTCAGTAACGACTCTATGGCAGTGGGTAGGTACAAAATAAGGAACCCTGGTGGCACAATGGTTAAAGTGCTTGGCTGCTGACTGAAAGATTGGCGGTTCGCACCCAACAGCTGCTTCATGAGAGAAAGATGAGACAGTCTACTTTGTAAAGATTTACAGCATTGGAAACTCTAAGGGGCAGTTCTATTCTGTCCTGTGGGGTCACTATGTGTCTGAATTAACTTGCCAGCAGTGGGTTTGGTTTTGGTTTATGTGCAAAATATGCATTTGGAATGCAAACCAATCACTTTCCCCCCACCCCCCAAAAAAACCAAACTCACTGCCATTAGTGACCCCTCCTTGGGTTTCCGAGGCGGTATCACTATAGAAGTAGATTGCCTGCTCTTCCTTCCGAGGAGTGGCTGGTGGGTTTGAACCACTAGCCTTCTGGTTAGTGGTCAAATGCCTTAGGCACTACACCAGCAGAGCACCTAGTCACTTCCCAGTGATTTTTTTTCTTTCAGAATGATGACTATAAGAAGAATGATTTGCTCCCTGCAGTGACTCCTAGTAAGTAGAAGGAATGCTGGTGGAAGTTGGAATTGCTTGATATTCATTGAAGATATCTGAACTGTTTGTTGTAAGATTATTCCTTCATTGAGGAGAGAGGTTTATTAGTCATTTACCAGAGGTACAACGTGTTCTTTTATACTTAGTAGCAAACAATCTTCAATGTGAAGAATATTTTGAAGCAGAGTATGGACCTCTCAGTTTTAAGCAGATTCTAAAAATTATCAGTTCATTGTTAGTAGGAAAATAAAGCTGTTCACATTAGAGACCTCATTACTGAGAACGTGGTCTAATGCAAATATACTGAGTTCTGTTTGAGGCCTCAAGTGTGAATAAATGTGTTGGCTTTAGACCAAGGATTATTAGTCTAGAGTCCATCCAGGGAGGGAGATGATCCATTGCTTTCGTGAGATCTCAAAGAGGCCTTTAACCCAAAAACATTTTACAGTCACTAGCACATTAGAGCTTCCTAGAATGTTCTGAGAACGGGTGCTTTATTTCATAAGTGCCTTGAAAAAGATTGTCAGCAAAATATCATTGCTACTACTACCATTTCCATAATGGAAGAATGGTCCTGCTTTCCAGTCATTGTCTGTGCTGCACTGTCAGATGCAGTTTGCCTTACTGTCTTTCACATGAGGGTTTCTGAAGGAATCCTTTGTTTTAACTATTAATTACATTTGTTGAATAGGTCCAGGACTCAACTCCCAAACTTTTCCAAAGTCAGAATCAAGAATCAAGATTGGTTTTGATAACTTTATGCTGCCTGATTTGCCTGATGTAAAACTTCAAGCAAGCCCATCCATTGACCCTTATGATTCTGAAGAGGTTGACTTTGAAGATCTTAACAGGAGACTTGAAATGCTCAAGAAAACCACATAACTCCTTAGTCCTGGATTGAGCATTTGTCTGGGAATCGGGGCTCCTAGGCACAAATAAACACAGTCACTTATGTGAGGGTCTCAAGTTATCTCATTCACAATCTCTTCCATCTTTTAAATTCTCTGGTTCTCAGCCTACTGTAATGTGTGTGTGTGTGTGCATGCACGCATACACATATTACTTCTTCCCTTTATAATTCTATAATTCTTATTTAGAGATTCCTGACCTACTAAATTTTATGTGTTCAATAAATTTCAGTTTTTTTCTTTGATTCTTATTTTTCCCATCATATTATTATTATTTTTCTCATGGAAGCAGAATGGCATGTATTTAAATGCCATCTCTATACTTACTAAGGAGCTCTGGTGGTGTAATGGGTAAGGCATTTGGCTGGTAACTCAGAGATCAGCAGTTCAAACCCATCAGCCATTCTGCAGGAGGAAGATGAGGCAGTCTACTTCTATAAAGATTTACAGCCTTGGAAACCCAATGGAGATCGCTAGGAGCTGGAATTGACTAGATAGTAGTGGGTTTGTTTTTTTGTTGGTTATACTTACTAGCTATGTAAACCTTTATAGTTTATATATAAAATGGTTGTTGTTGTTCTGTTATTAGAGGTCATCAAATTGGTTTTCTCATAGTGACCCTATGTACAACAGAACGAAACCCTGTCCAATCCTACACCATCCTCACAATTATTGCTACGTTTGAGCCCAGTGTTGCAGTCACTGTGCCAATCTATCTCCTTGAGGGTGTTCCTCTTTTTTGTTGACCCTCTGCTTTACAAAGCATGATGTCCTTCTCCAGGGGCTGGTCCCTCCTGACACGTCCAAAGGATGTGGGACGGAGTCTCACCATCCTCGCTTCTAAGGAGCGTCTGGCGGTGCTTCTTCCACGACAGATTTGTTCGTTTTTTCTGGTGATCTTTGGAATATTTCATATCTTCACCAACAGCATAATTTAAAGGCATCAGTTCTTCAGTCTTCCTTATTCATTCATTCATTGTCCAGGTTTCACATGCATAGGAGGCTACTGAAAATACCATGGGTTGGGTCAGGCACACCTTAGTCTTCAAAGTGACACCTTTGCTTTTTTTTTTTTTTAACACTTTAAAGAGGTCTTTTGCAGCAGATTTGTCCAATACAATGCATCATTTGATTTCTTGACTTCTGCCTCCACGGGCATTGTTTGTGGATCCATGTAAAATGAAATCCTTCGATACTTGGGTTTAAAACCTTGCTCCTAGACTGTGGTAACTTAGCCATAGCCAGCTATCTGGAGGGAGCAAGTAGTTGGACCTGTGGGCTTGGGACCATGGTCACTGGGGACATCAAGCTCATTGGCATAACACGTACACAGAAACATTGTTCCACATCCTACTTTGGGGAGTAGCAACTGGGATCTTAAAAGCTTGCAAGTGGCTATCTAGATGCAGTGATGGGTCTCTTCATGTCCAGAGTGAAGACGAGTGAAAAAAATCAATGGTGCATGGAAGCAATTAGTCCAAGGGACTGGTAGACCATGTGATCCTCAGCCTATGTGACCATGAGACCAGAAGAGTACTAGATGGTGCCTGGGTACCACTGCCAAGGGGGATCTGTATAGGAGATCCTGGATAGAGAGGGAGAACAATGTGGAACAAAACTCAAAATCATAATAAAATAAAAAAAGACCAGGTTTGCTTTGATAGAGCCTGGTGAAACCCCTGAGACTATGGCCCCTACCTGGCCTTCAGGTCTGGAATTGAACCCAATCCTGTAGCTTCCAGCCAAATAATAGACAGGCATATGGGCTGAACATTTACATCAGGTAGATACACTCCCCAGAGAGACCAATCATGAGAAAATAGAAGGGCAGTGTATGCACAGACAGCTGGGGGGCAAGAGTGCATGAGAGGGAAGGACACAGGGAAGAGGTAACCATGGAGAGGAAGTGGGAGGGGAGCTGTTACATTGTGGGAAATTGAAGTCAATGTCATGAGACAAAATGTGTATGAACTGCTATATGGAAAATGAATTTACTCTGTAAACTTTCACCCAAATAAAAAATACACACACACACACACCCTGCTCTTCCACTCATCCTCGTGTGACCTGCAGCGAGTTACTTAACATCTCTGAACATTTCTGAACCTGTATCCTCATCTGTAAAATGGGGTTAATAATAGCATCAACATCTTTAAGCTGGTGTGATAATTAACTGAGTTGACAGAATTAAAGCTCTTAGAACAGTGGCTGGTGAATAGTAAGAGTTCAGTAACTATTAGCTCTCTTTACAGCAAATATTATCATCCCCATTTTAGAGATGAAGAAACAGAAGCTCAGAAAAATTAAATGATTTATCACAGTTTAGGCAGTAGAGACTGGACTTGAATCTAGACTTTGCAACTTTGAATTTGCTTCCTAGCCCAGTACCTGCCAGAAAGTAATTATTTCAATAAATATGCTGCCTAATTCTTTTCACTACACCACACTGTCATGGGTTCACCAAAATCTCTAACAGATATTTCAAATGAGGCTGTCCCTACCCTCCAGAAAATTATTATCTCATGGTAGAAATGTGGTGGGTTTGAACTGCCAGCCATCTGGTTGGCAGTCAAATGCCTTAGGCACTATGCCACCAGAGCTCTTACTACTACAACTTACTACTGTGGAAAACTAGATTTTTTAATCCACAAGTACAAATACAGATGGATCAGCAATACCATGACTCATCAGATTAGAAAGTCCCAGTACAGAAAGAGCAGAAACATGAGAGAACGCTGATGTCAGAGCAGTGAAAGAGCCTTGGAAGACATAACATGTCTGTTGGGCTCTGGTACTGGACGGGTCCTCTCTGTTGGGCTTAGAGGTGCAGTGGAGTTCTTAAATGGGTTCATTAGTCTCAGCAGCTGAAGCCTTAGGACCTTGACAGCAGATGAGGAAAGCTCTCTGCAGAAATGTGGTTGGTCAGCATCTTTCACGAGGAACTCTTCCTGCCTCTCCACATACCAGAGACCTCAGCCCAGAGAGGAGATTGAGAGGGAGCAAAACTCTGTAGGAAACGCAGTGATGTGAGTCAGAGGCGGCTCTGCTGGCCTGGTTTGTTATTATTTGAGTCACTTGAATCTATAAATAGCCCTTCTGCTGTTGTTTATGTAAGGTTTTCACACAAAGCATTTTTACAATCCTTTTAAACATGGACCCTAATCACAATTTATCCTGACCTGAGAAAAAGGCTTACAAATTAATCCTTCAGTTATGACAAAAGCCAGAAAAAAATGTGAAAATTAAAATTCCAGCAGCCAACTCCATACAGTCTTTGACCATCTCCCAGGAACATTAAGGCATGTATGTTTTCTCAAAGTGAAGAGCAAAGCCCAGACCAAAGCTTCCTCTTTGCTGTAGAGAGGCTTTAAGCGGCAATCCCAAGTCCTACCTGAGATGTTTTATGTCCTAATATGTTCTTTTAAATTTTGTTGGTAGAGTGGGTTACAATTGGTTTGTAAATGATTCTATAGTATGGTGCCCCCTTTGGAGTAGAAAATATCACCAGGCTTCAGACTGCAATGAACTCAAACCCCACGGTGAGGAAGTGATACCAGTGTTGTTGGGGAAGACAGAACTGAGGCCCCAGGGGAGGGTGAGCCATCCAGAAACAGAGCAGGGCTTCTGCTTAAGTAATTTTCCTTAACGTGGGCACCATTATTTGCCTAGAAGGATCCATGGTAAATTGTTCCCATTTTCTTTAGGTGTGTTGCCCATCCATCATGCTCTAAAATCAGTGGTGCAGCTGCTTTAAAATTAGCCCTGGAAGTCCAAGAATCGTTGAGGCATCTGCAGTAACTGGGGCAGCCAATTTTTGGTGCCCAGCTCCTCTGCCAAGCTGCTTACACCTGCCAGAGGATGGCCTAGGACTCCAGCAGGTGCCAGTGGGAGGTGCCTTCTTCCTGAGAAGGGGCTACCAGCATGCTAGGCAAGTCCCTGGTCCTGGATTTGTAAGATCCTCCCTCTAAACCTATATTCCTTGAGTAAACTTTTTTCTTTTTTTTTTTTTAAATGGGGGCAGGGTAAGGGATCTTGGAATTAAACATTCAAGATCAAATTGATTTTTTAAAGACCGAAACTGGTTTACAGGTATCACTTTTTTCACAGTCCAAAGGGGTAATTTAAACCCTCCTGAGCACATAAAACAGAATTCTAAAATAAATATTTAGCATAACCTATAATTGCATTAAAAAATTAATTTGGCCATCTTGTTTTCTCAGCCTCTCCTTTTTCCAGTCTTATAGAATAACTGATATTTAACCCACTGGAACACAGTAAATAATGTAAATTGAACAGAAAACTATTGAGTACCTCCTAAGTGCTAAGGAGTTTTACATGTATTATTTCTTTGAATTTTCATTAAAATTCCCCACTTTACAGGTGAGAAAAAGGAGGCCCGGAGCTGGTAAGTGGCAGAGTCCCAATGTGAAAGCAGGCATGCAGGGTTCCACTCGTTGCCTGGAAACACTTCTTTCACTTGCTCTCATTGTTCACATTTTCTTCTTTAAGGTAGTCTTTTTTCTTTAAAGATATGTATTCCTCTAACTTACTAGCTCTCTCACAAACATTTGACATTGCTGAAGATCAGATACCTCAACATAAAACAAAAATCCTCACCACTGGGCCAATAAGCAACATTCTTTAAAGTTCCCAAGGATTTCATTTTACTTGGATCTACAATCAATGCCCATGTAAGTACAAGTCAAGAAATCAGATGATGTATTTACAGGGGGCAAATTTGCTTCAGAAGACCTCTTTAAAGTGTTCAAAAGCAAAGATGTCACTTTGAGGACAAAGGTGCACCTGACTCAAGCCATGGTATTTTTCAATTGCTTCTTATGCAAGTGAAACCTGGACAATGAATAAATGAATAAGGAAGACTGAAGAATTGATGCCTTAGAATTATGTTGTTGGCAAAGCATATGAAATATTCCTTGGACTTCCAGAAGAACAAACAAATCTTTCTTGGAAGAAGAATAGTTAGAATGCTCCTTAGAAGTGAGGATGGTGAGACTTCATCTCGTATACTTTTGACATATTGTCAGCAGGGCCCAGTCCCTGGAGGAGGACATCATGCCTTGTAAAGTAGGTCAGCAAGAAAGAGGAAGACCTTCAAGGAGAGGGATTGACATAGCAGCTGCCACAATGGGCTCAAACAGGCAACAATTGTGAGGATGACTCAAGATTAGGTGTACACAGGGTCATTATGAGTTGGAGCCAACTTGATGGCACCTAAAAACAATGGTCCAGGCGCTAGAAGCCCATGCCGTTAACCACTATGCTGTATTATCCATGTGTATTACAAGCCCATGATGGGTGAGGAGCCACTGAATCAATGTATATGAGAAATGTTTTGTAAACTGTTAAGACACTCTATGTTTATGATACTGTTACTCATATTTGTTGTTGTGTGCCATTGAGTTGATTCCAATTCATAGTGACCTTATAGGACACAGTAGAACTGCCCCGCTAAGTTTTCCTAGGCTGTAGGCAGCCAATAAATGCTTTAGTTTAACCATAAGTGGCAAAACAAGTTTTTATACTTACATTCTCATCATGCTTTATGCTTTTCAGAATACATTCACACGTTTGTTCTCTTCTGGATAACAAGCCTCTTTAAATCTATTTTAGAATAAGGCACGCCATCCTGTACCCACCAAAAACCAAACCCACTGCCATCGAGTCTTTTCTTACTCATAGTGATCCCCATAGGGTTTCCCAGTTTGTAAATCTTTATGGAAGTAGAAGCCCTCATCTTTCTCCTGAAGAGCAGCTGGTGGATTTGAACCACTAGACTTCGGTTTACCAGCTAAATGCCTTAAAAGCCATCACCCAGATATATTAAATGTCTTGCTCAGGGCATGAAGTTAGTTAAGCCCAGCCAACACTGAAACTCAAGTGGTCTGACTTCCTGGCCAATGCTTTTGCAGTTGTAACTGTTATTAAATTGAAGTATATAAGTTATCAATGATAAACAAAATAATAAAAAGAATGACTTTTTCTCCCAGGCATTCTGCATTCCTAATTTGTTCATTCTTTTCAGGTTGTTGTTTTAAAAGCAAAAATCTCTTTTAGCATTTGGATCCATAAAACTACATTATCTTAAGTGCTTTTTTCAAAGTGTAAAAGTCTGCTTTCTTCCCAAGTATAAAAGTGCAGTATTCTTGGTGCAAAAAAACCAAAACCATCAAAAAAAAAAAAAAAAAAACATGGTAAAGGAGGAAAAAACATTTATAATCCCACCAACCCAAAATAACCATTTTTTATATTTCAGTTTTTAGCCTTCAATTTTTTTTCTATGCATATATACAATTTTACAGACTTTTTATACTTTTTTTTGTAATTTTATTTTTTTAAATTTACTTTACCATGATAATAAAGATAGAGCTATAGCTTCATTTTTATTGGCAACATCATATTCCATTTTATGGACGTTCTGTAATTTATGTATGTGGATTTAGGAATTCTCAAATATAATTCCTAATTCTACATACATAAATCATGGTGTGGTAAATTTTAAAATAAACCCTCCCAGACTTTAATCACTGTCCCGAGAAACCAAAGATCCCAGGATAATAAAAACCACCTTATGTATTGGGTCAAGTACATTTAATTTTCAGCTGCATAAAGGAGGGGCTTGGTAAGTTTAAATATTGAGAAATACAAGTAAAAATACACGGAGGGGTTTTCATTTTATAATGTCTGCCTTTTCTCTTCAGTGCTCTGCATTTGGCATAGTGGAAAAAAGCACCTTCCTTCTTTAATAGCTATGCTGTTGTTATGTGCTGTGGAGTTGGACCGAGTCATACTGACCCCTCCTTGGGTTTCTGAGGCAGTATCACTATGGAAGTAGACTGCCCGATCTTCCTTCCAAGGAGTGGCTGGTGGGTTTGAACCGCCAGCCTTCTGGTTAGCAGTCAAGTGCCTTAGGCACTACGCTACCAGAACTCCTTCTAGTTAACAGTCAGGTAACCAAAGCTAAACCCACTGTTACCAAGTGGCTTCCAACTCCTGACGACACTATAGGACACAGTAGAACTGCTGCACAGGGTTTTTAAGACTAGATCTTTACGGAAGCAGATGGCCTCATCTTTCGTCTTCAGAGCGCCTGCTTTTTGGTTAACAGCCCAGTGCCTTCCAGGACAGAGGAGGGGGGCCGAATTCCATAAGCTTTCCACTCCTCAAACTATTTGCTCTGAGACAATTCCACCTTGAGTGTGTTTGTGTATACATATGTGTGTATGACAGGAGGGCACTGTTTGCTAATTTGCAAGATATCTTGGTATGCATAGAGGACTACAGCTGAAGACGGGAGAAAGGATAGGTGGATCTTTCAGCAAATCAGAATCTTTGAGTTTCAATCTCATTTGTCAAACTAAGTTACTTACACTCACTCAGTCTGATTCAGGAGGTAGTCGAGAGGGTCAAATTACATAGAAGGTGCTTTGTGAACAATGTGATATTGATATTTAATAACAGTAAAATATGATGATTACTGTTATATGCCCCAGGTCTCCTTTCTTTTCAGCCACTTGGCATGCGCCAGTACGACTGTTCAAGCATGAAATTGGACAGGAGGCCAATCTAGTTCATTTCTGGTAAAGCAGAGTTCTACTGTCTAAGAAAAAACAGGAGCTCTAGTGGCATAGTGCCTAAGGTATTTGACTGCTAACCAGAAGGCTGGCGGTTCAAACTCCTCCGAAGAAAGACTAGGCAATTTACTTCGGTAGTGACACTGCCTCTGAAACCCAAAGAGTAGTCGCCGTGGGTCGGATCCTGCAGGCAGTGAGTGAGCGAGTGAAGGGAAAAACATACACAAAGTCTTGTCAATGCCACTCAAATCCTAAACTCAGTATAAGTGATTAATTCCATTCACTGTGGCGTCCAACCTCATGCTGTGCTTTGTTGACTTTTGGGGTACTTTATCGTCAATGTAACTGCAAGGTTTTAGTCTACGTAGGTCACCTTTCCTTTAAATGAGACAAGATATGATTCTCTTTACGGTCACACGGAGAAGTCAGGTGCTAGTATCGAGCCCGGAACTGTACGGTTAGACTTTCTACGGCTCAGCTCATTAGTTCATGAAGATACAGACAGAAAACCCACTGTGGAAGACTTTTCCCTTATCAATAGCTCAATACCTCTCTTTCATAAGAAGAAAGTGAGGCCCACAGTTTAATGCAGGAGGTTGAGTTGTGGTATTGCATTTCATGCAAAGGTGATCAGAAAGAGTTTGGGATTTCGGTTGATTAGGTCTTGGTTCTGCATTTTCCACACCTACCTGCCCAGCCTCTCTCACTTCCTTTGCTACTTTACGTAGCCCCGCCCCCTTTCAGGTGGCTCAGAGTCGCCCAGATTCTCCACCCCCCAAAGCGGAACCAATGTCCGTCGGCTCTGGGGTCCGCCGGATATTTCTTGCTCAGACTCTTCGCAGCGGTGACTCGGCAGCAGCGTCTCGCGTCATCAGTGACAGCCACGATTTTTGCTACGCTTTGCGTCGCTCTGCCAGGTGCAGTCGCCTCCTCCGTGGCAAATAGTCCTCGGGGGCGTCTGGATTCTTGGATCTAGGAGAGGAGAGGCACAAGAAGTTGAAGTTAGAAGGTGCGGAATCGATAGAGAGAGAAGGCTAGGAACCCGAAGTTTATGCGATAGTGTGGGGAGTTAGTTAAAAACTCCCTTCCTTCTAAGGATCCCTCCGCCTGCAGTAGCGGTGGTGAGGCCGAGGGAGCCGCCATTTTGGATGTTCGGTTCCTGCTGCCACTGCTGCCGCCGCCCCCGGAGCTGCTGGTTTCATTCTAGGTTTCGGGCCGGTGAGTGTCACTCGCGGCGCCAAGAGCATATTGTTTCTTTTGCCTTGCGGCTGCTGCGAGCGCTCGACCGGAAGCTCCCTGTCAACCCCAGGGGTCCGGTCTCAGGCTGTGGGGGGTGAGAAGAGAGGACCGAGGCTGGGCCAGGAGGGGCCCGGAACCCCAGGGGCTGCTCTGACTTCTTGAGGGCCGCTCCTGAGGCCTCGGACCGCGAGGCTCCGCGAGCCGCGGCATTCCGTGCTGTAGCGTTGCCGGACCAGTGCGGGCCTCCTTGAACCCATTGACTTTCTCAGGGTGCGATCCTCCTTTCAGGGTTCTTTCAGGGAGCCTGGGGTTTAGCGGGGCCGGCTCCACCCCCGCGTGTCTCCGCTGAGCCACGTATCAGCGTTCTTGTATCTTTTACCGGAGTCAGGTCTCTCACAGAACTCTCCTCAGCATATTCAGATGTTTTGTTAATCGTTGTCTGTCCCTGCAATGCCGTCCTTAACGCACCGGACATCGGCCTCGCCTTCTTCTAGCCTTCCGACTAACTTCTTTTTTAGTTTCCGTTTCATGGTTGTTTTTTATTTTTTACTTTTTAGTGTTTTTTTTTTTTTTTAATTTACCTGCGGGTAGATTATCCTTCACTGAAACTCTTGGCCCTACGGATGTCAGTTTCTAATAATTCTCCCGAGCTTTCTGTCTGCCTGAAAGAGTTGAGAGGGTGTTGTGTTAGAGCTTGGTGTAGAAGATCGTCAAACCACCGGCTCAACGTGTACTTCAGTCGTAAATGTTTATAAAGCAAATTAAATGGCTTTTTTTTTTCGTGTATGTGTGTGTGGCTGCCAAATATTTTTTTTTAATTTGTGTATTACCCTCCTTTGCTCAGCACTTAACTTTTTGGTACTTTTTTACATTTGTGTGTGTGTGTGTGTGTGTATACATATATATATATGGTGTTAAACATCTCTTGGCATGGAAAGCTGCTTATGAAGAATATTAATCTGACGTAGCTAGAATGGAGAGTGACTTTTTAAGACTGCTGTAGGGATTAGTTAACAGCGGGAGGAGTGAATAAGGACTTCTTAGTTATTTTAACTTTCAGGTGTTCTGTATAGTAATCTCTCTGATTCTGGAGTGGTTCAGTGATTTCTCTTTTTCCTCTTTATTGTGAAAAAATCAGTCACTTAAAAATACTTGTATTGACTTCGTGTAATGGGATTTCTCGAGATATTCTCGGGAGAGTTGGCTTTTAAACATTAACTTCTACTGTTCCCAATATACACCTTAGGTTTTATTTTGAAAAATGTGGACCTTCCAGATAACTGTAATCGCACTCTATTTTTTTTTCCTACTTCTGATAAAATGTTTGCAATGTAGCATGCTTGAATAAAACATTTCACAGCAATTCACTGGTTGTTTCCTGCATTGCAAGTTGGGCGAGTATGATTCAATCACCCTTATTTCATATCTCAGCCTGGGTTTTCACATCTGCAAAAGAGAAATAATTAGAGATCACAGTCTAGTGACTGCTGAAATTTGAATTTATAACTGAGTCAAGTATTTGACTGTCTCTAATATCCTTACTGAGTCAGGGCTGACTTGACGGCACATAACAACAACAACAACAACAATATCCTTACTGGGACCTCTTGTGGTGCAGTGCCTAAGGCATTTGATTGCTAACCCAAAGGCTGGCGGTTCAAACCTAACAGCCACTCCTCGGAAGAAAGGCTGGCCAGTGTACTGTAAAGATACCACCTCAGAGGGGTGGCTGTGAGTCAGATTTGACTTGTGGGCAGTGCGTTTGGTTTTGGTAATGTATGTAATACCTCTAATATATAAGTGCATTAATCTTACCAAGTTATTGAAATGAGTCTATAGATAAACTCCTGTGCTGTTCATATGATGCCTTGGTATAATATTGCATGTTTTCATTGTAAATATTCAACAAATTTTGTTGACTTACTTATTTTAAGGAAATTTTGAAAAATAAGCTACTGTTTAGGTATCAATTTTTTTCTTAAGGTTTAAGGACACTATCCGACACTCAACACCTGTGGGATGCTCACTCATTTACCAAGTATCTGGTTATAGATTCTACTGAAGTGTTCCATTTCTGAGTTACACTTTAAGAACAAAGTATTCCAAGACATATCAGGTGTTATTTAGCTCTCTTCGTTTTATGGTATAATGTACTGGTTTTTAATGTCATTCATTTTTAGGGGATATGCATTCTATTGGAGAAAGTGTTCTTTTGCCTTGCAAATTATAAGTAAAGTGCATGTCTACTTTGTCTAAGGCTGTTGGGAATATGCTAGAAATTGACATTAGTATTTCTGAAACCAAACTCACTGTCATCAAATCAGGTCAAGGCTCATAGCGACCCCCACTGGGTTTCTGAGGCTGTAAATTTTTACAGAAGTAGACTGCATCACCTTTCTTCCGTGGAGCAGCTGGTAGGTTTGAACTGCCGACTTTTGGTTAGCAGCCATATGCCTTAACCACAGCACCACCAGAGCTCCTTATAATGTTAGTAGTTAGGATACCTCAATTCAGTTTTTTTTGGGAGCAGTTTTTTGTTCTTTGACTTTTCTCACTGACATGAAGTTCTAGGGTTGGTGGCAAATTTTAGAATGAAATTATAAAGTACAAAAATTTGCCAGCAGTGCCTTGGTGATGATATCTCAGTATTTATTTTTAAAAGTGTTGACAATCAATATATATCAAATGATATATCAAAAAAAGTTTATGACTTATAAAAACTCTTTAACTTATTCAAAAACTAAAACGTTGAATGATTATTTTGCAAAACCACTAAGATTATTTTTAATTAAAAAAATCACATTGGGAAACTGCATACCAAAACAGATTTTCAAGAGGCTTAATCCTTTTATTTGCATTTGATGAGGATTTTTGAATTTTGTATATACAGCAGGATTTAATTAATATCAAAACTTACAAACTCTCAGATTTAATTTCAGAAAATCTAAAACTATTACCTGTCTTCAAACTGCAACACTTTTAAACTAAAACTTCTTTACTGTTTTAGGTACTTTAATTCACTATTTCTTTGCTGTAGAATTATTTTCAATTCTTGATTTTGTTTTTTTTCATCTTGTTTCTTTTATTCACTTTCTTTCATGTAGGGTAGGATAATATTTAAAGTAACAAGCAATTGTAAAATGTGGAGAATATAGATTTACATAACTTCATGTATTTCATGGTTATAGGTTTTGAAAATTATATTTGTCAAAATATCTCTATTAGGAATTTTTGAATTACCTTTTTTTTTGTAGGAAATTTCATTTCTATGAAGGCAGGAAAGGGAAAAGGAAGAGAAATGTAATTTTTACCTTGGAAATGTAAGGTTGAAAAATAAGGATTTTTCTTTACTGACAGAATAACATCAAACAATTTGGCATAAATTCTGGTTGCTAGAACAGTCTCTCAAAGTTGGAAGGGTCTAGAAGTGAAAATATCCACACTAGCCAAACTTGTTGAATCACAGTAAATAAAACTTCAGTATAAAAGAAGAAGGTATGATTGAACTGAGAAAGGCTTTTTTCCTTAGGTACTTAGAAGTTTTGCTTTTTTTTTTTTTTTTGCCTGCTTGGATCACTGGAGAGAGAAAGTTAATGAGTTGTAAGTGTTATCAATGAAAAATTAAATAGGCTTAAATAAAATCAGTATTTTTTTTAAGATGGGAAAATGTATGTGGACTTTTTCTTTGTGAATAATTAAAGAAATTTTAAAGGCGAATAGTTTTTATCCTTCTTTCTCCATTGTAGTGTAACAGTCATAGTGTAACCTGCTGTGCTGTTGTTTTGCCAACTTCACTTTGCTTATTGTATCTGATTGTGTTTGTGTTGTATTGAGCTTCCCAGCCTTTTCATCTTGTCTGTCTTTGAGTTAATGTTTTGGATTCTTGGGAATACATGGGAGAAAGACAGGAACTTAGATCTTAGGAGATGTGAAATGACTTGAGTACTTAATTTCTCACAAGTCTGGGTTAAAATGAGGACTGCTATAGAATATATAATGTACAGTATTTACTTATGAGAGCCAACTTTTTTAAATGATTATACGGTTGTACAGCTCAAAATAAAAGGAATTCCATTAGTGTTTCTACAGCTCAGTTTAGTGAAAATATCTATTAAACCTAACTATTAGGAAATTGTTCAGTTTCAAGTTGAAGAAAAAGGAAGGGAAGTAAATTCTTGTATTACTTTTTCTTTTTTTGGTACTCCTCACAAAAGACTTGATTCCCTTTCCATTTTTTTGAGAAATTTGAATACATCAAACTTAAAAATATGGTGAAAACACTGGTTTGATATAGCTGGTTGGGAAAACTACCTGAAAATAGGCACATTGTATAGTTAATTGAATCTTTGTTGATATTAGTCTTTTGGTATGATTATTGAAGGAAAAACCTTTATTTTAAGAAAAAAGAGCCTCTTTCTCCGATAGAACACAAAAACATTAGAAAACGTTTCTGATGTTTTAAATGTGTATTTAATTTGTCTCTACCAGTGAGGGCGTGGGCTCTGTATTTTCCTTAGAAACTTTCCATGACAAAAGCTTTTTAAAATGTTGTTATTTAAGAAAGTAGAACAAGGAAGTAGCTTACATTTTGATTTTACCAGCGTTTGGTTGTGTTACTTTTATTCACACACAGTGAACTTCTTGCTATTCTTGTCTACTCCATATTCTTTCCTTTGTTCTCATTGTACAGGTTGTACCTGTACGTGTAACGCTTTTCTTTCTCCCTCTCGCCTGATGAGCCTATTTTTCCTTCTTCTATATCCCCAGGCAAAGGGACGGAACACTTTTTTTTTTTTTTTAGTATTTTTTGAATTGTCTGCTTTTAGAGGACAAAAACTATCAAATTCATTTTGGTTTCTCCAGTGCATAGAGAAGGAGCCCCAAGGGTGCAGTGGTAAAGTGCTTGGCTGATGAGAGTCAGCAATTCCAGCTCACCAGCCACTCCTTGGGCGAAGGATGTGGCATTCTGCTTCCATTGAAGATTACATCTTTGGAAGCCCTACGGGACAGTTCTACTCTGTCCCATATGGTCTCTGTGAGTCAGAGTTGACACGACAGCAGTGGGCTTTTTAGTACATAGTCCAATGCCTGGCATTTAGTATTCACTCAATAGGAGAGATGATAGCAAGAAAGTAATATGCAGAAATTGCTCGGATACTCAGGCATGCTGTAATTTGTCAGTGTTAGAGACAAAAATTGCTCAGGGTGCCAGTGGCATCACTAGGGTTGCTGTAATCCAGTGAAGTAACTAATGGTATCTCCCCTCTCCGCTGGACCTCCTCCCATACCAGACTCTACAGAATCCTTAGCAATGTTTGTTATCAATTTTAATCACAGAATAGTATATGATATAGTTGTAAATTATTTACAGGTAATATTTCTTAGAGTATATGATACAACAAAATTGTAAAATTTTTTTATGTTAATGACATTATTAACTGAGTGGACACCTTTTTTATTTTTCTCTTTTTCTATTAATTACTATTTCATTCACAAAAAAGTTATTGATAAAGGTTCACAAATACTAAGTACTAAAATATTGTAGCTAAACAGCAGAAAATTTGGCAAAATCAGTACTATAAGAATGCTGACAGCGACAAAAGCAGCAGCAAGTGCTTATAGCAAGGGCAGAGGAAACCATGTGAGTAAGTGTCGTTGTAACTGGATAATGGCTGCTCTGACCTGAGCACATTTGTTGTTGTTGTTGTTATGTGCCGTCAAGGGGGACCCGACTCACAGCGACCCTTCCTTGGGTTTCCGAGGCAGTATCTCTGTGGAAGTAGATTGCCCCATCTTCCCTCTGAGGAGTGGCTGGTGGGTTTGAACCGCCAGCCTTCTGGTTAGCAGTCAAGTGCCTTAGGCACTATGCTACCAGAACTCCCTGAGCACATTTAGAATGTTCAGAAAGTAAATTAGCATAGAGTTTTAGATACATGTAACGTGGGCTTGTGAAAAATGTTTCTGTTGTTACAACTAACTAAAGGATTTTTTTTTAAATAAAAAATAATAAATTTCTAATATATATGCACATCCATGTTCATCGCAGCACTATTTACAATAGCAAAAAGATGGAAACAACCTAGGTGCCCATCAGCAAAAGAATGGATAACCAAACTGTGGTACATATACACAATGGAGTATTATGCAACATAGAATTTGTAAAACACTACATAAAGTGGATGAACTTGGAGGACATTATGCTGAGTGAAATCACAGGACAAATATTGTGTTAGTTCATTATTGCAAAAAGTCAAGGAAAGGTTTATATATGGAAGGAAACTTTCTTTGTTGGTTATCAAGGGTGGGAGGTGAGGGGAGGAAACACTGAAAAAAAAAATTCTGCTGAAACACGGCACAAAAATTTTATGGACAGTCATTTTAGTGCCAGACTTTGTCACCTGGTGCCATCTACATCCCTCTAGTGATGCCACTGTGGGGTCCTGATTGAATTTTGGCAATCTACTCTAAGTCATTTACTTGTGGCTGGTAGAGTTGATGTCAATGAAGTTTATTTTTAGGTTTATAAAAGATGAAAAACCTCATCTCCAAGTCTTTGAAAACAGTTGTTCAGTTCCAAAATTGACATTATCTTTTTTTTTTTAGTGATTTACTCAAGCCCTTATGCAAACGTTTTAAGTGGCAGCCAAGAAATCTGGTTCTTCCTGCCATTTTCTTTCCAAGTACTTGTTTAGTTCTTTCCAAAAGTTGTAGTAAATTCCATATAACAAGATGCCTGCTATTTCAATGATTTTTACATGTGCAATTCAGTGACATTATCATTATGCTCTCATCATGGTGTGCAGCCATCACCACTGATGGTGCCCAAAGTTTTTCATCACCCTACTAGAAACTTAGTGCCCCAGAAGCAGTAACTCCCTCTTTTTTACTCCTACCTGACCTTGGTAGCCATTGATAAGCATTGCTCTTTTTACATTTTGTCTGTTTTAGATATTTCATTCAGAAGGAAGGTTGGGCAATCTACTTCTGTAGTGATACTTCCTCGGCAACCCAGGGAGGGGTCAATATGAGATGGGTCTGACTGGACGGCACATAACAATAGCAACAACAACAGATATTTCATATATTTAAAAAAACCAAACTCCCTGCCTTCAAGTCGAACCTAACTGAGGTGTTTGCTTATGGCTGAGAAGTTTTTGTAACTTTGTCCCCTGTATGTTCTACTATATGCATGGATATATTTGCAGCCCAATATGTAGCCCATACAAATGCTTGTGTAGAAATATTCTCTGACAAACCTACATATATTCATTTGTGTAGTCCCATTCTGTTAGCAAACGTTTTGATTGTTTCTACCATTGGCTGCCATAGTGCTGTTTTGATTACTACCTTCTG
Organism: Orycteropus afer afer; assembly: GCF_000298275.1. NCBI lineage: Eukaryota > Metazoa > Chordata > Mammalia > Tubulidentata > Orycteropodidae > Orycteropus > Orycteropus afer. Next base: position 9,160,993 of record NW_006921654.1, read on the forward strand.
GTCTTTTGGGTATATACCTAGGAGTGGAATTGCTGAGTCACATGGTAATTCTGTTAATTTTTTGAGGAACCACCAAATTGTTTTACACAGAGATTGCATCATTTTACAGTCCCACCAGCAGTGGATAAGGATTCCAATTTCTTCACATCTAACACCATTTTTTCTTTTTCTGATAATAGCCATTCTTTTTTTTTTTTTTTTTAATTTTATTTTTTTATTGTTATTTGGGTGAAAATTTACAGTGCAAATTCACTTTCCATACAGCAGTTCACATACCACAATGCAACATCTCCCCTCCCACTTCCTCCCCATAGTTACCTCTTCCCTGTGTCCATCCCTCCATGCACTCCTGCCCCCTGAGCTGTCTTCCTGTGCCCGAGCAGCCCTTCTTTCTTCCATGATTGTTCTCTCCAAGGAGTGTATCTACCTGAGGTAAATGTTCAACTCATATGCCTGTCTATTGTTTGGCTGGAAGCCATGGAGGTGGGTTCAGTTCCAGACCTGAAGGGCAGCTAGGGGTGATAATAGCCATTCTTGTGAAGGTGAAGTGGTTTTGATTTGCATATTCTTCTGATGTCCTTGAATATCTGTTTGTGTGTTGATTGGCTTTTTGTATAGTTGACCCTTGAACAACATGAGTTTAAACTGCATAGGTCCACATATACTCAGCTTGTTTTCAAGATAGGAATCTTGAAGAAGTTCAAGAACTTACAGTCACCACATTGGAGGAATTAACTGAAGACACCTTGATGGAGAAGAGTGTTTCCAAACCCATGCCAGATGCTGAGGAAGAAGATGTAGAAGAAGTAGTGCCAGAAAACAAATTGACAGTCTGGCCAAAGGATTCACTTATCCAAGACTGCTCCTGACTTCTGTGACATGGACCCTTCCATTATACAGGCACTTACACTAAAGCAAATGGTGGAAGAAGGATTGGTACTGTATAGAAACATTTTTAGAGAAATGAGAAAGCAGAAAGTCAGACAGATGATGTCTTTCCATGAAGTTACACTGAGTGTACCTTTCTCACCTTCCACTTCCTCCACCTCTTCTGCCTCTGCCACCCCTGAGACAGCAGACCAGTTCTTCCTCTTCCTTCTCCTCAGCCTACTCAATATGAAGACAAAGAGGATGAATACCTTTATGGTGATCCACTTCTACTCAATGAATAGTGAATAATCATCATGTCATACAGTTAATAAGCTTACCTGTTGTGTATGTGTGAGTGTCTTCATGTGAAAATCTGATAACTATACAGCAGAAACTGTGGTAATAGACTTTATGTTATCGGTAAGGCTTTTCTGGTCAGTAGTTAAGTTTTTGGGAAGTCAAAAGTTATATGTGGATTTTCCACTGCACAAGGGTCAGCTGTATATTTTCTTTGATGAAATGCCTGTTCAAGTTCTTTGCCTTTTTTTTTTCCCTATCCACTTGCCAAAATTTATTTGTAATTCCAAAAATCAGTGCTCTCTGCAGCATTTTAGTGGTCACTTAGAGCAATGAAAAATTTGAGTGCCCTACAGCACATATTCCTGGCTGAGATGGAACAAGGCAGCACTCTGCCTTCTTGTTTCTGCTCCCAGACTGTAAACAGTTGTTCTTTTCTTAGTCTGTGTAATGCCACATTGTTTTCATTTTTGTTCTTTTTGTTGTTGATTTCCCTGTTTAGAATAGTGTCCAAGCATATTGCTGTAGTGCTGGCTCAAGTGCTTAAATATGGCTTATGGAGATAAGCTTTCATGTATGAGGTATAGTACCATTGACTGTGAGTTCAGTGTTAATGAATCAACAGTATATATTGAGATATCTTTAACCTTTTCATGACCACTTTGAATTTTTTGTTGTTACCATGTGTTTTCATGAATGAAAGGTGTGTTAGACTGGGTTCTCTAGAGAAACAAAACCCAGCAAAGCTTATATATGGGGGGGGGGGGCGGAGAGAGAGAGAAATTTATCTCAGGAAAATGGCTCACAAACATTATAGAAGCTGGCAAGTCCAAAGTCCCTGGAGCAAACGTCAGGCTGGAGCCTTTTCCTACCTTCTGCAACAGCAGGGGCCGAGAAGCTCAAGGCTGGCCGGCAGTACACCGGTTATTGACTCCAACGAATGACAAATGACGAATCCAAGATCTCCAGGCCAAACGGTGGACTGCTCACTTACGGACAGTTGTAGGCAGCACAACAGAATCCAGATCCACAGAAGAATGTCTTTCTTCCCAGGTTGTCCCTGGATATCCTGGAAGCAGGCCACACCCCTAGGGAAACTCCCCTTGAACAGTTTGGTCACTCAGAACACAGTCATCCGATCCCATCATGGGAACAACCACACAGAACTGGGGTCCAGCCAAGTTGACACACAGCTCCAGCTGTCACAGAAGGCATACTGAATCAAGGACCATTCCTGAAATTTTATGATGAAATATGAATTTTATGCCTGTAATGTGGGACACACATATTACTCTGGACTTGGGGAGGGGGAGCAGGAGTAATGGAACATGTATGTTCCTCTGGACTCTGTTCCGCCTTCTAGATCCCTTGACCAAACAAACAAACCAAACTCACTGCTGTTGAATCAATTCTGACTCATAGTGACCCCTCTTGGGTTTCCAAGGCGGTATCTCTATGGAAGTAGATTGCTCAGTCTTCCTTTTGAGAAGTGGCTGGTGGGTTTGAACTGCCAGCCTTCTGGTTAGCAGTCACATGCCTTAGGCACTACACCACCAGAGCTCCTAGACAGGTTGTTGTTATTGTTGTTGTTATTTGCCATCAAGTCGGCCCCGACTCATAGTGACCCCTCCTTGGGTTTCCGAGGCAGTATCACTACGGACGTAGGAATGCCCAACCTTCCTTCCGAGGAGTGGCTGGTGGGTTTGAACCGCCAGCCTTCTGGTTAGCAGTCAAGTGCCTTAGGCATTACGCTACCAGAGCTCCATTTAGGGCACCTGAAAATGTGGTATTCACACTAACATGGGGTCACTGCTGGAAAGGCAACTTCCAACACAGGGACACATGTATGTTTACTTGTAAGCCTTCTCTCCCAGTGAAAGAGACAAAAGTTTTGCAAAATCACGCCTCATACGATGTGGTGCACACCCATTTCTTCCTTTCCAAACAGTTTACAGGTCCCCTCCTGATAGCAACATGCACTGCCAATGGGAAAGCAGTTGCCCAATAAAACCCAGAGGAAGAAAATATATGTAGGTGAATGCTCTATGTCCTGCTGGTTATGAAAGGATTAAACAGAAACACATATAATACAAGGTTATGAATTGCTTCGTCAATGAAAATGTGGCAGGAGGCTCATAGGTACCTAACCGTGTCTTTCCAGTAGAGCAGTCGTTCAGTATTTGCTAGTTCAGGACACAACTACAGTGAATCAATTACAGTTTGCACAAGCCCATTTTTCCTTTTCCCATTTTTTTGATTGGATTGTTTGTCTTTTGGTTTTTGAGCTGTAGGAGTTCTATTGTATATTACGGATATAAACCCTTGTCAGGTATATAATTCCCAAACATTTTCTCCCGTCCTGTAGGCTGCCTCTTTACTTTTTTGATAAAGTCCTTTGATGTACACAAATTTTTATTTTTGCTGCAGTCCAGTGTATTTATTTTGCCTTATTGCTCATGCTTTTGGTGTCATATCCAAAAATCCATTGTCAAAAACTAGATCTTGAAGCTTTACTCTTGTGTTTTGTTCTAACGGTTTTATGGTTTTAGTTAAGTTTCTACATTGTAAATTAGTTTTCGTATATGGTGTGAGGTATGGATCCAGCTCCATTCTTTTGCCTGTGAAAATCCATTTGTCCTGGCACCATTTATTGAAGAAACTGTTCTTTACCCAATGAAGGGACTTTACCTTTGTCGAAAATCAATTGATCATTGATGTATATGGGTTTATTTCTGGACTCTCCAGTTTTGTTGGTGTATATGTGTCTTGTTCTGTCATTACCGGGCTGTTTTGATTGCTGAAGCTTTATAGTACATTTTGGAATTGGGTAATGTGAGTCCTACTTTGTTCTTATTTTCCATAATTGCCTTGGCTATTCATGGCCTCTTGCAATACCATATAAATTTAAGGATTGGCTTTAAGGTTTCTGCAACAGAAGCCTATTGGAATTGTGACAGGGCTTGCATTGAATCTGTATTCTTTGGGTAATAGTGATGTCTTAATAAGATTAAGTCTTCCAATACATAAACATGGAATGGCTTTCCATTTATTTAAACCTTTAATTTCGGCAGTGTTTTATTTAATGCAAATCCTTCATCTCCCTGATGAAATTTATTCTTAGGTATTTTGTTCTTTCAAATGGTATTATATATGGATTTTTTAATAACATTTTTTTTTCAGATTGTTCATTGCTAGTATAAAGAAACCCAACTGATTTGTGTTGACTTGTCCCCTACTATTTTGCTGAATTCATTTATTAGCTGTAGTGGCTTTCTTATGGATTCTTTGAGATTTTCTACATATGTAAGAACATGTCTTCTGCGAAGAAAGGATAATTTTACCCAGTTTAGATACCTTTTATTTCTTTTTCTTGCCTAATTGTTTAGATTAGGACTTCCAGTACAATATTGAGTAATAGTTTTGAGAGTGGGCATCCTTGTCTTGTTTCTGATCTTAAGGAGAAAGCTCTCAGACTTTCTCCATTGAGTATGATGGTCCAGTCCAGTCCAGTTGCTGTCAAGTCAAAATACCTCATTGGTTTTTCATAAATGCCCTTTATCAGATTGAGAAATTTTCTTCTTTTCCTAGTTTGTTGAGTTTTTATCAAGAAAAGGTGTTGGATTTTATCATATGCCTTTTCTGCTTCAATTGATATGATCATGTGATTCTTTTCCTTTTTTCTATTAATGTGGTGTGTTACATTGATTGATTTTCTATTGTAAACTCTATTACATGATTCTTTATGCTAAGGAAACCAAAGTAAGTAGTCTTTTTCCCAATAATGGAAATATACTGACAATGATTTGTTACTCCCTTTCCCCTTATGTTTGGATAATCTGCTTTTACAGTGCTGAGGTTTTTTAAAAAGCTATCTTTTAAATTTACAAAATAATAACTCTATTTTAATAAGTGGAAAAAAAAAAAAAAACAAAAACCTCATTGCCATCAAGTCATTTCTGACTCATAGAGACCTTATAGGACAGAGTAGGTTTTTCAAGGCTGTAAATCTTTACAGAAGCAGCTTGCCTCATAGTTTTCCCACAAAATGGCTGGTGGTTTCAAACTGCCGGCCTTTGGTTAGCAGCCAAATGCTTTAACCACTGTGTCATCAGAGCTTGAAAAAATCTAAAGACATTTAAAAGTTATTTCCCTCAATACCTTCCATTATCGCTCCCTATCCATTACACCAGTTTGTGAATATTCTTCCATATTTCATCCTTTCTTAGTCAAGTATGTTACTTGCCATCGAGTTGGTTCTGATTTATGGTGTTGACTTTGTACAACTGAACAAAATGTTGCCTGGTCCAGCACCAGCATCATGATTGTTAGTATGCTCAAGTTCATTGTTGGGGCCCCTGTATTTTGAGTGCCTTCCAAACTAGAGGGCTCATCTTCCAGTGCTGTTCTTTTGTGATCCATAGGGTTTTCATTGTCTAATCAGTAGTAGATCTCCAGACCTTTCTTCCTAATCTGACATCATCTGGAAGCACCACTGAATCTTGTGTACCATATTATTGGTGGCATAGCATCGCAGCAAAATGCAAGCCATCACAGTACTACGAACTGACAGGGGTGGTGGAGTCAAGTACCTGTATGGGCCACATAGCACTGTTGGGGCAACATCCCTCCTACATATGTCAGTGATCCTATAGTGTGCCCCCCCACCTTTCGCCCACCAAGCAGAAAGGATTTATTGAGGACACGGGGCATGCAGAACTAGGTGGCTGCTGTGGGAGGGAGGGCAAGGGCATCCGGATCCTTTAACATACGCCTGTGTCTCTGCAGGCTCTGCTCGGCTGCCCTACCTACTCCAGGTAGTGGCTGCATCATGCTGGAAGAGCTACAAGCTCTGGCCGAAGGCCTTACAGGAGGTGCTGCAGGCAAAGGGCTTTAAGCACGTGAGGGTCCACAGATGCTGGAAGAAGTGGGAGCACATGTGGAAGGCCTTGGCATGTGCGTAGTGTCTCTGTAGGGCTTGTTGCCTGTGTGGAAGCGGTGGTGCTCTAGCACAGAGCTCCATGTGAAGACCTGCCACAATGGCTGAAGATGTACAGCTTCTTGCTCCTGTGCAGCCACCAGTGCTGCACCAGGATAGAACTCTGGGTGAAGGGCTGCCTGTACTTGCCAGACAAGTGATAACTTGTGTGTAATCAGTTTACTGGATGAAGCTGGACCAGCCGCGGAACCACTCGCTGTACTCGTGGAAGGCATAGGGTTTCTTGCCCATGTGGGTGCATGTGCTGGCAGCCAGTTGTGCTGTTACCGCAGGTTTCATATCGGTGCCGCTTTCTGCCTTGTGCACTGCGCTGCCAGGTTTTTAAGCCCAAGCCCAGGCCAGGCTTTCGCCCACCTGGCCCTGTTCAGGGCCACCACTTGTTCCCCAGAGTTTGCTGCGCCAGGAGCATCTTATGCTTTGTGCTTCCCTGCTGTTTGCAGGGTCCAGCCTCTGGTGGCTGGCTTACGGACCATACTGGCTTCTGACCCAAAGCTGTCCCTACACTTGGGTCTCCTGGGAAGTGCCCTCAGTGGGCTCTTCAGCACTCTTGCGTCTTGGCTCACCCCCATCTCAAGAACATCTGGTTGGGGAGATGATGGCATCTTCTCCGTCTCAGTTGGGCCAGGAGGTGTTTTCTCCCAGTCTCAACTTCCTGGTCGTCTTGGGAATCCAGGTCTGACAGCTCCTCCTCTGGCTCTGGCTGGGAGAGCACATCAGGCCTAGAGAGGATTGGTGTCATGTTGCTCATCATGGAGGTAAAGCTGGTGGGCTCCAGGAGCTATCCCTCATGATAAGAAACTGACTGGATGGGGCAAGAGGGATTTATCTCCTGATAGTCCCCTAGGGCCACCATTTTCTCCGAGGCCTCCTGAGGGTGTGCATACCTGGGACCCCTATCCTTGCTGCCTGAGCAGAGGTATGGGTCTTAGGGTATTAGCCTCTTCAGCTCCTAGGGCTGCAGATGCTTGCTCTGATCTCAGGTTCCAACCCTACCGCTGTAACACCTGAAGGGAGGAGGGGCACCACCGCCACTTTGTCAGGAGCAAACGTTCCTCTGCCCCCTCTTCCCAAGAGTGCTGTGCAAGTGGAGTAGGGCATGTTACTGAGAGTATAGATTGGCAGAGAGCAGCAGCCACCTGGGCTCAGGTCCTGCAGCCCCACACAAGCTATATGATTTCAAACAGATGTGGTTTGCCCAACATCCAAATCACATAATGTCCTGTTTCACAGAAAGAATCCTGAACATTGAGCAGTGCATACCTGTGTAAACTACATAAATCTGTGTATATAGGATTTATTTCTATGAAAATATTACAGTATTTATAATACTTTATAACAAGCTTTTGTTAACATACCATTTTGTTAACATATCATATTAGTAGATATTACCTTATTCTTTTAAACAGCCTTATATCACATAGTGTGGGTGTGCCATAATCAGCTATTTTTCTATAGGTAGTTAGGGTCTAGGTTTTGCCACTACAAACGGTGTTACAATATTGTTGTTGTAGTTGTTATGGGCCGTTGAATCAGCCCTGACTCATAGCGACCCCTCGGGTTTCCTAGGTGGTATCATTACGGAAATAGATTGCCCAACCTTCCTTCTGAGGAGTGGCTGGTGGGTTTGAACTGCCAGCCTTCTGGTTAGCAGTCAAGTGCCTTAGGCACTACGCACGTGACCTTATTTTCTGGTGCTTTTATTTCTACAGACTAGTTTCTAAAGTAAGATTTCTGAGTTAACACAGAAATAAATTTTAAAAATTAATAGATTTTGCCAGATTACTTTCTGAAAAGGGAGTCACAATTTCTACCCCTATTAGCAATGGATTCACCGAATCATCACATCACTAGATAAAGATAAACCCACTGTCATTGAGTGGATTCTGACTCCTAGTCACTCTCATTGTGTTTCCAAGACTGTATATCTTTAGGAAGTAGATTGACTTATCTTCCTCCTGCAGAGCAGCTGGTGGGTTTGAACCACTGGCTTTCTGGTTAGCAGTCACATGCTTTATGTACTTCGCCACTATAGCTCCTTTTAGATGTAAATACTTACTGTAATTTTTGCCTCTCTGATTTGTGATAGTCTCTCAATTTTGTCTTAAAAAATTAAAAATTACCCTTACTGTTATTTGGGCTAGCTTTTTTTTTTTTTTTAATTAGGATTTGGGTGAAGATTTACAGAGTAAATTCACTTTTCATACAGCAGTTCACATATACTTTGTCTCATGTCATTGACCAAAATTTACAATGCAGCAGCTCCCCTCCCACTTCCTCCCCATAGTTACCTCCTCCCAGTGTCCATCCCTTCATACTCTTCGAGAGGCCCATTGTCTGCCAACCCTGTATATGATCTTGGATACACTCTCCATTTAGACATACATAATTGTTTAGCTTGTTTACCCATCTATCCGTCCCTATACCCATGTTTGCTTTCATTGACAACTCAGTATTGTATTTACAAAGGGGTTCATATTTGTTGTTTGTACTGCCCATATAACTCTCTCTGTCTTTCTCATCCTCAATGCTGCCATATTGGTCACTCACATTTGGTACATTGCCCTTCTCTTCACCCAAATCAATATTTATCTCTATCTATCTAACAGCATTCCCTCCCCTTCCCTCCCACCCCTGGTAACCAACAAAGAAAATGTCCTCCAATATATAAACCTTTCCTTAACTTTCACAATAACGGACTAATACAATATTTGTCCTTTTGTGACTGACTTATTTCGCTCAGCATAATGTCCTCCAAGTTCATCCACGTTATGTGGTGTTTTGCAGATTCTACATTATTCTTTAGCGTTGCATAGTATTCCATTGTGTGAATGTACCAAAGTTTGGTTATCCATTCCTCAGTTGTTGGACATCTAGGTTGTTTCCAAGTTTTGGCTATTGTAAATAGTGCTGCGATGAACATCGGCGTGCATATATCTGTTCTTGTTATGGCTCTCACTTCTTTAGGGTATATACCTAGTAATGGGATGGCTGGGTCAAATGGTATTTGTATTTCCAACTTTTGAAGGAATCGCCATACTGCTTTCCACAATAGTTGTACCATTTTACAGTCCCACCAGCAGTGTATGAGAGTCCCAATCTCTCCACAACCTCGCCAGCATTTGTTATTTTCTGTCTTGTTGAACTTTGATACTTGTGCTGGAGCAAGATGGTATCTCATTGTTGTTTTGATTTGCATCTCTCTAATAGCTAACGATCGTGAGCATTTCTTCATATGTTTGTTGGCCTGGGCTAGCTTGTTTTGATATATCTAGTGGACATTTGGATTTCTTTTATTGAGAATAATCTTTTTTTTTTTTTATTTATCATTTTCTTAACTTATAGATCTACCTTACAGGCTATTAATTCTTTGTCGTATGGCACGTGTATTTTTCTTGTCTTTTATTTTTAATTTGACCTTATTTATGATATCTTTGTGTCACGAACATTTCTAAGTAGTCATATATGTCCATATTTCTGAATCCTTGTCTTAGAAAATTCTCTTCTACACCAAGATTATACATAGGTTCTTTGAAATACTAGTTTAATATTGTAGTTTTTTTAAAAAATAAACACTAATATGTTTATTTATCTGGAATTAACTTTTATACAGTGTGAAATAGGGAGTCTTAATACGGTTTTCTTTTGCATAGAGAGCCAGCTATGCTAAGACTAAACAAACCATCCTTCTGCAGTGCATTGTCATGTACTGAGTTCCCCAGTATATTTGGCCTGTTCTGGATGTTGGTTTTCTCTTCATTTACCATTATTTTACTGTTTTTGAGTACAAAGCTTTGTAGAAAGTTATTATCTGTTAAGAAAAACTCCACTCACTGTACTTTTTCTTTTCCTTAATTATTATTATTATTTTAAAAATTTTATTTATTTTGTTGTTATTGACAATATACACAGAAAAACATATACCAGTTGAACAGTTTCTGCATGTACAATTCGGGGACCCTGAATTACTTTCTTTAAGTTGTGCGACCATTCTTAGCCTTCTTTTCTGAGTTGTTTTTCCTCCTTTAACATGAACTCATTGGCCCTCAGGTTCTTATCTAATCTTTTGAGTTGCTGTTCTCAATTTGATCCCAGACAGATTGTTCTTAGAAGAGCATTGCACAAAGCAGACTTTTTTTTTTTTTTTTTTTACTAGTTAAAGCTAAACTATTGTCTGGTTTTAAGAAGACTTCAGGGGCTGTTTTTGGTTTAAGATTTAAAGATTATCTGAAGGCAATAATTTCAGAGGTAATCCAACCTCCATGGCTCCAGAAAGGCTGGAGTCCATGAGAACTTAAAATTCTATTCTGCATTTCCCCCTTTTTGATTAGGATTCTTGTATAGAATCTTTGACCAAAGTGTTCAGTAATGGAAGTCAGTTTGTATGGTCAGGCACCATACAGTTCTTCTGGTCTCATGACAAAGGAGGCATTCGTTCATGGAGCCAGTTAACCACATAGTCCATATCATTCTCCTATTCTTGCCTCTCCTTCCTCTGTTGCTCAAGGTGAATAGAGACTCTTTGTCGTAGTTCCCCCAAATGGATGAGATATTTCCCCAAAATGGTGGTTAAGTGACACATTTCTATATTAAAATGTTTGTTTTATTGTTTCTAGATTTTTAAAAAATCTATACTTTAATAGGGAGCTCTGGTAGCATAGTGGCTAAGGCACTTGACTGCTAACCAGAAGGCTGGCGGTTCAAACCCACCAGCTACTCCTCGGAAGGAAGATGGGGCAATCTACTTCCGTAGTGATACTGCCTCGGAAACCCAAGGAGGGTTCTCTATGAGTCGGGTCCGACTCGACGGCACATAACAACAACATATTTTAATAGGATTTCTAAATTTCTATAATCTGTAGAAATTTTCTGCGGAATATTTAATATTTCCACGAGAGTGTGTATTTGAAAGATTTAGAATTTTGATTTAACCTCTCATTTTTGACTTGTTCCTTCAAAATGTTGCTGTTGTTGTTAGGTGCCTCAAGTCGTCTCTGACTCATAGCGACCTCACGTACAGCAGAATGAAACACTGCCCGGTCCTATGCCAGACCCACGATCTTTGCTATACCTGAGCCCATCATTGTAGCCACTGTGTCAGTCTGTCTCGTTGAGGGCCTTGCCCTCCTTTGTTGTCCCTCCACTTTGCCATGCATGATATCCCTCTCCAGGGAATGATCCTTTCTTAAAACATGACCAAAATAGGTGAGATGAAATTTGGCTGTTCTCACTTCCAACGAGCATTCTGGCTGCACTTCTAGGACAGATTTGTTAGTTCTTTTAGCAGTCCATGGTGCTTTCAGCATTCTTCACCAGCACCGTAACTCAAAAGCATCAACTCTTCTTCAGTCTTCCTTTTTCATTGTCCAACTGTCACATGAATATGAGGTGATTAAAAATACCATGGCTTGCATCAAGTGCACATTAGCCTTCAAGGAAACATCTTGCTCTTCAGCACTTGAAAGAGATCCTTTGCAGCAGATTTGCACAATGCTATACAAGGTCTGATATCTTGACTGCTGCTTCCATTAGTGTTGATTGTAGAACCAAGTAATATGAAATATTTGACAACTTCAGTCTTTTCTCCATTTATTATGATGCTGCTTATTGGTCCTTTTGTGAGAACTTTTTTTTCTTTATATTGAGGTGTAATCCATACTGCAGACCATAGTCTTCAGTCTTCATCATTGTTTCAAGACATCCTCACTTTCAGCGAGAAAGTTGTGTCATCTGCATAACATAGGTTGTTAATGAGTCTTCCTCCAATCCTGATGCCACGTTCTTCATATAGTCCAGCTTCTCGTTTTTTGTTCGGCATACAGATTGAATAAGTATGGTGAAAGGATAAAACCCTGATGCACTACCTTCTTGATTTTAGACTATGCAGTATCCCCTTGTTCTGTTTGAACGACAGCCTCCTGGTCTATGTGCAAGTTCCTCATGAGCACAATTAAGTGTTCTGGAATTCCCGTTCTTAATGTTACCCATAATTTGTTATGATCCACACAATCGAATGCTTTTGCATAGTCAGTAAAGCACAAGTAAATATCTGTCTGGTATTCCTTGCTTTGAGCTAAGATCCATCTGCCATCAGCCCTTTCTAGTGCCCCACTTGCCCTCCTCCCCCTCCCAAAGTAGTCCCATTGCTAGGTGATTGGCACAGCAAATGGTTTCACCTTCCAAGTGAGACCCACCTTCAGCCATCCTTATATAAGTGGTTTAGTTTTATCTTTAATGGACCAAACAGTATGACCATATCTTAACATACCCATCACACAATATTCCAAGATTTTACAGTAATTTTGTTGTTGTTGTTGTTGTTGTTAACGTGGCATCAAGTTGGACCTGACTCATGGCGACCCCTCCTTGGGTTTCTGAGGCAGTATCACTATGGAAGTAGATTGCCCAACCTTCCTTCTGAGGAGTGGTATTTTATTTTACTAGTGGGAAAATGTGTCTTTTAGCAGGTTGGAACAATCAGTAACTTTCTCATTAGTCCATTTACTATCCCAGGTATATTACTGTAATTGATCGGTAAGTCTTTTTTTTTTTTTTTTTTTTAATTTAATTTTATTTATTGTGATTTGGGTGAAGATTTACAGAGCAAATTCACT
>NW_006921654.1:9173940-9178409 GCF_000298275.1 Orycteropus afer afer
GAGTGGCTACTTGAGGTAAATGTTTAACTCATATGCCTGTACATTGTTTGGCTGGAAACCACAGGTGTGGGTTCAGTTCCAGACCTGAAGGGCAGCTAGGGGCCATAGTCTCAGTGGTTCCATCAGGCTCTATAGTAAGTCTTAATTGTTTAATTGAAGGCCTGTTTTATTGTTTGTTTACTTGTTTAAAAACTCTCATTTAAATTAAGGTATAATAAAATTGACTTTTTTGGGTGTATAAAACCAAGAGGAGAAATTGTCTCCATTGTCCTTGATTTGTAGTGGCCCCCTTTCCTGCTTCTTGGACCAGAAAGAGGTTTTTCTTAGAGGTCTTTCAATCTATAACCTATAAGCACTTTTGGGTTTGGGGCTATCTTTAGGTCTTGACTGGGCAATACTATGAAATTTCCAGTTCTGGTCTCCTTCCATTTACCTACTGTAATTGACTTTTCAGAGTCCTCAGGTAGCTGTGGCATGTTTTGTCCAGGATATGTAGTTGCCTTCAGAGTCAGAAATAGGATAGAGTATATAGTTCACTTCATCTTCCGGGGAACCAGAACTCTTAATTTACTTTAGAAGTTAGATCTACATTTCTCAATTCTTTATCGTGCGAATTAACTTTGTTTTTGATTCATGCCTATTTAGATAGGTGTTTTTTTATTTGTTTGTTTTGTTTTTTGTATTAAGAAAATCAAGTAGTAGTAGGTGGTTACAGTTCAAGAAAGAATTGTCATCTAAGGTGCAACTATTGGTTTCTCCCTGTCTGGAGCAAAGAAGAGTAAAGAAAGTCAAAGATACGGGGAAACAGTTTGAAGGATTTATGGACCATGTGAAGCTCAGACTCTATGACCCAGAGACCAGAAGAACTAGATGCCTAGCTACAACTGCTAATTGCTCTGAAAGGGATCACAATAGGAGGTCTTAGATAGAATGGGAGAAAAATGTGGAACAAAACTCAAAATAATAAAAAAAAAGACCAGGCTTACTGGTCTGAGGAAGACTGATGGAACTCCCAAGACTGTGGCCCTTAGAAACCCTTCAAGCCTGGAACTGAACTCATCTCTGTGTCTCAACTTTCAGCCAAACATAGGCAGGCTGATAAAGTGAACAGTAACACCGGGGGGGTATGCACTCATTGGAACAATCAGCTATATGAGATCAAAACATCTGTCCAGGGACAAAGCTCAGAAGGCAGGAAGGGATAAGAAAGAAGGATGAATAGAAATGGGAAACTTAGAGAGGAAGTGGGAAGAGTGCTGTTACCTTGTGGGCATTGCAACGAATGTCACAAAACAAAATGTGTATGGATTGTTGAATGGAAAACCACTTTGCTCTGTAAACTTTCACCCAAAACAGTAAAAAAATTTTTTTAAAAATAGCTTATTTTTTCTAAGCTAGAAGCAGGCTACTAATGGAGGAAGAGTGGTGAATGGGGATAGTCACAGGGTTTGCGTTTAGGCAATAACTAAGTACTGCGTGACCTTGAACAAGATAGTTAACAGCCTGGATCTTTGATTTCCTCCATATAAAGCTAGCAGATAAACTATATTTCTGTGACTGTGTGACTGTTGGCTGAGAATTTGCTCCAGATAACTTGAGTTTCTCTCAGCTAGTTTAAACTTTTTTTTTTTTTTTTCCCTTGATGGACTATACTTTTGTGGGCCTAGATTTAGGCTTTTTCTGAATTTTCTGTTTGCTTTGTAGGATCTTTGAGATCTTTGCAGAGAAAAGTTACTTTTTAGCAGCAGAATATTTCCAGTTGATCCAGACTGATTTTTGTTGGCTTAGACTTCTCTTGTTTTCTACCTGCCAAGTTAGGGTTAATGTTAAATAAGCTTCTTTCTGAAAGTGGAATCAACGAGTTCCCAGGGTACTGAGGTGATTACTGTTCATTGGAAAGATGCTTTAATCTGACATTTGGGCTTCTCATCGTTCATATTTTGTTGAGATGGGTTTGATTGTGACCGCAGTCATCTGATGTTTTGTTGAGCTATGTTGGGTTTTACAGTAGTTGAGCAGAAATCTCTTGTGTTCTCTAAGATTGGGCATACCAAAACAAAACTCAGTGCTGTTGAGGTGTTTGTGATTCATGCAGACCCCTTGTATTACAGAGTAGAACAGCTCCATAGGGTTTTCTTGGCTGTAATCTTTACTGATGCAGATCACCAGGACTTTCTTGTACATTGTTACAGAGTAGGTTCAAACCACCAACCTTTAGGTTAGTAGACAGGTACAGCATGTTTGTGTTACCTAGGGACCTAGATTGGGCATAGAGCTTTCCTTTGAGATATTTTTGTATTAGGGATTAATTTACATATTGATGTATTCTGTATCTCTTTTTGGTTAATTTGATACTTAATATTTATATTTTTGTTTGTAGCTTTTCCAGAAGTTTACAGAGTTGAGCATTTGTAAGTAATAAGTTTGCTGAAACATCATGTTATTGGACTTAGCAAGTCTTGAATTGTTAAAAAAAATTACTCAGAATTTATATGGGAAGTTATATGAATGGTTTTGGTAGTAAAAAATGTGAACATCTCTATTTAATGTGTTTTCTGTATCCAGAGGATGCCAGCCCCCATCAGATTGCGGGAGCTTATCCGGACCATCCGGACAGCCCGAACCCAAGCTGAAGAACGAGAAATGATCCAGAAAGAGTGTGCTGCAATACGGTCATCTTTTAGAGAAGAAGATAATACATACCGGTGTCGGAATGTGGCAAAACTGCTGTATATGCACATGCTGGGCTACCCTGCTCACTTTGGACAGGTAAGACGAACTGAGGCCACATCTAGCAGAGCTACTCTTGTTTGCACGGTAGTTTAGATGCTGTCAGTATTTTTCTGGCAGAGGGATCCTTTTTTGTTGTTGTTTATTTTTATTTATATTTATTTTTGCAATGTTCACTCCCCTCCCCTTCCACCCCTGGTAACCAACAAAAAAAGTTTCCTTCCTTATACAAATCTTTCCTTGACTTTTTATAATAATTAACTAATACAAAATTTTCCTTCTGTGATTGACTTATTTCACTCAGCATAATGTCCTCCAAGTTCATCCACGTTATGCAGTGTTTTGCAGATTCTGCATTATTCTTTAGTGTTGCATAGTATTCCATTGTGTGTACCATAGTTTGGTTATCCATTCTTCTGTTGGTCGGCACGTAGGTTGTTTCCATCTTTTTGGTGTTGTAAATAGTGCTGTGGTGAACAGGGTTGTGCATATATCTGTTCTTGTCCTGGCTTTCACTTCTTTAGGATATATACTTAGTACTGGAATTGCTGGGTCAAATGATATTTCTAATTCCAGCTTTTTAAGGAATCACCGTACTGCTTTCCACAGTGGTTGTATCATTTTACAGATCCACCAGCAGTGAATGAGAGTCCCATCTCTCCATTTCCTAGCCAGCATTTGTTATTTATTGTCTTGTTGAACTTTGCTATTAGTGCTGGGGCAAGATGGTATCTCATGGTTATTTTGATTTGCATTGCTCTCGTGGCTAATGATCATGAACATTTCTTCATGTGTTTGTTGGCCACCTGAATATCCTCTTTGGTGAAGTGTTTATTCACGTCTTCTGCCCATTTTTTAATTGGATTATTTGTCTTTTTGTTGAGGTGTTGGCGTTTTCTGTGAATTTTAGAGATAAGTCCCTTCTCAGGTACTTTGTTGCCGAATATTTTTTCCCAGTTTGTAGGATCTCTTTCAACTCTTTTGGAGAAGTCTTTGGAAGCACATAAAAATTTAATTTTTAGAACGACCCATTCATCTGTCTTCAGCTGTTTGTGCATTTTGGGTTATGCTTGATAGTCTGTTTATGCCATAAATTAGGGCACCTAGTTTTTTTTTTCTTTTTTTTTTATGAGAAACTTTATAGTTTTAGATTTCACATTTAAGTCTTTGATCCATCTGGAGTTAGTTTTTGTGTATGGTGTGAAATACTGATGGTGTTTCATTTTTCTGCAAATGGGTATCCACTTTGCCAGCACCATTTGTTAAAGAGGCCATCTCTTCCCCATTTAATGGATTTCAGCCATTTGTCAAAGATCAGCTAACCATAGGTGGATAGATCTATTTCTGGGTTCTCAATTCTGTTCCACTGGTGTATGTGTCTGTCGTTGTACCAATCCAGGCTGTTTTGAGTACTGTGGCTGTGTAGTAGGTTTTAAGATCCGGAGTGTGTGACTTACTGCTTTGTTCTTCTTCTTCAATAATGCTTTACTCATCCAAGGTCTCTTTCCTTTCCATATAAAATTAATGATTGCTTTTTCCATGTCCTTAAAGAATGGTGATGGGATCTGGATTGAGATTGCATTGAGTGCATAGATTGCTTTGGGTAATATTGACATTTCACAACATTTAGTCTTCCTGTCCACGAGCATGGTATGTTTTGCCATTTGTATAGCTCTCTTATGTTTTTTTTTTTTTTGCTCTTAAATCTTTTTATTTATTTATTTTTTGCATTTTTTTTT
>NW_006921654.1:9182500-9184569 GCF_000298275.1 Orycteropus afer afer
CTGTGCAGTCCTTCTGCCTAGTCCGCCATCTTGCCGGAACTCCTCTCTTATGTTTTTTTGAAGTTGTGTTTTGTAGGTTTGTTTGTATAGGTCTTTTGTGTCCCTAGTGAGATTTATTCCCAAGTATTTTATTTTGTTGGTGGCTGTTCTGGTTACCTGGTGCCACTCTTGACAGGAATGTATACCACAAATGGGATGCCCTTAACAAACAAGAGTTTATTCTCTTACAGTTTGGAGGCTTTAAGTCCAAGTTCAATGCGCAAGGCTCTAGGGGCTGGGTGAAAGCCCCTCAGCCTTGGGCTTCAGCTCTGCCTCCAGCTCCTGGTCCATTGAAGCTTGAGGCTTTTCTTCACTCAGACAGCTGCTGGCTGCTGAGGCTGCCAAGCCCAAGGTTGACAAGTAAAAAGGCACAGTCCCAGTGTTACCAAACAACACAGCAGGCCATCAGTTCAAGTCTATTTTAAGTCCCCAGGTTGGCAGAGCATGTCAGGCTACTGAACAATGAGATGGCTACATGCAGGGTTCAAGAATGCCAATAAGCTAGAGACCATTCCCCAAGGCTTCTCCTTATTTATAGGAAACAGACCACATTCCCTAAGGCAGCTACTCAACTGCTTACAGTAGATTCCACCATGAAGTTGATAATGAGTCTCATCATGGGGAGTACTACATACAGTTGACCAGCCACTCAACCAGGCCCAGCCAAGTTGACATACAAACTGAACTACCACAGTGGCTATTGCAAATAGTATTTATTTCCTTATTTCATTTTCAGCAAGCTCTTTGCTGGTGTAGAGGACTCCAACTGATTTTTCTATATTAATCTTGTATCCTACCACTATGCTAAATCTCTGCGGGGGGTACTTTTGATAACCCTGTAGTCTGATGATCATTGTGGGACTGAGGGTAGGATTACGAACACAAACTACAGACCTGGGAAAGTATGATACTGCCATCAACTTTCCTTTGCATTGGGAATCTCTCTTTATTTGGATCAGAAGAATGTTTGGTGGTAGCAGGTAGCTTACGTAAGAGATTAACCAGGATTAACCAGTAAATTATGACTAATCTGTGTCAGAGGGCCTGACTTTAATGGTTATTTAAGAAATATTTGCTAAACGTTTTCTTAATTATTTTCTCTGTGCACCAGCTCATACAGAGAAATTCACAACCAGTGTTTTAAGTTAAAGAAATTAGATTGTTGCCACGTTGTAGCATCTAAAGATTTTGTACTAATTACTTCATCCTTTGACCACATGGAGTTCTCCTTACTGATTCTTCCGGCTTTGAACATGATACGCTTGGTGATTAGTGCTTCCTTTTTCTTTATTTGTATCCTGAAAAGAGAGATTGAGTCGCAGAGAAGAAGCAGATGGGCTGCTTTTTAATTCTTTCTAATGTTGTTAAATTTTATTTCACTTAAATTTAAGAATTGTATTATATGCTAAATTGTCTTTTAAGAAAAATACACTACAAAATTAAAAGAAGGAATGCATAGCACTAGATGGAAGGAGCAAAATAGCCACCCATATTTTCTTTATTCAAAGATAATTATCATTAATATTTTGAAGCTTTTAATTTACCAGAAATATTTTCCACAAGGGAAAGATGGCCACCAACTTTTCTCCTATTCACTTTGTAACTTCAATGGAAGGAGAACCTCGCCCTCTCTCCCCTGCCCCTATTTTAAAAAACAAGAAGTACTGTAATTGAGCCTTATCAGAACAACTTGAGTCAGTTTTATATGCTCATTTTAGGGCTGGGAGTGGGGTCAGCCTCATTAGAAATACCTGATTACAGGTGAGAGTACATAGTCCCCCAGAGGAAAATTGAGGTCTTATCAGAAGAAAGGAGAACCAGATACTAGGCAGGCAAAAATAGCTCTCTCCTCTAAATATACTCATATAATAAGTTTTAAGCAGAATTCTTATTATATAGCATTCTGCTCTTTCATATAATAAGTCATGAACTTTTTTTCTTTCATATGTTGTTGTTGTTAAGTGCCGTCGAGTCGTTTCCGACTCATAGCGACCCCATGCACAGCAGAACGAAACACTGCCCGATCCCGC
>NW_006921654.1:9189615-9190709 GCF_000298275.1 Orycteropus afer afer
TTCCCAAGTATTTTATTTTTTTGGTAGCTATTGAGAAAGGACTTGGTTTCTTGATAAAACATTTAATTCTTAGATGGAAAGTATTAATACTCAAGGAAACGACTAACATTTTGGTGTAGAAAACAAAAGAACATCTTTTTTGAGTGGGAATATGAATCATAATTTTAAGTCCCTTTTTCGATTTCCTTTATTTGAGTAAGTCACAGCACTATCCTTATCAGTAATTTGGTACCCTGCCCACTGGAATTGGGTATAATATACTGATAAAACAGTTGATATCTAGATTCTTTCACCTGAATGTGTGAGTCACAGTGCCATTTTCATTTAATTACATGTAATTACATTATGTGTGTTAGACCTGTACCGTTCATTATGGTGGCCACTTGCTAAAAGTGGCTAGTACAACTGAAACAAATACTAAAGAAAGTTGTTTTTTTGGTACTTGATCCAATTACTAAGGAGTTCTGGTGGTGTGGTGGTTAAGCCACTTGGCTGCTAACGAGAAGGTCACTGATTTGAACCCACTGGCTGCTCCACAGAAGAAAGATAGAGCAGTCTGCTTCTGTAAAAATGTACAGCCTTGGAAACCCATTGACGGCTGCTGTGAATTGGACTCGACTACATGGCAATGAGTTTGGTTTGATCCATTTATAGGAAAACTTTTAAATATGCTTGAAACGAGTGGGTATATGAATCTACTTAATCAATTATAAATTTAATGAAATCTAAACATGGTTCAATCTAACAACAACAACAACACCAAATATAGTTCATTTCTGATGATAGTGTCCAAATTCAGATGTGTAATAAGTGTAAAATAATAATGTATTTAGAAAGCTTTGCACAAAAGAAAGAATGTAAAATATTTAATTAATACTTTTTATATTTTTATTTATAAGACTACATCATGCTGGTAAGACGTAAAAAGAAACAGGTGAAATTACTTATAATAATATATTTTATGTAACTACAGGGAGGAAGTGGGAATAGAGTTATTATACTGGGGGGAAATACAGTCAGTGTCATGAAAGAAAATGTGTATGAACTGCTGTATGGAAAATGAATTTGCTCTGTAAATGTTAAAAAAAAAAAAA
>NW_006921654.1:9190958-9192782 GCF_000298275.1 Orycteropus afer afer
TCTTCCACTCCTCAAATCCACCAGCTGTTCTCCAGGAGAAAGATGAGATAGTCTGCTTTCGTCGTTTCATAGCCTTGTAAATGTTATGGGGCAGTTCTACACTGTCCTATAGGGTCTACATGAGTCAGAATCAACTTAATGGCAGTGGATTAGGTTTAATTTGGTTTTGCTATAGAAAAGATTTATGATGGCATATACCACCAGTGTCTATTTAAAAGACACAAAGAATAATGGAAAGTAGGAGTTGGGGAGAAAGAAGAATGCAGAACATAAGGCCAGCATAGTTACTGTTGAAGAAGCAGCTAAGGCAAGAAAGGAGATGACATGATTGTTACTACCAGAATTTAAGAACACAGCTGTAGGAACCAGACTGCCTGGATATGAACTCTGACTTTGCTACTTTGCTCTCTGTCTGTGACTTTGGGCACAATCTTTAACTTTTGTGTGTCTCAGTTTCCTTATCTGTAAAATGGGGGCAATCCTAATACCTATTTAATAGATTACTATGAACATTAAATAAATTATTAATGTAAAATAATCATAACAGAATTTTGGACATAGAAAGGCCTCAGCTATTACCGATTTTTCCATTTCCTTGAGGACAGGAAAAGGTTTTTTTTTTTTTTTTTTTTTTAAATTGTGATTTGGATGAAAATGTATAGAACAAATTCACTTTCCATACAGCAGTACACATACATTTTGTCTCATGACATTGACCACAATTTACCACAATCCAACAGCTCCCCTTTAGCTTCCTCCCGATAGTTACCTCTTCCCTGTGTCCATCCCTCCATGCACTCCTGCCCACTGAACTTGTGTCCCTGTGCACAATCAGCCCTTCTTTCTCCCATGATTGTTCTCTCGAAGGAGTGTATGTATCTACCTCAGGTAAATGTTCAACTCACATGCCTGTCTTTTGTGTGTCTAGAAGGACAACAAACCTTTTTGAAATACTGAATTCTAAAAGACATTTTCTTCCTTCAGTCTTTCATTTAGTGGTCTCTTAGTAATAGAATAGTATCCTCAACATTTTTACAGCAAAGGAAGTATATACTATGTCATCCTTTAGGCATCTAATTTAAACATAGTCCAGAAATAAAGTTTAGTATCTAAAATGGGTAGACTACAGCAGTAGGAAACTGGTGGCTCAGAGACCAAATTCTTCTAGAGATGTGTTTTGTTCCTCTTGTACAGTATTTAGGCAATTTCATATGAAAAGTAGTCTCACATTCCTTAGCTCCCTCTGTACACAGATCTCCATTTGAATCCCTTCCCTTGGAATATAGTGATTCCAAAGAGTATAAAAAACTTTTTTTGGAGAGTCTGTCTTGTGTATGCCCTTTGAAAACCACTGCTTTAGGAAGAATGCTTAGCCTCTTCTATGTTTGCCAAGGCAGAATGATTAGTATATCAGAGTGATTGTTAACTGCACTGTCAGCGAGTCAATTCGACTTAATAGCGACCCCTCCTTGGGTTCTCGAGTTGGCATCTCTACAGAAGTAGATTGCTCAATCTTCCTTCTGAGGAGTGGCTGATAGGTTTAAACCACCAGTATTCTGATTAGCAGTCAAATGCCTTAGGCACTATGCTACCAGAGACAAGTAAACTATTTAACCACAAGGACTCTTAAGCCCTGAGGAGTTATTTCTAACAATTACATAAAGAAGAAATCATATTAAATATTCTTGGTTAAATCCACTACTGAGTTTTCATTTGGAGATATGTATATCTATACAGATAAGTATATTTTGCCCCCTCTATTTGATTCCTGGAGCTCTGGTAGCATAGTGCCTAAGGCACTTGACTGCTAACCAGAAGGCTGGC
>NW_006921654.1:9192882-9200907 GCF_000298275.1 Orycteropus afer afer
CACCAGCCACTCCTCGGAAGGAAGGTTGGGCAATCCTACTTCTGTAGTGATACTGCCTCGGAAACCCAAGGAGGGGTCACTATGAGTTGGGGCCGACTCGACGGCAAATAACAACAACAACATTTGATTCCTAACTCCTTTCCCACAGTAATTGGCTCAGTCCTAAATTACTAACATTTCCCACATTATATTAAAATTCATTATTTAGTTGCCTGTCTTTTTTTCAACTGTACATTCCTAGTGTTTAGGACAGTATTTGGCACTTTGATGTATTTCCAATTATTATAGTTGTTACTGAGTTTTTGATATTTGACATAGGAACCAGTCCTTAATACATATGTGAGTTAGGTGTTCATTTAATGTAACCTGGGCATGAAATTAGGAATTTGACTTATTAGTGGCTTATGATAGTACTTTACTAGTTTGTGTTTGTATGAGTCTGTAGAACTTAAGTAAAATTCACAGAATATTTGGATGACATATAACCACAGGACTTTGATTATATGTTCTAGTCTAGAAATTGAATAGCAATATCTAAATATCCAAAAGTCTTACATTTTTGTCTTTTAATTAGGTAGTTTGATAATACATGTTTATGTACATTTCCTTTAATCATCTCTGGATTCTGGGTTTAAAATACTGCTTCTCTAGGTTGTGGTAGCAGATTTTTTTAATTTGTTTATTTATTTGTATTTGCAGTTGGAGTGCCTCAAGCTTATTGCCTCTCAGAAATTCACAGACAAACGTATTGGCTATTTAGGGGCAATGCTACTGTTAGACGAAAGGCAGGATGTCCATCTTCTCATGACCAACTGTATCAAGAAGTAAGTGTTCCCTTTCCTTCTTCTAACAGCTACTTGGCTGTTTTAGGTCGTTCTTATAATACAACATCAAGAGCTTCTAATCACTGACTTTGTATTTGTTGTCTGGAATGTATCTGAATTGCTCTTGGCTTAGTAGCTTATGTGTAAAGAGGTTAAGCAAAGGACTTAAACTTCTGTGGTGTGTAATTATATTGATCAAGGTATTGGTGCGAATTTTTAGGCACAGGAACACAGTTTAGCAATGAAATCAAAGTTTGGACCTTCATAGTAAAGAAAAGGCATTGAGTTTTCTTACATTTTCCCTAGGACTTTGAGGACCATCAGTAATAAAACTATACATTTATTAAAGAATTATCAATGTATATTATGAGTAAATACCATGTAAAGTAACAAGATAGAAGTCTTGTTTGCCAGTGATCTAATCCATCTGAGATTTCAGTTGCATGCAATTTTATAGTCCTGTGAACTTTGTGTATCGTCTTTTTTTCTCATACTGACTACCTTACTGATAAACTAATCCAGTCATGTTTGTTTAACTTGCTTATGAACTGAGAAATGCTTACCATTTGGAGAACTTAAAGCACTGGATCAGGGAAATTGGTAGTTCTTCCCAGCATCCCTCACATGGGAATTTTCTGTTAGGCAGCTATGGAAGTTTCTGGTGGCCTTAATGGGTTGAAGGTACTATTTGATTTGTTTTAGTTTGGTTTTGGTTTATCTGTCAGTAAATCTCCTTTTTATATATCTTTTTCATTGCATATGTTTGACAGAAAGCAGAAGTAGAGTGATACAGGTGATCAAATTTACAGATAGTGAAAATTTATACTTTGTTGTAGTACATTAATGTTCTACTTTAAATTTTTCTTATGGGTAATGAAAAATTCCAAAATGACAAATATGATTTGGTTGTAATTGTATAATTTAAATATATTGAATGTGTGAACTTAGTTTTGGGCTTCAAGTAAATAATATTAATGAAAGTTGTAAGTTGATTAATTCATTCAGCTGATACTTACTGCATACCTGTTAAGTGCCAGGAGTTGTTCAGGGCACTAGGAAGGGAGCGTGAACAAAATGTATAGAAATTTTTCCTGTCATGGCGTTTATATTCTAGACACTCATTATTCTTTCATTCTCAGACAGGCCTCGAAGAGAGTTTCTTGAATTGTTCTCCCACGCGCGATTGTTCTCACTGCTTAAGCTTCTAATCACATATTGATGATTGGCGGTTCTGCTTAGCAGCACACATATTAGAGGATTAATAGCAAAGTTACGCACAGATTTGTAGCTTGATAAAAATTGAAAAGTGAGGCCCAAGGACAAAGAAAGAAACATTTTAATGTGGCCTAGCTAGATCCCAAGTAAATTTTGGAGAGAACAACGTTTTAATTCAAGTAGTTGGGAATTGATCTGGCACTTCATTCCAAACATTAGTTAAAGGACTTTGGGTCATTCAGGTGCTTTTGTTTATTTATTGGTATTTATTTATTGTGATATTAGATAGCATCCGTGTCTACCAGAAGTTTTTATGCTTATTGATGAATGCTTGTCTCATTGCTCATTGGCCTAGAAAAACTCTTAAGACATTAAAGATTATGGAATTAAATTTTTAAATATTGGATGTAATATTTTGATAGCTTTCATTATTTCATTCAATATCTTTAATCTTTGAAAAAGCAATGAAATATTCTTGAAACTGGGAGCCTAAATAGTAAAGTCAGAGTTCATTTTTTAAAAAAATACAGTATTAATGTAGTAAAATATATATAACAAATTTTCCATTTAATTCATTTTTAAGTATATAATTCAGTGACACTAATTATGCTTACCATGTTGTACAACCATAATCACTATCTTTTTCTAAAAGTTTTTCAACCACCCCAATAGAAACTTAGTACCCTCTAAGAAGGAAGTCGTCCCCATTGTCCTCTTCCACCAACCCCTGGTAACACTGATTAAATTTTATCTCTATTAATTTCCCTGTTCTAGATCATCACATAAATGCAAGCATATAGTATTTGTTCTTTTATGTCCAACTTAGTGTAATGTTTTCAAGGTTCATCCATATTATAGCATGTGTTAGAGCTTCATTTCTCTTTATGGTGGAGTAATACTCCATGGAAGGGCTATATCCCATTATTTGTCCATTGATCTGCTGATGGACACATGGTTGTTTCCAGTTTTTGCTATGGTGAATAATGCTGCGATGACTTTAGTCTTCTAGGTAGATACCTAGGAGTGGAATTGCAGGTTCTTGTGGTAATTCAGTGTGTAGCGTTTTGAGAAACTGCCAAACACTTTTCCTCAGGCCTCATTTTACCAGTAATATTAATCTTAAAATTTTCAAATTGATCAGAAGTAGCAGATCTCACTAATTTATACTTTAATTTCTTTTCCTTCATTCTACAGGAGGACTAAATTATATATTAATTTATTTAAAAAACTACTAATGAAGCTACTACATGTTAGCATAAATGACATTTTTTATGGAGAAAAACTAAAAACTAGTTGTCAAAACAAAAGTTCAGTGAGAAGAGTGCTGTTACTTTACATTTTTATAAATCTCTTAAATGTCAAGTCTAATGGAAGACAAATACCTGCTTGTGCATTCAGTTTCTTGTGTAATGTTATTTTGATTGAAGTGTATGGAGCAAATCCAGCCTTATGTAAGTGATAATCCTTTTTCAGTAACAGTGGATATTCTTTGATACTATACCAAATCTCGTTTCTTAAACTGTAGTTGCAAAGTGGAGTCTGAAACCATTATCAATGAAGTTTTAGTACTCCTTAGGTTAAAACCCGTTTGTCTGTCTTGTGCTTTTAGTGAATCTTCCACGCATGCATGATTTATAACCTTATACCTAGATTATTTGGAAAATATTGTCTCACTGAGTTATGTGGATTTTCCAAAGATTAATATGTTTTGTTACAGAATATATATATATAAAATCACATTGGTTAATGTCACCAGTGCTCTCATCAGAATGGTGTTTAAATACAGATATCCCCTGTTTTTTGAAAATTCACTTTATACCACTTCACTTTTATAAAAGACCTACATTAGTACTTGTTTTTGTTAACTGAAAGAAACCTGAAGAGGATTTTTGCCTTTATGAAAAAAGCTGGCAGTCAGAAACTGGCAGTCAGTGTTTGTTTTGCAGCGAGCTTTTAAAGAGGCACCATGCACCTTGAGCAACAAGAGTGGTGTCGCCATGCTCTTTCTCTGAAAACTCTACTCAGCTTCAAACCACCATAGCTTTGAACTGTGTCTGTGAACACTTACCTTGTGTTATTTTTATATTTCAGGTGTTACTTGATAAAATTTGGTAGTTTATTTTTTGGGTCTGGGAATGCTCAAAAAATTTTCCCATATAAATGAATGATAATTGCATCTTCACTTTAAACCATTTTTGCTTATAAAAGGTTTCATAGGAATGTTCCACTTTCAGATGGTGGGGGAAACCTGTATTGGTAAACTGTCAAGCTAATTATCGCAGTACCAGTTTTCCCAAAATCTGATTATCACTCGCAACCTTAGATTGTATCATTGGTAACAAATATTGTTGGCTGTTATTTTTGAAGTGACAGACTCACTTCGCTCATTTTCCTGAAAATGCCTTCAGATACCCGAATCTTAACCATAATTGTCAGTTACTTTTCAAATAGAAATGATGTTCCATTATTGTTCAGCTTGCAGATAAAACAGTTGCACAAATGCTTTTCCCTGAGATGACAGTATGCGGCAGCAGTGTGTTAGTGGACTTCCCACTTTGTCACATGGAATAATATAGGAAGATGTGGTCAAGAGTTGAGATTTGATAAAACTTACAGTTTTTACTGGTCCATAAAAGGCAATCTTAAATGGCCTTTTCTTTCTTTCTTTTCAGTCTGACTGTGTGGCAGTGACTACAGTGACTACTGGGAGACTGTGATGCCACTGCCTTGATGCATGCTAATGAGCCAACAGTTTTCCCATCATTGCTTTTGCACTGTTAATGCAGATGTCAGTACAGTTGATAAATGTCTTTTTTTAAACAAAACAAAACACACCTCATTGCCATAGAGTCAGTTACAAGTCTTAGGACAGACAAAACTTCTTCTATTTTGGAAAATTGTGTTTCTTTTTTCCCTTCCCATAAAAAATGTCATTGAAGCTAACATGTAATAGGTTCATCAGTAGTTTCTTACATGAATTAATACATAATTTATTCCTCCTGTAGAATGAAGGAAAAGAAGTTAAAGTGTAAATTAGTGAGTTTTGCTACTTGTGACCAGTTTGAAAAATTTAAGGTAAAAATTACTGGTAAAATGAGGCTTGAGGAAAAGAGTTTGGCAGTTTCTCAAAAATCTAGACACTGAATTACCATATGGCCCAGCAATTCCACTCCTAGGTATTCATCCAAAAGAATTGTCCCATAGAGTTTCCAAGGCTGCACATTTTTACAGAAGTAGACTACTTTATCTTTCTCCCACAGAGCACCTGGTGGGTTCAAACTGGCAACCTTTTGGTTAGCAGCCAAATGCTGCTTTAACCACTACACTACCAGATCTCCTTTCGAAATAGGATTTTGTATCTATGTTCCATTATATCTTGGGACTCATTGCAAATATGTAGTGTAGTTTGTTAAAGGTGATTTTATTAGTTCATTTTTTATGGTAGTAATGAATAGTTAATAGTGGTTTTCCTTTATTTGAGTAAGTAAAATAAAAGTATAAACATTACTTAATGTAACATCAAGGTCAATACTATACCATAAAATCAAAGCTTCGGAGTATAAAAAATTTCTGTTGTCTCAGTCATCTGAAATGTATTAGAAATTGTTTTCTGATTTTTAAAATTTTTTTAAAGGGTTTTGATTAAATTGTATCTTACTTTTTTGTAGTTAGTAGTAAAGCATATACTTAAAATCTAAGGATAGTTTTGCTCCGTATTTCTATTATGGTCCATTTTTACTATCACTGATTTGCTCAGTTTTATAAAATGGGTTGTCTTTAGCATCCAGCAGATAACATGTCCATTTTCTGTGGCTTTAGTATTTGGAAACACTGGGTTACTGTGTTTTATGCCTGTAGGAGGGACTGTCAGTTAGCTCACTGTGTTGGTAATTTGTAATGAAGTTAGAATACATATTTTCTGCAAGAGTAATCCTGTTAATTATCTCCACTACTGGAGTATCTGGAGTTCCTCTGAGCTAACTGACTAGAACTTGAAGCTTCTTCCTGGGGAGAACCAGGCAGAGTGCGCTCATTTCTTCCTCCTCCCTTTTTTTTTTTTTTTTTTTTTGCAGTGATCTTAATCATAGCACGCAGTTTGTACAGGGGCTAGCACTCTGTACCCTTGGCTGCATGGGCTCCTCGGAGATGTGCAGAGACCTTGCAGGAGAGGTAGAGAAACTCTTGAAAACCTCCAACTCTTACTTGAGAAAAAAGGTAACTTTGAATGGAATCAAATGTCTATGTTTGGATTAGGGAGCATTATAGAGATGAGAAGGCAAATTATTTATATTTGAAAGCTTCTTTGTTCAGTAAATGTATTTTAAATGATTTTATGAGAAGCAAGTGTTTATGAATCTAAGTCTATTTTTATAGTGACTAATTTTGGAAAAGATTTTTTTTCTTTGTTGCTAATTGCTCTGCAATTGATCGTAATTATAAACACTTTATTTCTTCTCTTAATTTCTCTTATTTTGAGGAAATGACTTGTAAAAAACAAATGCTACTGGACATCCTTAACCTATTACATCCTAAATTATCTGATACTATGCAGTATTTGCACAAAGTGATAAAAGCAGATTTTTAAGAATTTACTTTTATCCTTACAATTAATGCTTTTGTGTCTCTGGAAGGGCAGTTCCATTGGGACTTAGATAATCACTAAGGAATGATATAGAAACTACTTTCTAAAACTGGTATGTCTTACTGGAAGAGTAATGGAAAAGTATTTTCTTACTTGCTTTTGTTGATCTAAACATTTTATTGAATTAGTTTATGGTGCTTAAACCCTAAAATATTCTTAAATAGGGTATAAAATTTAAGTCAAGAATGAACACGTGCTTGGCATTTATTATGCCTTCTGTATTAATGGTGTGAGATAGAGGTGTTAAAAGGACTAAGCAGTTTCCCAGGATCGTACAGTGTTAATGATAGCTGCAAACAAAATTAAATTCTTGCTTTAACTGTTAGTTCTTTCTCTTAAAGAATGTAGACTGCTCTTGTTCAGAAGCGCGTTATTTGATTAAATAAAACATTCCTGCAGATTAGAGAAAAAAAAATATTTTCAAACCCAAGATGAAAAGGAATATGGGAGGAATCAGGAATCTTTTCTTGTTGATGTAGCTAATTTTTTATCCTTTTTGATGCCAACAAATAGTTGTTATGGTTACTTCTTTGGCGGGGAAGGGGTAACTATAATCAATTTTTGAATGTATCCCTCTTTCTGGTGAACAAGCTAAGACCATCTTTTCTTGAGTAGAGACTAGTTAAGTATCTTTCAAAAGATTTTCTTGATGTTAGCAAAGAGAATTGGGCATTGAATAGATTCTATTAAACATGACAGATTTGTAGCAATTGTAGTATAAATCTTTCAATTGCTTGTTGTTCTATGTCATTTAGTCATCTTACTTAGTGGAATGACGATCACAAATTGATCATCTTGCCCATTTTTTACTTTCTACAAGCTCCATATAAGTTGTTTAACTTGTTTGATAAATTTGTATCAACCATGATCTAGCATAGAAAGGTTTTGTCTACTTGTTTAGTAATAAATATATGAAGGGACAGGCAAGCTAATTAATGTGACAGTATAAGCTAGAAAGTCCTAACCAGTTAATAAATCTGATAGCCAGCTTCTTTCTTCTTGGTTTTTCTGTTAGGTGACTCGTTGATGAGCTTTCTTTTTTATGAGATGAATTGCCCTGGCTTAATTAAAATAAATGGTTTGTTCTTTTATTTATTTATTTATTTATTTTACAGGCAGCACTGTGTGCTGTTCATGTCATCAGGAAGGTTCCTGAACTTATGGAGATGTTTTTACCAGCAACAAAAAATTTATTGAATGAGAAGAACCATGGTAATGTGATCTGGAGGCACTCATAAAGTCTCAGGGAGAAGCGGTTGGGGGGCATAAAGAGAAGAGGCCTTAGTCACTGTTGGCCTTTCTTTTGTCTTCACATAGTAGATTGCCTTTTTTTTTTTTTTTTTT
>NW_006921654.1:9203618-9210894 GCF_000298275.1 Orycteropus afer afer
TATTTTTTCCCAATCTGTAGGTTCTCTTTTGACTCTTTTGGAGAAGTCTTTGGAAGCACATAAAAATTTAATTTTTAGAAGGTCCCAATCATCTGGCTTTTCTTAGTAGATTGCCTTTTTATGTGCTTCCAACCAGAAGGGGCAGGTCAACCAGATCACTTTTCTCTGAGGTCCTGCTTTTGTAATCAGAGATTGATTCCTTCATAGTGAACCTTATCTTTCATCTCTGGTTCTTTTACTTTTATGAAAGGACTATATTAAGTTACTAATATTCAGTGTAATGTGCAAATGGCCCTAGCCTTGATTTTCATGTATGTAGAACCCTTTGGTTTCCTGGCTATTTTATAATAAAAGAAAAAAAAATATTTCTTCATTGTCTTATAATAGTGTAAAATTTGTGAAAGCCCTTATAGAATACTTGCCACTGGAATTTACAATGGGTACTCAGATATATTTATAAAAAATACTTAAGAGAAATTAAATGGAATGTGGCTCTTCTTTCTTCAGACATTTATTCTTGTGTTCTGAGTAAGAAAATCCATGTGTCCTAAATGTTAAGAGAAAAAAATGGTTAAATTGATTCAGTTGTGATTAATCCCATGCTATGCCCAGAAGGCTCAAAATGTATTTGCTGAACAAATGAATTGTTTAGGACATTGATTTATTACTTAATAAAAAGTCTTGAAGTTTTTTCATGGCACTGGAATAAGCAAATTTACTTTGTCCTTCACAACCATATTGGAGTTTTGATACTATTTTTCTCTTGGAAATGTAAAAATGTCAGGAAGATCTTTGCTTCTTGAATTACCTATCAGAACTCAACTAATAGCTTATTGATTAAGTACGGAACAGATGGTACCTAGCGCATATTGACTGTGAACATGTCTTTATGGATATTCTCAGAAGCACAGGTATCGGTTGTCACTTTTCATTAGTTCACTTTGGTCAGTCACATAGTTGTTAAAAAACATCCTGATTTTACTCCTTGACCAGTAATAAATTGTTGTTGTTGTTGTTATTTGCCATCGAGTCGACCCCGACTCATAGCGACCCCTCCTTGGGTTTCCGAGGCAGTATCACTACGGAAGTAGGATTGCCCAACCTTCCTTCCGAGGAGTGGCTGGTGGGTTTGAACTGCCAGCTTTCTGGTTAGCAGTCAAGTGCCTTTGGCACTATGCTACCAGATTAGCAGACATCTATTTAAAGTACCTCTTTTGTATTCATTTCAGTGCTTACATCCTTTAGGGAATTACAAAGCAAAAGTAGTAACTATCCTTTTGGAATTGACCTTCAGGAACTCAAAGCCCTGTTTTTTTATCAGTTGAATAATTTTATCTTTTCTTTAAGGTGTCCTACACACATCTGTGGTCCTCCTCACAGAAATGTGTGAGCGAAGCCCAGACATGCTTGCACATTTTAGAAAGGTAGGTGTCATTCTGTGTGCCTAAACTTTTCTTGATTGAAAAATGATTTTCCTGAAAAGTACATGGTTTTCTCACTTAAGAGTTTCCTTTTTGAAAGCAAGCTATGGAACTAAACAGAACCTTTATCTAGTCCTGCTGTGTGGTAGGGCTGGAAGCCAGATTTGGGCATATATGAACTGACAGTAGTAAGTGATTTCCCTTCATAATAGAAGTCGCTCGTTGTTGGCAGACACACCAATCTGTCACGTGCTTTTTCTGATGTTTTCACATTGAAGTCAGGAAATGTAACCTGAGGTCAAATTACAAAGAAGAATTGTGTATGTGTGTTTTTTAAAAGACAGGTCATGTCTTTCCTTTTTCTTTCGTTCTTTTTTTTTTTTTAAGGTTAACACTAAGCTGAAATTTGACCTTTATTACTTTTACCTAACCCAGGATCCCCTCTGTTCCTAGGGGGCCATTAACTCTTGCAATGGAAGTCTTTAGCTTTCTTATCCACCCTTCTTTTTTACTATTGTTCTACAGTGGACATTTCTGTTTTCTCCTTTATTTTTAGAAGGCAGTAGTGAGAAAGACTTTTTTTTTTTTTTTTGGATAGTTACATGTGTTTAATTTCTTTTATAGGCTATTGATCACTCTGTAAATGGGGCTCACTGTATAGTTGAGGTCTAATGAGCCTTCAATAGCAGTTCCTTTTTTTATCTTAACTTTTCTTAGGTGTTCATGTCTTGACTGAATTATTGTAAAATAGTTTCAGAGCCGTATCTGTCCCTAATGCTTGCTTTGTATGTTTTGTTCCTGTTGTCTGTTTGGAATCCTGCTGTATGTTAGAATGAAAAGGTAAGAATTAACCCTCTTTTAGTTGGTGCATGCTGGCATTAGGTCTTTAGTAGCTTTTGTGTATTCATCCACAAATGTGGCTTTTAAAAATACACTAATGCTAAAGCTATGCTTAATACTATTTTTGTTCTACCATTTTTGGCTAACTCCCAGTCCAGTTTTGTCTTGTCACTTAAACTCCTGACTCCGAAGTCAGCCTTGGATTTCAGTTGCAGCCTGTCTTGAATTGTAAGCCTCCTTCTGTGCCTCTCCTTTATCGTCACTTGAGAGACTTTAGCGGTTTCCCAGTGTCTTTGCTGGTGGCACTTCTAGATCAGTCTGGGTCACTGACACAAAACGCTGCTGATTTTTTAAGTAGACATTTTTGAGCCGTATGTGGGTAACCTCATACTTAAAACAAGCTTTGTATGTTCTTCTGAGCTCTCAGCTCAGACTTGGAGCTTTTGTTTCTCCTATACTTGTGCTTAATCTTGCCTAGAAATTTTGGAGTATTAAAAGGATTTGAGGTGGAGTGGGTGGGCACCAACTGATTTTCATGGCTGCAGCCTTTCCCTCTGTCATCTTACTTTGTTTGTCCTGTCACCAGTTTTAGTAACTTACATTTTTGTCTGAAAAATAAGGCTGGGTTCCAAGAATTTGTATGCTGAACATGTGGACATTTATGCTTCCTGTCTCAGGGTGATGTGATGGGATGTGCTGGTCTGTTGGTAGTGAATAAAGCAATTTCTGCGTTTTAGTAGCCCAAGGAAAAAGGAATGCTCCAAGAAATAAACCAGATTTAAAGAGCTAATTAGGGATATGTATAGTACAGAAAAGCAGGCCGTTGGGAAGTTTGCAAGGTGAGCTGCTTTTTGTGCAGAGCTTGGTAACTAGATGGTCTTAGTTTTATTGCACCACTTTACAGCAGTTTAAAAAATTATGTTTTTGATTTCATCTGATATAAATCTCCTCATACAGTTGACGGATTTCATGAGGATTCTGTTTACAATTTATAGATGTCCCTGGCTTAGATTTGTTTTAATCTTGGAGTTCTCTGAATTAGATTTTTGTTTTAATGACTTCTGAATCATTTAACGCTGAAGTTTATGGCCAAGCTTAATGAAATTTACACAGATTATGTTCTTTTGTATTTGGAAATGGCCTTAATGTTGTGAATGTTTTGACTGCACGCCTTGGGCATAGCTTGGCTTTTATTTTATTTTTTTGGCATTTGAATTTTATTCCCCTTTTAGAATTGGGGTATGGGAGAGGGAGACAGAGTCTGAATACAATGAGAAAAAATCAAGTTGCAGCAGAATTGAGGCTTATACACTGCCTCCTAAAGAGGTGCCATTGCCTCCTACAGACATGCCATTCAGTTCAGCTTTGAATACTACTTTACTTAATTTCAGGCCGGTAGAGTTGTCTATATAACTAAATTGGGTTTTCCTTTGGAGAATGGAAAAGTTCCTAATGTGGCAAGCAGTTTGGAGTAGGTTTTAAACATCAAGTGATTGATAAACAGAAATGAATGCTAATTGAAAGCATCTGTAAATTTGGCTTGGCGATAAAGTTGCCTACTATGTCCTGTGACATCAGTTGACAAAGGAAGGACAAGAAGGGAATTCTGAGCATATGGAATGTGTCGTCTCATTAGTACGATAAGACAAGGAAACAGGCAGCAAATCAGTGAAATTAAATTTTACTGAAAATAATGTCATAGGCTTAAGCATAGGGAAAAGATTCATGACCCTGTTGTCTTCTTAAAGTAAAAGATTAAAATTCTTGATTATTTTTTTTCCACTCAGAAAAGTGAAGATACTGTAAGCTTTTGTATTCCCTATTGTTTGTTGAAAAAGAACATAACTGGCTCTATCTGAAGGAGAGAGAGTGGTATGCTTTGCTTGTCGTAAGATTACAAGTTATTTTAGGTGTGATAACATTTTATACCCAAACGTTTGGATGGTCAAAAACTGAACATGTTTGTGTCACTTAAGTATGCCATGTTTCTTCTGAAGTAGGAATGCAATATGCCTCATAGATACTTGTTTTACTTTGCTCCCATAGACTTTCTGACTCACTGTTACTTGTAATACTATTCTATCTGTAACTCTGGAATAAAGTATGGTTTGTTTTTATCCAGATAAAATACATTCTTTCTTGAGTTCTTTGGCCTAAGTGCTCCCAAGTTATATTTATCAAACATCAGCAATATACTAGTATATTGTATGAACAGAATTTGCTTGGACTCAGACTCTTGCACCCTTTTTCCAAACCCAAGGACCTGCTTGTTCCTGAGTCATTATGTGATACTCACTGGTTTTTGATGCATCTTTGTTTTCTGCAGCTTGTGCCCCAACTAGTCCGAATTCTGAAGAACCTCATCATGTCCGGATATTCACCAGAACATGATGTTTCTGGTATCAGTGACCCTTTTTTGCAGGTGAGGTTGAAGAGAAAGTTTTGGATAAATAACATATGAATTCAATTTCTTTTGAGTAGCCCATTGTCTTCCCCTTAAGTTTGTGTGGAAATCTGATAGTTAATTGATTAATTATGTAATAAATAGAGACACAATTCTATTTAGGTTAATAGAATAGAGTTAAGAGTTTTTATAATCAAAATTATTTACTATATAGGCAGACATGAGGTAGCAATGTAATGTAGCTTTGTTTTAATCATTAGCTATGGAGTGCCAAGGGAGCTTTGATAGCGTAGTGCCTAAGGTACTTGACTGTTAACCAGAAAGCTGGAGGTTCAAACCCACCAGCCACTCCTTGGAAGGAAGGTTGGGCAATCTGCTTCCATAGTGATACCACCTCGGAAACCCAAAGAAAGGTCTCTATGAGTCGGGTCTGACTCGACAGCACGTAACAACAACAACATGGAGTGACAAAGTAGGGGTTGTCTGACTTCATTAAGACATGTTGTTGCATGCCATCAAGTTGGTTCTGACCCGTAGCAGCTCATTCTGACTCATAAGATCCCTAATGGCACAATGGTTAAAGTGCTGTGCTGCTAACTGAAAGGTTGCAGTTTGACCTCACTAGCTGCTTCACAGGAGAAAAGACCTCATGATCTGCTCCCATAAACATTTCAGCCTAAGAAACCCTATGGGGTAGTTCTGCTCTGTCCTATAGGGTTGCTAGTAATCATAGAAACATGTAGAGTCTCTCTAGAGATAGATAAAGTTTAAAGTTCTGCTAGATTCTTGACCATTAGTGGGATCTGTGGCTTCATTTAAGTTACTTTCATTTTATATCACATGAGGTTCCTTGGTACCCATCCAAATTTGTTGATGTTTATCATATTTTGCACATTAGGTACGAATTTTGCGGTTATTAAGAATTTTAGGACGAAATGATGATGACTCAAGTGAAGCTATGAATGATATATTAGCACAGGTGAGTGAACCAAGCTTGCATCACATTAAATCTTCATTTTAATATAGCAGGGAGTAGAATGACTGTAGGTATACTGGGCAGATTTTATTTAAGTTTGCTCATTGGTGGCTACAGTCATAAAATATCTCTTGTTACCTCTGGATATTTTTTCGGAATCCCCATTCTGTCACTAATGTACTGCCGTTTGTGTCTTTTCAGGTTGCCACTAATACAGAGACTAGTAAAAACGTAGGAAATGCTATTCTTTATGAAACAGTTTTGACTATCATGGATATTAAGTCAGAGAGTGGACTGCGAGTAAGTCTTTCAGACATTTTTCCCTCTTTGCATTTCATTTAGAATGATTGACTTGATTGTTATTTCTTTGGAACTAGATTCCATTTCAAAATTGACTTTAGGATGTTATAGGGCTATATTTTTGCTATTTGAAGTATCATTCTCTCTCATTGAAAGCTTAATATTATTACAAGTTTGGAAGATCCTAGGTGTACTTTGATATATAAATATTATTGAGTGTAGGAAACATTGCAGAATAAGCTTTTATTAGACTAGAACCAGAGTTTGAGTTGTGTTTATCATTTCAACCAAGGTATCATATTTGAGGTTTTCTTTTTTTTAATCAAATATTTGTTTTTATTCAAGAAATAAGCGCATAGAGTAATAAACTCAAATAATACAAAAAGTACACAGGAATAAAATATCTGACTGGTAGCTGTCATGTGAAGACCCTCAGTTCGTCTTAATCCTTTGGTTAAGGAAATAGTTACCATTTTCTAATGTATTTTTCCAGAGATGTTTTACCCATATTTAAATGTGTCTGTGCTTGTGTGTTTATTCTTCTCATTCACACTATTTGAAAATTTATTAGAAATAATTTTAGACTTTTACTGAGTTGCAGGACTTACGGGAATATTGTAAAAATAGCTCAGAAAATTCTCATATCCTCCCTTCACCCCATTTCCCCTAATACTAACATTTTGCAAAACTAAGAAATTAACATTAGTGTTAATTATATTATAGACTTTATTCAGCTTTCACCACTTTCTCTGCTGATACCTTTTTCTGTTCCAGGAGCCAATCCATGGTTCCCCATTGTATTTCATTGTCCTGTCTCCTTAGTCTCCTCCATTCTGTAACATTTTTTAGTCTTTCCTTGTCTTTCATGACTAATACTTTGAAGAGTATTGGTTAATCACTTTATAGAATGTCTCCAGCTTGGATCTGCCTCATGTTTTTCTCATAAAAAGACTGAGGTTACACTTTTCTGGCAAGAGTACCACAGGAATGCTGTGCCTTTCCATTGTATCGTATGTGTATAGTTGTCTTGCTACTGGTGAAGTTCACCTTGATTATCTGGTTAAGATTATGTCTGCTGTGTCCTCCATAGTAAAGTAATTTTTTTTCCCTTTGCATTTAGAAATATTTTCAGAGAGACACTTGCAGACTATGCAAGTATCTTAAATTTATCCATACTAATTTTATCATCCATTAGTGAATCTTGGCTACAGCAGTTACTAGGATGGTGTTTTTTGTTTTTTTTTTAATTAGGATTTGGGTGAAGATTTACAGAGTAAATTCACTTTTCATACAGCAGTTCACATATACTTTGTCTCATGTCATTGACCAAAATTT
>NW_006921654.1:9210994-9219844 GCF_000298275.1 Orycteropus afer afer
TCCCAGTGTCCATCCCTTCATACTCTTCTGCACCCTGAGCTATCTCCCTGTGCATAAGCTAGGATGGTGTTTTAATGATAATTTTCTATTTCTTCATTCCTTTTACAAAAAATAATTACAACTCTTTTATAAAGAAGAGTTGCCCTGTCTATCCATCCATTTATTCATCCAGTCATTTATTACTAAAATTGCTAACCTGCACACTTGTAAGAAACAAATTTACTCATTACAGTATTTGTATACAGTTCTTTTTTTTCTTTAGCCTTATCATATCCAGTTAAATAATTTAACCAGCATAACTTAGCTTAGTTCTTTTCTTCTCTCACCTTTTAAAGAAATGTTAGCATACCATATACTTTGTTCTACACCTTGTTTTTTTTTTCCTAACATTGTCTTGGAGATAGTTCTGTATTTATATGTAGAGACCAGACTCATTCTTTTTAATATTGCATTTTGTGGATATTCCATAGTATATTTAACAAGCTTTATGTTAATGGACATTTAGAATATTTCCCATCACTTGTGATTACAGATAGTACTGCAGTAGATTTTTACGCACATATACTCATATGTCTGCCAGATGCCTTCCTCGAAGTAAATTGTTACTGTGGAGAATATATTTTCATTTTAAATGTTTTCCATTATTGCAAGCTTTCCCTCAAAGAGGCTGCACCAAAATTACTATTCTACTACAGAACTAATTCCAGCAATTACTATTGAAAAATAATGTGATTTTAAGAATTTGCCTTTAGAATTATATATTTGTTTGTTTATTTTTTGGTAGTAGTCTGTAACATACTAACTACCACCTTTAAATAGATTGTACCCATCTGTGGCCAGGAAATGATCCGTAGAGTCAGGAAATAATACAAATACTTCGTTTTTCTAGATTTTTAACCTATGCTTTTTTTTTTAGGTCCTAGCCATAAATATCCTGGGTCGTTTCTTATTGAACAATGACAAGAATATTAGGTAAGTCAACTAAACAATATCTTGGGTATTAGAAACTCAGTGATTTCAAGAAGTGACTTTACTCAATATCATACACATATATTGATTGATAAATCTAGAACTTCAACCCACAATTTCTCTTTCACGTTTAATCTTAAAACTACTGTTTTGTAAAGAATTTGAGGGGTTTCCTCATGGTTTTTTACTATTATTTATACTGTAAATCGTGCCTCAGCAAACTTGTTCTGTAGAGGCCCAGATGGTAAAGATTTCAGGCCATGGGGTCTCTGTGGTTTCTCCTCTGCCTTGCCCCTGTAGCAGAAAAGCAGTCATAGATGATGTGGCTGTGACCCAGTAAACTTGATTCATAAGAGCAGATGGCAGTTGGCTGCAGTTTGAGCCCTGTTCAAAATGAAGAAGGAAAAAAATAGAACATTTTAGCAAGCAAATCTGGAAACTCTTTTTGAACTCTAGCTAGCTTTTTAAGTAAATGATTTGATTAGTACTACCTTTTCTTTGTTGTTTTCCTATATGTAATATGTCCTGCTTGCCTTTTTTTGTCACCTTTCACCAGGGAAAAAATTTTCCTTCTTACCGTATTAAGCATGGAAAAATGTGGAAGTAATCATTGTGTGTGTGTGTGTGTGTGTGTGTGTGATGTGCCGTCGAGTCGGCCCCGACAATCATTGTGGTAATTTGAATTATCCTCTTCAAAAAGAATTTTTAAATACTTGTATCTTAAATTCGTATTTTTATAAAAACAATTATTTTGGTACTAATATCAAATAAAAGCAATAAAAATAAAGTGGTGAGATTGGAATAATTTTCCTCTTGCATTTTGATGTTAAAGCAGCCTGAAAAGGCCTGTTATACTATATGATTATTATGCTTTACTATTTTAAAAACCATTTTTAAAATGGTTGCAGCAGGGTATAGGCAGGGAGCCATCAGAAATTCTAGCCAGATTCAGAAGAGGACGTGGAACGAGAGAGAGATTGTTGCTGATGTCAGATGGATCTTGGCTGAAAGCAGAGAATATTAGAAAGATGTTTACCTGTGTTTCATCCACTGTGCAAAGGCAGTCCACTGTGTGGATCATAACAAATTATGGACAACATTGCAAAGAGTGGGGATCTGTCCATAGATCAACAGGCAGTCCTGCAAACAAAATAAGGGGATACTTCATTGTTTAAAGTCAGGAAAAGTGTGTGTTAGGGTTGTATCCCTTCACCATACTTACTCAGTCTGTGTGCTAAGCAAATAATCTGAGAAGCTAGATCATATGAAGAAGAACATGGCATTAGGACCAGACGAAGACTCATTAACAACCTGTGATAAGCAGATGACACAGCCTTGCCTGCTGAAAGTAAAGAGGACTTGAGGCATTTACTGATGAAGATCAAAGATTACAGTCTTTAATATGGATTATACCTCAGCATAAAGAAAACACAAATCCTCCTAAGAGGACCATTCAGCAACTTCATGATAATGGAGAAAAGATTGAAGTTGTCAGGAGTTTCATTTCAGTTGGATCCACAATCAATGTCCCTGGAAGCAGCAGTCAGGAAATCAAACGATGTATTGCCTTGGGCAAATCTGCTGCAAAAGACTCCTTGAAAGTGTTTAAGAGCAAAGATGTCACTTTGAAGACTAAGGTGGGCCTGACCCAAGCCATGGTATTTTCAGTAGCCTCATATACATGTGAAAGCTTGACAGTGAATAAGAAAGATCACAGAAGAATTGATGCATTTGAATTAATGATGTTGATGAAGAATATTGAATATACCATAGACTGCTAGAGGAACAAACAAATCTGCCTTGGAAGAAGTACAGCCAGGATGCTCCTTAGAACTGAGAATGGCCAGTCTCTGTCTCTTATACTTTGGTCATGTTGTCAGAAGGATAGCACTTTCAAAAGTTCCTGGAGAAGGATACCATGCATGGTAATGTAGAAGGGGGAAGACCCACCCACAACGAGATGAATTGACACAGTGCCTAAAATGACTGTGAAGATGGCATAGGACAGGCCATTGCTTTCATTGTGTTGGAAATAGGGTCTCTGTGAGTTGAAACCTGTTTGTTGGCACCTAACAACATTTGGAAGAATTTGAAATAAGCGAGTCCTCACTTTTTAAATGAACTTGATTATGAATGCAAATCTGAGCCCAAGGCTTCTCTTGGTTTAGATTATGCTTTTAAGATGTTACCTTTGTATTCACCAACTTTCTCTATTAAATATTTAATAACATATGCTTTATCCTAGTCATTAGGCATCTTCTTTGTCATTATGTAGTCAGACGAAATTTACCTTAAATTTTGCATTTACATTCTGTTACTCTGCAACTTTCTTTCATGTAGGTATGTAGCTCTCACATCTTTATTGAAAACTGTGCAGACAGATCATAATGCAGTACAGAGGCACCGAAGCACGATCGTGGACTGTCTAAAAGATTTGGATGTCTCAATAAAACGGTAACAAACTTTGTATTTTTATCAGTTTTTGTTATTAAGTGAGGGAAACATTGTTGATAGTTGTATGCTTCTCTCATCTGATACTTTGGTATAGTTCTGAGAGCCAGAATAACATTTGTGCCATTGGTCAGTTATGTTCACAGATGAACTGTCTCTGCAGAGTGAATCCATTTTTAAAAAGAAGAATCCTTTTTTTAAAAGTTTGGGTCAATTAAGGATGTCAGTAAGAAATAATGAAGTTAATATTGAAAGTGTCCTTGGTTTATTGATAAATAGAACACATACAGATGAACTGGGTAGATGTTTATTTAACAGAGGTACTGCTTTGTGTGCTGGAGGATGAATACGAGGAGTGATCCATCGGCGTAGTGTCTTATCACGATGCTGAAACTCAAATTGCTGACAGCACACGTGTCTCACAGTACTTGTGTCCTAGATACTGGAGTCAGCCATGTTTCTTAGAACAGGCTGACTTTAGGAAGTATGGTTAGACAGCAGATAGCACTTTCAAAAAGCATACATTTCTTTTCTCTATGGAGTAGCAGTACTGGTTCTCTTCTTGGAAGAACTCCAAATGTTTGTAAAACCTTGCTATACTTGGCCTCAGTGAATTTTTAGGTTTTAAAATGTGGATATTCAAATCCAGAACAAATTTAATTTTAATGATCTCTGAAACCATTTATGTAAACATTTATTGAGTTCCTTTCATTTGCAAGAACAGGTGCTGATCACGTGGACAATATAAAGATAAAAAGATACAAACTCAGTGACACCAACTTTTTTATATAGTGCTTTGTGAAGGATTATATAAGCACCTCTCAGTTAGTTCTCAGAGGAAGCCTGTGAGAGAGACTAAGCAGTTAACTCTGTCTTTAATTAACACATTAGTTAAAGTCCCATAGGGATCAAATGACTTACCCTTTGTCATTTACCATTTGTAAGGGGCAGACCTAGGAATAGAAGTCAAACCTTTGACTCATGTTCTTTCTTGATAGCTCATTACT
The DNA here is from genome assembly GCF_000298275.1 of Orycteropus afer afer. NCBI lineage: Eukaryota > Metazoa > Chordata > Mammalia > Tubulidentata > Orycteropodidae > Orycteropus > Orycteropus afer. Next base: position 9,215,422 of record NW_006921654.1, read on the forward strand.
GGACTTTGAATTGAAAAGGTAATACCTGTGTCTCTCTGACAGGCTATATAAAGCAAAGTAAGAGCTCAGACTCAGGAGCCAGACTGCCTCATTTCAAATCCTGGGTCTCTCTTCATAGATGCATGACTTGATCAAGTTATTTACCAGTGTAGTGCCTTAGTTTCCTGTGTAAAATTTGTATGGAAAGTACTCACTTAATAGGGTCATGTGCGATTAACTGAATAAATATGTGTAAAGTAGTTAAATATACTATATGTGTTAGCTATAATTCTGGAAGAATTGAATTTTCATTGCTTGTGTGTTAGCTAAGATGAAGGTATTTTGTATTTACTAAGTTGATTTTCTTGTATATAGCATGCCTGAAATAATTGAGCCAAATACAAAGATACATAAAGTAACCTCATAACTTTTATATGTTAACTATTTCTATTTTCGCTTTGGTTGCCAAATTTGATAGGCAGTTATAAAAACTGTATTTTAGCATATAATAGTATATTTATATTAAATATAAAAATGAAAAAAAAAAACCAAACTCACTTCCGTCAAGTCATTTCTGACTCCCAGTCCCCTTCTTGGGTTTCCAAGGTGGTATCACTAAGGAAGTAGATCGCCCAATCTTCCTTCTGAGGAGTGGCTGATGGGTTTGAACCACCAGCCTTCTGGTTAGCAGTCAGATGCCTTAGGTACTACGCCACCAGAGCATAGTTATTAAAATTTTATTTTCCCTTTTCCTGGCCCTCATTGTCTCTTTCAATTTTTTAAAATTCTAATTTCCTACATACTTTTTGATACAAAGTAGCTTACGTCATCTTTGGACAGAAGTGGGGTATAAAAGTCGAGTGTGGTAACTTAATAGATCACATTTTGGAAGACTGATACAGAGTGGAGTTAACATTGGGTAATAATTTTGTTGCCTGTCATTTTGAGCCTTCTCAGTCTCTAGAATTTCAGCTTCATAGAATGGACTGTTGAACCCAAACTGCAGTTTTGGTCTTTAATAATATATCTCTTAGGGACTTTTTTTTTTTTTTTTAGGGAAAAAAAAAGTTGAATTAAGATTCAAAATATTAAAGCTAACTTTGATTGCATAAAAATAAATCTACTTGGTTATCTGTTTCAGAGGTAGGGAGGCCACAATTGTGCAAGGACATGAGCACATCGCCGGAGCTGCTTGTTAACAGTGATAGCATACCTGGTGCTTTGTTTCATTCCCACTGTAAATATCACCACTGTTTCTCTTCCCCTGCAAGGCGTGCAATGGAATTAAGTTTTGCCCTGGTGAATGGGAATAATATCCGAGGCATGATGAAGGAATTACTTTATTTTCTGGATTCATGTGAGCCAGAATTTAAAGCAGACTGTGCATCTGGAATTTTTCTTGCTGCAGAAAAGTAAGATTTTAAGTTTTCCCTTTACTGGTCAAAGATGCTTGGGACTTACTGAAAACATGATGTAAAACGTGGGGGAAATGCTGTAAACATGTTCAAAGCACATTAATATTTATTTCTAACTCCCAATTATAAGTTAGCTTTGAGATAGACCGTTGTGGCTAGCATATTTAAAGTATGCTAACTCACACCTCCTAAAAAAAAAAAAAAGTCTCACTTTTATAAAGTCTTCTGCTTTATCTGTTATTTAACCTCTCATCCATTCTATCTGTTCTGTGAAAAGAATAGGAAGATTATGTTGTTGTTATGTGCCGTCTAAGTCGGACCCAACTCATAACGACCCCTCCTTGGGTTTCCAAGGCAGTGTTGCTGTGGAAGTAGATTGCTATAGCATCTGAATTTTAGTGAAACTTTTAAGGGAGAAGTATTTCAAGATTTTAGTAATTGAGTTACTGTTTCTCCTCTTTGCACCCTGAATTTAAGGGAATGAGTTCCTAGTCCTAATGTCTAGATGTGGGAACAGTCCCCTTTCTTTACTCTCCTTCTCTGCCTTTTCTTGCAGAAGGTAGAATGTATGTTTTATTGTCTGAGAAACTGGAGACAGAGTCCCATTTCTCAGCTCACTAACTCTTACTGCAGTATTATGTGAAGCATCTGAGTTTGACTGTATACTACTTCATCACCTTTGAAATGGGCTAATGGTTTAGCTAGAATTGAAAGTGAAATGCTTCTAAATGTAATCACTTAAACAAAGAACCTAAAAAAAGACTAGGGTGGGGTTTTCAAATGTAATGGAACACAGTATAGTTTACAGGTTCCAATTTTTCACCTGTGCATTGTTTTCTTAGGTATGCACCTTCAAAACGGTGGCATATAGACACAATTATGCGTGTTTTAACAACGGTAAGTAGCATTTTTAGTCAACAATTACGTAAGTAGTGGGGATGTACTGATAAATAAAGCAGATAAAGCCCTTGTTGTCATTTCCATTCCAGTGGGAGACAGGGAATTCATAAGTGATATGTAATATCAGGTTGGGATAAGTGCAAATAAGAAAATTAAAGTGGCATAAGGGAATATAATTATGGCAGGGTAGGGTTGACTCTGGGGCAACTTGCCAAATATTTTAGATAACATAGTTGGGGCAGGTCTCTCAGAGGAGGAAACATTTGACTTCAACAAAGTCAGGAGCAAGCCGTGCAGAAATCTGGCAGAAGAGTGCACTGATTAGAGGGAACAGCAAGTGGAAAGACCCTGAAGTGGCAATAAGCTTGGCCTGCTTGGAGAGCAACAAGAAAGCAGGTGAAGAAGCTAGTAGAGTGAGAGGGGAGAGGAGGGAGCAGTGAGGTGAGAGAGCAGCAGGGCACAGTAGGGAGGGCCTCATGAGCACTCAGGTTGTCTTCTGAATGTGATAGGAAGCAACTGTGGAAGGTTTTAAATGACTAAGATTTTTCTGGATTTAGAATTACTCTGTTTTTGAAAATATCCTTTCTTGCATAACTTACAGAATTTTGTGGCTTCTCTGTCATTAAATTAATAGATAGGAATTAGAGATTTAAGAATAAAGATGTAGAGGCCTAAAAATAAAGCATAACAATTTATATCTAATCATGTCATCAGAAATAGGTATTTTAAAGGGAAATATTCACAGATTTGACTACTTAAAAGTAAATTTGTGTAGCAGAAGAAAGAAAAAAATCTACAAAGGCAAATAAATGATAAGTAGGTGGAAAACATTGTTACATATGACAGTGTTATTAATATTTTTAATCTAAAAACCTTAGAAGTAATAAGAAAAACCAAGCACTCCAGGATTTGATGGAAAATATGCCAGAGGCATTCGAATAGGCAATTTACAAAAGTAGAAAGAAATGGCTAATCAACATTTGAAAAAACATCCTCACTAGTAAAGAACTTCTAAATAAAATAAAAATAAGGTATCATTTTTTACTCATCTTACTTTTTAATTTAATTGCTGATGTTGGTTAGGAAATACAGAAACATGTAGTACTTTTCACTTTATGGAATACAGTGTGGTAGCATGTAGCAGAGCTCTAAGTTTATACCTTTTATATCATTTATTCAGATTTTAGGACTTTATCTTAAAAAAAAAATAAAGGTTAAGTACACTGAGATAGATATACGAAGGTATTCATCCTAGTCTTAGTTTTAATAGGGGAAAACTGGAAACATCCAGAAGTCCTCAAAAGGGGATTAATTAAATAAATTAAGAAACATCTATAGGTGGGAGCGATACCATTAAAATTATGATGTATGTATATCTGTTGCTGTGTTACTGATTTCTGTTTTATTATAATTTGAGAACATAATTTCTATGACTTTTGTTCTTTGTAATTTGTTTAAATATATTTTGTGGCTCAGATTGTGATTACTGGTGAAAGATTCCAGGAGAACTTGAGAAAATTTTGTATTCTGCTATTACTGGATGAAGTATTCTTATTTCAAATTCAGTTAGATCGTGTTGATGCTTTCTCTTACTTAAAGCACTCTGCTTGCTCTGATTAGAGGTGAATGGAAATAGCTTAAGTCAGGAACAAATTACCTATTTTTGAGTTTCTCACCTTTCTTTTTTTTCCCCCAAACTTCTCCCTCTGTTCTTGTGTTGCTTAAAATTGGCATCTCAGTCACTTTTTTTTTTTTTCAAATTTTTTCTCCTTTTCAAAGTATACATGGTTATACTTGGTCTCTATCTTAGAAATCAGACCCATTGGTCTGTCGAGTAATATGGGAGACTGACCAAGTTGACTAATATTGGCCATGGATTCTGCCTCTGCCCAGTCTAGCTTAGTTATTCTTCATACGGTCTAACAAGGCCAAGATTTTGTTTCCCCGTAGGTGTAGCTTTACTTTATTCTGTGGTTACAGATAGTAGCTCAGATTCCATACGCAATGAAGGAAGGCATTAAATGAGTTTTTTTTTTTTTTTTTTTTTTAGGATTTGGGTGAAGATTTACAGAGTAAATTCACTTTTCATACAGCAGTTCACATATACTTTGTCTCATGTCATTGACCAA
>NW_006921654.1:9220114-9235693 GCF_000298275.1 Orycteropus afer afer
CCTCCAAATGATTTTGAGTTTTGTACCATAAATGAGTTTTTTTAATAACAAAAAAGATAGTTAAATACAAATATCTTCCATTCCTAAGACTAACAGTTGGTTCTAGAACATTCATAAACAGTAGTTTTTAAAGAATAGTGTGATCTTTTTAATAAACTCAAGTTTTTAAAAAGTTAAGTAGTTATTTGCATTGGTTTCAATTAATATACTCTTTAAACTATGCACGTGCACTCTTCTTGCCTCCATTTCCCAGAGTAACATGCCTATAGCTATAGTTAAAATATAGCTATGATTTTATCACCCCTGTTGGGGTATTGTAGAAGGAGAGAAGTTGTTTGATACACTATGTTTTACTATAATTCAGTTCCCAGTGAATGTACTTCTTAAATATTTGAAGTTTTAGAAAAGCATTATGTGTTTGGAGTGTAAAAGATGTTTCTTGCGATTTTAAACCTTTATAGTTTAATTTTACTTCTGACAAAGAGAAGATTTTATTTTTTATAAAATTAAAAATTTTAAATGCTCATTTGACTAAATACGACCTTGATGTTTGAGCTACTTATGAATCTGACAGTTGGAACCAGCTTTATCTCTTGCGGGTGTTTTGTAATAATCTCCTCAGCAGCATAACTGCTAACATTTGTTACCATTGCTCTGTTTCTAGGGTTAAACTATCTGCATTTTCTTTTAGGCAGGAAGTTATGTTCGTGACGATGCAGTCCCCAATCTGATCCAGTTGATAACCAACAGTGTGGAGATACATGCCTATACTGTCCAGCGCTTATACAAAGCAATTCTTGGTGATTATTCTCAAGTAGGTCATTGGCTTTTCTTTTTACTTTAGTGGGAAAATTACCCTGTATTTTCCTGGTGTGTTCTATTCTAACATTGGAGATGTGCCTAGTTTTTGACCTTTCTGATTAAATGACCCGTGACTTGGATTAAGTATTTCTGAAAAAACTGCAATTCTTGACAAATGGTAATTTTCTTTTGACAGCAACCTTTGGTACAAGTGGCTGCATGGTGTATAGGTGAATATGGAGATCTTCTTGTATCTGGCCAGTGTGAAGAGGAAGAGCCTATTCAGGTACCCATTGTCACACTTGGTTGAGGAGGGGAACAAATAGTGGTTTTGTTATAGGAGAGTAGTGCTTCATGGGAAGTTGTGGTTGATTCTTAGAAGACTTTTTCAAAGAGGTAATACCAGAATTAATATGGGAAATCTGCTTTTTGAGATGGAACTTTGTGGGCCATTGTGAGATTTTAAAACTACCTTAACTAAGGTCCCTTGGCATAACATAGTCCACAAAGACAATGTTCTATATCCTGTTTGGGTGAGTAGCGACTAGGGTGTTAAGCTCATCATTGGCCCCCTAAGGTGCAAATATTAGTCTCTCCCTGTCCGTCTGGAGCAAACAAGAGTGAAGAAAATCAAAGATGGAAGGAAACAATTAGTCCAGAGAACTAATGGAGCACATGAACCCCAGCCTCCATGACTCTGAGGCCAGGAGAACTAGATAGTACCCAGTTACTCCTGCTGACTGCTCTGAAAGGAATCACACTAGGAGGTGTCAGATAGAATGGTAGAAAAATGTGGAACAAAACTGCACATAATAAAAAGACTGTGCTTCTGGTCTGATAGAGACTGGTGGAATCCCTGAGATTATGGCCCTTAGATACCCTTTAAGCTTGGAGCTGAACTCACCCCCGTGGCTCAGCTTTGAGCCAAGTGATACACAGGCTTATGACGTGAACAGTACCACCAAGGTGGTATTAACTCTTTACAACAACAGCTGTACGGGATCACAAGCTTTATCAGGAATAAAGCTCAGAAGGCAGGGAGGAATAGGAAAGGAGGACAGAGGAGGGAGACAGTAAACGCAGGGAAGAAGTGGGAAGAGTGCTGTTATGCTGTTACGTTGTGAGAAGTGCAGTGAATGTCACAAAACAAAATGTGTACGAATCATTGAATGGAAAACCAGTTTGCTCTGTATACTTTCACCCAAGTCACAATTAAAAATAAAATCCATAAACCTACCTTAGGAGCTTCTCTATCACCCCACACACACCTTGAACTGAATTACATTGTTTCTCTTACTCTCTGGCTGATGAACAAGAAGAAATGAGACATATATATGTTGTTGTTGTTATGTGCCGTGAGTCAGACGCGACTCATAGCAACCCCTCCTTGGGTTTCCAAGGCAGTATCACTACAGAAGTAGATTGCCCCATCTTCCTTACGAAGATATGTATATAGGCTCCCATTTTCTCATTAGGGGAATTGTGGCATGACTTGAAGCTGTAATATGTCTCTCAGACCCTAAATGGCATTTTCCACTCTTTTTACCTCCCTCCTATCTGCTCCTAGCTGCTTTGCAGCTCAGACAGTTACCCTGGCAAAGGAGAGTTGTGTGAGAAGGTTTTGTAGTGGAAAGATTGTTCTTCTGCTGGCATCCTGTGAATTGGTATTAGATTTACATGCTTTCTGTTGCCATCCAGTCTACGTGATTTCTTTTCGTCCTCCCCAGGTAACAGAGGATGAAGTTTTGGATATTTTAGAGAGTGTTCTAATCTCTAATATGTCCACCTCTGTGACACGGGGTTATGCCCTCACTGCCATTATGAAGCTTTCTACTCGATTCACCTGTACTGTAAAGTGAGTATTGAGGGAAAGTAGGGGACGCTGGTTGTTTTATAATTTTAAAAAACAATTTCAAGGATAGAAAAAAGTAGAATAGTGAAATGAATTTGCATTTATTTCCCTGCAGAGAAGGTATTTCCCTATGTAAGACTTCTGATAGCATATTTTGAAATGTCTTAATAGGAAGAAAATCCAGTTCTGCTCTTCACTGTGTTAAGTAAAGTCAGTTCTTGGATCAGTTTGCCAGCCAAGCATATTTAAGGCAAACTTATTTGTTAGATTTTCTGCTTCACTTTTGTGAAGTACTGTGAAAATGGTGTTTTGACTTGCTCTTTTAATTGAGAATGTTAGAGGGAGAACTGTGTGGAACAAAACTCAAAATCATTTGGGGAAAAAAAAGGAGGGGAACACACCAGGTTTTCTGGTCTGATAGAACCTGGTGGAACCCCTGAGACTGTGGTCCCTAGCTGCGCTTCAGGTCTGGAATTGAACCCACACCTGTGGCTTCCAGCCAAACAGAAGGCAGGTGTATGAGTTGAACATTTACCTGAGGTAGATACATTCCTTGGAGAGATCAATCATGGGAGAATGAAGGGCTGTTTATGCACAGAGAGACAGTTCAGGGGGCAAGAGTACATGGAGGAATGGACACAGGGAAGAGGTAACTATGGGAAGGAAGTGGGAGGGGAGCTGCTGCATTGGGGTAAATTGTAGTCAGTGTCATGAGACAAAGTATATGTGAATGGTTGTATAGAAAGTGAATTTGCTCTTTAAATTTTCGCCGAAATCACAATTAAAAATAAAGAATTGAGAACTTTGGGGTCAACATTCTGATGCTGTGACCCTTCTTTTTTTTAAGGCTTAGTTTTAAATTATTAAGAGATGAGCAGTACACAGTTCTTCGATGACAAGTAATTGGTATTTTGCCTAGTAAATTTTAGAGTGTGGAATATTTAACAGAAAAATACAGTATTATATTAGAATAGTATAATAAACCAAAAACCAAACTCATAGCCATCGAGTTGATTCTGACTCATAGTGACCCCCTTTGGGTTTCTGAGGTGGTGAATCTTTACAGAAGTAGATTGCCCAGTCTTCCTTCCATGGAGTGGCTGGTGCGTTTGAACCACCAACCTTCTGGTTAGCAGTCAAATGGCTTAGGCACTGTGTCACCAGAACTCCTTAGAATAGTATAATGGTGAATGATATTGGTGAATAGTGTTGGATGAATGGGTTAATAAAGAAAAGGGGTTTTGTTTTTGAAAAAATTATATAAATTAACAAGAAAAGAATTTCAAAATTGAATCACAGAACTCTGATTTTAATATTCATTCTGTTTCAATGAATTTTCTGTTTTATTTCATTTGTCATTTATTCCCAAAGCCGAATAAAGAAAGTGGTTTCTATCTATGGAAGCAGCATTGATGTGGAACTCCAGCAGAGGGCAGTAGAATATAATGCTCTTTTCAAGAAATATGACCATATGAGGTATGTGAAAGAAACTAAGCAATGTATGTGCCCTCTAGCATCCTGCACAGATTATCATGATAATTCACAAGGAGACTCATTACATGTGCTTAGGTAACTAGTTCTTAAAATCCTCTTTAGTTCTATTTGCTTGGCTGCTTCTGATTTGTCTACCTTCCACTCTTCTTCGTTTCTAAAGAAATCTGTTAACTGTTCTCTCATCTACCCTTCCCCTTTTGTTTTGGTGTGGAACGTTTTTCCCATTTTCCATTTTTAAAATGTTTGATTAAGAAGTGTTGTTGTTGTTATGGGCTGTCTAGTCGGACCCGACTCATAGTGACCCCTCCTTGGGTTTTGGAGGCAGTATCACTACGGAAGTAGAATTTCCCATCTTCCTTCCAAGGTGTGGCTGGTGGGTTTGAACCACCAGCCTTCTGGTCAGCAGTCAAGTGCCTTAGGCACTACGCTAGGAGTTTTATTTTTTAAAGCAAAGTAACGTCATTCAAATTTATCACTGTTAAGATATTAGTGCATTTGATTTTTTTTCTGTGTTGTGCAATATCTTCTCTTTATTTAATAATTTATTTACTCGTTTTATGATGATGTTGAAAATATACACAGCAGAACACACACCAATTCAATAATGTCTACATGTACAATTCATTGACATTGATTACATTCTTCAGGTAGTACAACCATTCTCACCCTCCTTTCCCAAATTCTTCCTCCCCTGTTAACATAAGCTTACTACCCCCTTAGGAGCTCTGGTAGCATAGTGCGTAAAGCACTTGACTGCTAACCAGAAGGCTGGCGGTTCAAACCCACCAGCCACTCCTCGGAAGGAAGGTTGGGCAATCCTACTTCCGTAGTGATACTTGCCTCGTAAACCCAAGGAGGGGTCGCTATGAGTCGGGCCAACTCCACGGCACATAACAACAACAACCCCCTTAACTTCCTTTCTAATCTCCCGAGTTACTGTTAGTTTGGTCCTGTATAGATAGCTCTTTAAAAGAGCGGACTGCTTGAGGCAGACATTCTTTACCGATGAAGTTAAATGTGGCATCTTGTTGATTGGAGACTGCCATTGCCTATTGATTCACCTTTCTTTTATTGCAGTCTCTCTATCATTGAAATACATGCTTTGGGATTTAGGCAGATGGTTTCTCCATTCACGGTTTCTTGTCTACCCTTAATCCTGCCAGGAATTTAGGTCGTTTATTCATATCATCTAGCTTCTCTTTTATTGGATATGTTGGAGTGATAAGGAGGGGAAATAACTCTCCATGTTTGGGTTCAACATAGTTACAGTGATTGTTTTGGGTAGGGAATGTAGGTTAACTGCATAGAGTTTAACCACTTCAGGTTCTTCCAGGTCTGCACTGCTTGAGAGAATGCCAGTCATGGAAAAAGTGACCACAAATGGCCCTACTGAGATTGTACAGACAAATGGAGAGACAGAACCAGCTCCACTAGAGACCAAACCACCACCCTCTGTGCCACAGCCCAGCAGCCAGGTAGCTTTTCAGTTGTTTATACGGAGAGCCTGATGTTCCTGTCTTTTACCTAATCACCTTTAATGTTCCTGGATTCGTTGATGGTTCCCTTCCTTATTTTTAAGTATTAAAAAAGCTTTTCATAAGATGTGCCTTATACAAATAACTGATGAATTGAGCTGTTGTTTTATTGTTTAGGCCAATGATTTATTGGATTTGTTGGGAGGAAATGACATAACACCTGTTATTCCAACTGCACCTACAAGCAAACCTGGTTCTGCTGGTGGAGAACTTCTTGATTTGCTTGGAGACATCAACCTTACAGGTAAGGCCAGGCTAGAGCTATTTAGTGTTTGGATAGGGGGAAAATGCCTCAGGGAATCACTGCACTGGGACATAGTACATAAATCAATTGAAAATGGGAGAGGCTAACTGAGAAGCAAAAATAAAATCTTCAGAACATCTGGAGTATAAACTGTGTTGGTAATTCCTTAACATTAAGCCGTAGAGATTTTTTATGGGCTGATTTTTAATTTTGGAAGAATAAATTAATCGTTGTATTTAGGGATAGAAAAAACTTTCTCAGGGTCAAAAAGAATATAGCCCAAGTTATATCTCCTTTTAGTTAAGTGCCCCCAAAAGCTATTTTTTCTTGTTTCTTTTTGTTTGTGGTCAGTCTTCCATAGCTCTGGCCATTTGTGGGATGGAAAGGTGTAACCTGCCGTCTTCCACTGTCCTTTACTGTGCTTTCCTTTTCCTCTCCCTCTCTTTCCTATCCTCCTTTCTTCCTGCCTCCTTTCCCTTGCCTCCCTCCTTTCTTTCCCTTCCTCCTTCTCTTCCTCTCTTTCTTTCAATTATTAAAGCAATGCAAGGAGGAACTCAGCCATAATTGTAATATTGAATAATTATTTTCATTTTGGAATTTTTTCATCTTTATTCATACAGTAGGCATTTGTAATTGATGAGTTCAGAAATATAAATCCCTGAGTCCAGGAGTATTAATCACTATAGCATTTAATTTCTACTGTTAATTAATGGCAGTGTAAAATAGAACTAAAAAAGTAAATGGAGAATTACAATATGCATGACCTCAAGTGAAAAATAGCCGTGTGATAATGATGCTGTATGGTCAGCTAGACTCTATCAATGGTTAAAGTATTTTTTCCTAGTACAGCAGTTAGAGCTTATGATTTTTATCTTTAGCTTAACAGAATTTGGAAATGTGAACTTGTCACGTACTTTTGAATCACTCACAAGTTATCAATTTCAAACCCTCGGATGCTGAAGGTGTACTCAGTATAAAGAGAATCAGAAACACCCCTGTAGTTAAAACAGTCTGTGGATGGCATGCTTCACTTACTGTATTATCATTTCACATGTTGGTATATATTCTTCATAATTATAATTTTAAATGGCTGTCTATTTCACCAAAAAGTTTGTGTACCATTATATCCTCAATTTCTTACTGTTGGGCATTTTGTTAGTTTTACATTTTTCTTAGCATAAGTAATGCCTCAGCAGATACTGTCATCACATCAGTTTGTCCATATGTTGGATTATTTTCTTAGAGTAAATTACTTAACCTTTCTGAGTCTGTTTAAAATGAGGATCATAAGTATTTGCCTCATAGGGTAGTTTTGAATGGTGACTCATTTTATATACATCATTTATAGTGAGTACTTGGCAAATGTTATTTACCTTTTTCCCAGTGTAGATAAACATTGGTTTCACTGCAAATGATACATTTATCATTCTGAAAAAGGCTTTTCCTAATTGGTACAAAATTGGTCCTATTATTTTGTTAATTTTTATTTATTTGATTATATGGAATGTGTAATATGAATCCACATATTTGCGTTATACACGAGTCTGCTTTTGCATGCTCCTTTTGTTTCCTTTACCCATTTGTCATGAAGTAAATGAGCTCCTTGTTTTAGCTTGTTGTGCTTTGCTTAGCCAACTTATTTCTTCCTTCTATTCTGATTTATAAAATGTCTTTTTTTCCCCGAGTGGCCTTCAATGATTTTTCTGTTTGAGAGATATTTTAGTCTTCCTTTATTTCATTGTAAAGTTTTTGTAAATGAAATATTTTCAGTTAATTTAAGTGGTTTGAAATCTGAACTTGAAATGTGTTCTCTTTATTTTACTGAATTTTCTTATCCCTCTTAGGATCCTGGTTTTCCTCAGTTTATGGTCATGTTCTATAACTCATCTTCTATTGTTTAATCCTCAAGTTGTTACTTAGAGGATCAAATACAATGGTAATCTGGATGTTTCTTCCCCTAGTCCCACTCTTTATCTCCTCTTGAGGGTTCTGTATTTTATAGTTTTGTTATGTAATATTTAACATCTACTAGATGGTACTAAAGGTACTAAAGGATACCTGCCTTGATCTACCTAGCTTGTAAAATAAAATATTAACAAGAAAATTGATGTTCCCTGTATACTTCCTCTCTTATTCCCTTCCCTCTTGACCTCAGGTGACTACTGTCTGTCCTAAAGAACCATTGGGTTTTTTTCCATTCCCATGCATTTCTAGGTACATTTACTGTATTTGTATGTTTTGTTCTGAAACAGTGTACAGTATTGTTTTGCCATTTTTTATCTTTATATAAGTGGTATCCAACTGAACATGTTGTTTTGTACCTTGTTTTTTTTTTTTTTAGATTCTAAAAGATTGTATTTGTGAGAGTAATCCATGAATAATTCATGTTGAATGTATTTCTAGTACATTGACATTTTCAAATATAAATGTATATTTACATTTTTAATGTTGTATATGTATAGTGGAGCTCTGGTAGCATAGTGGCTAAGACACTTGCCTGCTAACCAGATGGCTGGCGGTTCAAATCCACCAGCCACTCCTCGGAAGGAAGGTTGGGCAATCCTACTTCCGTAGTGATACTGCCTCGAAAACCCAAGGAGGGGTCGCTATGAGTCGGGTTTGACTCGACGGTGCATAACAACAACAACAACAACATATGTATAGTAATTTATTGTGGGAATTTACCATAAATTACTTATCCATTGTCTTGCTGGTAGGCTACTTCAAAGTTACACCATCTTACTGTGAACATTTTTTTGTACATGTCTCCCTATGTACATATGTAAGAATTAAAAAGAAGTATTCTGAAGAAAGGCATTGGTCCTTTTTTGGGGGGAGATTTTGCCCCTCAGGGGATATTTGGCAATGTCTGGAGACATTTCTGGTTGTCATAACTAGGAGGGTACTCCTGACAGCTAAAGCGTAGAAGCCAGTTAAATATCCTACAATTCACAGGACAACACCGCCCCCAACAAAGAAATTTCCAAACTGAAATGTCATTAGTGTTGAGGTTGAGGAACCTGGTTTAAGGGTCTACTCATATTCAGTCTCCTACTGCCAAATTTTTCTCCAGTTTGATCCAGTTTACATTCCAATGTTGTTGTTGTTGTTGTTGTTGTTTGCCATCTAGTTGGACCCGACTCATAGCGACCCCTCCTTGGGTTTCCGAGGCAGTATCACTGTGCAGAGCTTAAAGGTTTCCATTGCTCCATATTCTTAACAATATCTGATATTATCAGATCTTGGGATTTTTGCAATTCTGGTGGATGTGAAGTGGTATCTTGTGATTTTGGATTCTATTTCTTTCATTACTGGTAATATGGAACATCTTTCTATAAGGTTCTTTTATCATTTAGGTTCCTGTTTCAGTGATTACTTATTCATCAGTTGTCTCCTTATTAATTGGGTTATCAAAGATATTTATAGTTCTGGCCACTCATCTGTTCTCTGCTGTGTAACAGATATTTGTTGTTCTTGTGGGGTCTCTTTTTTATTCTTTAATATTTTATTTTTAATGAACAGAAGGCCTTAATGTTTAAAGCATTTGAATTTTTAGTTCTTTTCCCTGATGATCTGCTTTTTATATCTTGTTTAAGGAATCCTTCCTTACTCTAAGATCTTAATAATTTTCTCCTATATTTTCTTGGTGAATTTTGTTACGCTGGCTAAGGTTGACCTTCCGTGGGAATGTTTCCTATAGGTGCTCCAGCTGCTGCTCCTGCCCCTGCCTCAGTCCCACAGATATCGCAGCCCCCCTTCTTATTGGATGGGCTTTCATCACAGCCTCTCTTCAATGACATCGCTTCAGGTAGGATTACCATTGTTACCTTCACTACATATATCGCTGAGCAATGGAGATGGCTATTGAAGAAAAGATGTAGTAATTGTGCAAGCATTAGGTGCAGTACAGTTAGACTGATCTTCTTGTACTTCCCCAGGCATCCCCTCCATCACCGCATACAGTAAGAATGGCTTGAAGATAGAATTCACCTTTGAACGGTCAAACACCAACCCCAGTGTCACAGTGATAACGATACAGGCCTCAAACAGCACAGAGCTAGACATGACGGACTTTGTTTTCCAGGCTGCAGTACCAAAGGTACTACAATGTCTTCTTTGCATTTTTTCTTTGATTAAACATTGGCTTCTTTTTCTTTTTTTAAATTGTGGTTTGGGTGAAGATTTACAGAGCAAATTTACTTTCCATACAGCAGTTCACATACACTTTGTCTCATGACATTGACCACAGTTTGTTTACCACAATGCAACAGCTCCCCTCCCTCCCACTTCCTTCCCATAGTTACCTCTTCCCAGTGTCCATCCCTCCATACACTCCTGCCCCCTGAGCTGTCTCCCTGTGCATAAGCAGCCCTTCTTTCTCCCATGATTGTTCTCTCCAAGGAGTGTATCTACCTAAGGTAAAAGGTTCAACTCATATGCCTGTATTTTGTTTGGCTGGAAACCACAGGTGTGGGTTCAATTCCAGACCTGAAGGGCAGCTAGGGGCCATAGTCTCAGTGGTTCCACCAGGCTCTATTGGACCAGCAAACCTGGTCCCCCTCCCTGATTTTTTTTTTTTTAATGTGTGTTTGATAAGGGATATATTTTAATGTCTTGAGATTAAATTAAATTAGAAGATTTAACCCAAACTAATGATAATGTAACTAATACAGTTCCTTGAAACATGTAGTAAATAAATTTTACTTCATCACAAGTGTTTTTGTACTTAGAATTCGAGGATAAAGAAAGGAAGTTCTAATAGTAGTTAATGAGAGAACTAAATTCTACTAAAAGATGGTCAGTTAATGCTCAGGGCATTGGGCATAGGTTGGGGTTCAGGAATAGAGCGGCAGAGATCTAAGAGAATATAAAATCCATCGCATGGTTAAAGTTAATTGAGATGAGAAAAGTTAATTGAGGTGAGAACTTTGTCTATTTGCTGTTCTCTTCTAGCTAGTCACTAGATCAGAATTACAATTTTTTACCTTTTGGTATGTAAGTCAGAGAAACATCCTTCCTTACTGACATCTAGCTATTCATGTTGTTGTTGAATGTTGTCCAGTAGGCTCCAACTCATATCAAACCTGTGTCCAACAGAACGAAATACTGCCCAGTCCTGTGCCAGCCTCACAGTCCTTGCTATATCTGAGCCTATTGTTAGTAGCCACTGTGTCAATCCATCTGGTTGAGGGCCTTCTCCTTTTTCCTGACCCTCCATTTTACTGAGCATGATATCCTTCTCCAGGGAATAGTCCCTTCTGACAATGTGACCAAAGTGGTGAGACGAAGTCTGGCCATTCTCACTTCCAAGGAGCATTCCTGCTACACTTCTAGAACACATTTATTAGTTCTTCTGACAGTCCATGGTACTTTCGGTATTCTTCACCAGCACCACAACTCAAAAGCATCAACTCTTCTACAGTCTTCCTTATTCATTGTCCAGCTTTCACATGCATATGAGGTGATTGAAAACACTATGACTTGAGTTAGGCACACTTTAGTCTTCAGAGAGACATCTTTGCTCTTCAGCACTTTAAAGAGGTCTTTTGTAGCCGATTTGCCCAGTGCAGTATGACGTCTGATTTCTTGGCTGCTGCTTTCATTGGTGTTGATTGTGGTTGCAAGTAATATGATAACTTTTGACTTCAGTCTTTTCTCCATTTATCATGATGCTGTTCGTTGGTCCAGTTGTAAGGATTTTTGTTTTATGTTGAGGTGTAATCCATGCTGCAGACTGTATGTAGTCTTCAGTCTTCATCATTAAGTGCTTCCAGTCATTTTCACTTTCAGCAAGCAAGGTTGTGTCATCTGCATATCGCAGGTTGTTAATGAATCTTCGTCCAATCCTGATACCACGTTCTTTTTCATATAGTCCACCTTCTTGGAGTATTTGCTCAGCATACAGATTGAATAAGTGTGGTGAAAGAATACAACTCTGATGCACTCCCTTCCTGATTTTAAACCATGCAGTATCCACTTGTCCTGTTCGAACAATAGCCTCCTGGTCTATGTATAGGTTCCTCATGAGCAGCACAATTAAGTGTTCTGGAATTCCCATTCTTCTCAATGTTATCTATCATTTGTTGTGATCCACACAATCAAATGGTTTTGCATAGTCAGTAAAACACAAGTAAACATCTTTCTGGTGTTTTTCCTTCGAGCCAAGATCCCTATGACATCAGCGATGATAACTCTTCGTTTCACGTCCTTTTCTGAATCCAGCTTGCATTTCTGGAAGTTCTCTGTCTGTATACTGCTGCAACCATTTTTGAATTATTTTCAGAAAGATTTAACTTGGGTGTGATATTAATGATATTGTTGGATAATTTCCACATTTTGTGGGATCCTCTTTCTTTGGAATGGGTACAAATGTAGATCTCTTCCAGTCAGTTGGCCAGGTAGCTATCTTCCAACTATCTGGGCACAGACGAGTAAGTGTGTCCAGTGCAGCATCCGTTTGTTGAAACATCTCAATGAGTATTCCCATCAGCTCCTGGAGATGTGTTGTTTTGCCAGTTCTTCAGTGCAGCTTTGACTTCTTTCCTCAATACCGTTGGTTGTCGATTATATGCCACCTCTTGAAATGGATGAACATCTACCAATTCTTTTTGGTATACTGACTCTGTATTCCTTCCACCTCCTTTTGATGTTTCCTGCATCAGTCAATGTTTTGCCCATAGGATCTTTCAGTGTTTCAACTCAGACTTGAATTTTTTCTTCGGTTCTTTCAGCTTAAGAAATACTGAGCTTGTTCTTCTCTTTTGGTTTTCTGACTCCAGGTCTTTACACATTTCATTATAGTAATTGGCTTTGTCTGCTCAAGCTGCTCTTTGAAATCTTCTGTTCAGCTCTTTTATCCTGTTGTTTCTTCCATTTGCTTTAGTTACTCTCCTTTCAAGAGCAAGTTTCAGAGTCTCTTCTGACACCCATTTTGGTCTGTTCTTCCTTTCCTGTCTTTTTAATGACTTCTTGCTTTCTTTATGTATGATGTTCTTGAAGTCATCATACAGTTCCTCTGGTATTTGATCATTGATATTCAGTGCATCAAATCTGTTCTTTAGATGGTCTCTAAATTCAGGTGGGATATAATGAAGGTCATATTTTGGCTCTCATGGAGTTGTTTAAATTGTCTTCAGCTTCAGCTTGCACTTGCATAGGAGCAGTTGATGGTCTGTTCCTTACTCAGCTGCTGGCCTTGTTTTGGCCCAAGATATTAAGCTTCTCTGTCACCTCTTTCCACAGATGTAGTCGATCTGATTCCTGTGTATTCCATCTGGCAAAGTCTACATCTTTAGCCACTGTGGTGGTTATGTTTTTGTGTCATCTTGGCTGGGCCTGGATGAGTGGCTGGGCAGCTCGTGGTAATTATTCCCCATGGTGAGACTGGCAATCAACTCCATGGTGAGATCCACCACAAGCAGCTGAGTAGCTGCCTTTGGGATGTGGTTTGGTTCCTGTATATAAGGAGAAGCCTTGGGAATGGTCTCTAGCCTATGGCACATTTGGACCCTGTATGTAGTCGTGTCGTTGCCCAGCAGCCTGCTATGTTCTGCTGACCTTGGGACTTACAGTGGACTTAAGTTAATGGCCTGCCATGTGGTTTGGTAACATCGGGACTGTGCCTTTTGACTTGTCAACCTTGGGGCTTCTCAGCCTCAGCAGCCAACAGCTCTCTGAATGAAGAAAAGCCTCTAGCTCCAGTGGACCAGGAGCAGGAGGTGGAACTGAACCCCAGGGTTGAGGGGCTTTCACCCAGCCCCTAGAGCCAGGCACTTTGAACCTGGACTTAAAGCCTCCAAACTGTAAGAGAATAAACTCTTGTTTGTTAAGGCCATCCCATTTGTGGTATATTCCTATCAGAGTGGCACTAGGTAACCAGAACAGCCACTATTTATGTTGTTGAAAAAAGGTATTTCCAGTGAATAAGTTGTTGGTCTTGTGAAATTCTATCATGTGATTTTTGGCATCATTTCTGTCACCAAAGCCCCATTTTCCAACAACTGGTGCTTCTTCTTTGTTTCCAACTTTTGCATTCCAGTCACCAGTAATGATCAACACATCTTGGTTGCATGTTTGGTCAATTTCAAAGTGCAGAAGTTGGTAAAAAATCTTCAATTTTCTCATCTTCGGCTTTGGTGGTTGGTGTGTAAATTTGAGTAATAGTAGTGTTAACTGGTCTTCTTTATAGACATATGGATATTATCCTATCACTGACAGCATTGTACTTCAGGATAAATCTTGAAACATTGTTTGTGACGATGAATGCCATGTCATTCCCCTTCAATTTATCATTGCTAACATAGTAGATCATATGGTTGTCTGATTCAAAATGGCCAAAACCAGTCCATTTCTGCTCACTAATGCCTAGGATGTCAATCTTTATGTGTTCCATTGCATTTTTGACAACTTCTAATTTTCTAGGTTCATACCTCGTACTTCCATGTTCCAATAATTAATGAATGTTTGCAGTTGTTTCTTCCCATTTTGAGCCATGCTACATCAGCAGATGGAGGCCCAGAGACCTTTACTCTGTGCACGCCATTAAGGTTGACTCTACCTTGAGAAGGCAGCTCTTTTCCAGTCATATTTTGAGTGCCTTCTGATCTAAGGGGCTCATCTCCTGGCACTGTATCAGACAGTGGTTAAGGGCTATTCGTAAAGTTTTCTAGTAATGTATCAGACCATGTTTCACTGCTATTCATAAGGTTTTCACCCAATTCTTTGAGAAGCACATGGCCTCCCCTTCCTTCTTCCAAGTCTATCTTAGTCTGGAAGTTCTGCTGAAACCTGTCCCCAGTGGGTGACCATGCTGGTATTTGAAACACAAGTGGCATAGCCTCCAGCCTCATAGCAACATGCAAGCTGCCACAATATGACAAACTGATGGGGTGGTGGAGCTGTTGATACAGTGACTGCTTGTTTTCATAAATTAGTGTTTATACCAAATCTTACTTTATGAAATAAGTGTAAATATTTGTATTTGTTTTGAATAGACACAAGTTTAGAACGGAGGATCAGCAGTTTTCTTGTAAGACCATATAGTATTTAGTCTCTGTTACATCTCCTCAGTTCTGCCATTGTTATAGTACAAAAGTAGGTACAGGTAGTAAGCAAATGAATGAGCATGTCCCTGTTCCAACAAAACTTTATTTATAAAAACAGGTGGTGGTAGGCCAACCCTTGGTTTACACTAAACCTAATGTTTTCAATGACATGTGAAGTATAACATTCAGATAACAAACTTTTGGAAATTGAAGGCATTTTATTTTTCTTCATTATTACTGATTTTGTAACCACCTTTGCTTGCATATTTTAGAAGCCAGAATACTATAGCTATTTTAGTAGCTTTAGAATGATGTGGTTCAGAACATGAGCTCTGGAACCATTCTGTTCAGTTTCTAATACTAATTGTCTGACCTTAGGCAAATTAATTAACCTCTATTCCTCAGTTTCTTCACTTGTATCTTGATAGGTTTATGTTTTTGTTTGTTGCCCTGGAGCCAGTTCTGACCCTGTGTGTACAGTGTAGAACTGCTACTAGGTTTTTTTTTTTAAATACATTTTACTGTATCTTTGGAGAGAGTGTATACAGCAAAACAGGTTCCCATTTGGCAAGGTTGTGGTCACTGCTTGGTCACAGCCAGCTACCCAGA
>NW_006921654.1:9236369-9273581 GCF_000298275.1 Orycteropus afer afer
TAGGGGGAGGAAGTGGGAGGGGAGCTGTTGCATTGTGGTAAACTGTGGTCAATGACATGAGACAAAGTATATGTGAACTGCTGAATGGAAAGTGAATTTGCTCTGTAAATCTTCACCCAAATCACAATTAAAAAAATAAAAATAAAAATAAAACAGGTTTCCATTCATCAATTTCCACATATATTGTTCAGTGCCATTGGTTGTATTCTTTACTTTGTGTCAGCATGTTCATTGTTTCTGAGTTTGGATTCTTTAAGAATTTGGATTGCTGTTCCATGTTTTTCTCTCTATAGGGTTTTCAAAGCTAGGACCTTTTGGAAGCAGATTGCTAGGCCTCAAAATAATAAATCTGCATTGAAATAGAATCTTTACCCTTACAATTTTGGCCTTACGAGAGATTGGATAAGTTTTGTTTTGCTTTGTATTTTAGAAGACTGAAGTTTTGGAAAAAAAATTTTTCTAATCCTAATAGGTAGAAGAGTGAGCTACTTGGAATAACCTGATTTACTTAATTTACTCATAGTATACCTGATTTACTTAATTTACTCATAATATACCTGATTTACTTAATTTGCTCATAGTATTTTCGTCTTTCATTCAAAAAAACCCAAACAGAACCCAGCAACATTCAACAGATTACTTGGCTTTTCCAGGTCTTTGCTGCATAGGCTTGTTCTACACATAATTTTTTCTATTATGGCCTATGCTCCCGATAGTCCTCTTGTGCTCCACTCTACTAAAAGCTCTTCCAAATTTCTCCTTTACTTTTGTGAAACATTATAGATTATTCCAGGCTTTAGTTCAGGTGGCCAGGTACCAATCATCTAAATACGTCTAAGTTTGTTGATTTGTTATTCTTTGAAAGGTTTTCTCTGGATTCTTTTCTTGCATTTTTTAAGCCGCAGGCACCCATTTTTCACCTTCATAGTTGATAAGAATTACTATCAGATGAACTTGTCAGAACAAGAATTAGTCATTCATCTTTTACAAAGTGGAAAGCTAAAGTTCCTTCTGCCAGAAAGGAGAGAGTGGCTCATTGCTAGTTTTCGTCATCAGCAAGCTAACAATGGGTTTTACAAGTACTGTAAAATGACAGCCCACCTTCTCTGAACTGCTGATCTCTGGAAAACACATTGAACTTGGTATTAAGACAGATCTCTTACTTGAACCCTGACCTGGGTGTCTAACTGTGGTTTTTTTTTTTTTTTTTGCTTTCATCAATTAATTAATTAATTAATTAAGATGTGGGTAAAGATTTACAGAGCAACTTCACTTTCCATACAGCAGTTCACATACGCTTTGTCTCATGACATTGACCACAGTTTAACACAATGCAACAGCTCCCCTCCCAATTCCTCCCCATAGTTACCTCTTCCCAGTGTCCATCCTGCCATGCACTCCTGCCCCCTGAGCTGTCTCCCTGTGCATAAGCAGCCCTTCTTTCTCCCATGATTGTTCTCTCCAAGGAGTGTATCTACCTCAGATAAGTGTTCAGCTCCTATGCCTGTCTTTTGCTTGGCTGGAAGCCACAGGTATGGGTTCAGTTCCAGAGCTGAAGGGCAGCTAGGGGCCATAGTCTCAGTGGTTCCACCAGGCTCTATCACACCAGCAAACCTGGTCCCCGACCCCCGCCACCTTTTTTTTTTTTCCTCCAAATGATTTTGAGTTTTGTCCACATTGTTCACCCTCCCTATCGAGGATCTCCTACGTAGATCCCCTTCCATAACTTTGGTTTTATTTGTTGACATCTGTGACGTGGTAGTGTTTTACTTTTTCTGAAGAGCACTCTTTTTCGTCTCTAGACATTCCAGCTGCAGCTTCTGTCTCCTAGCAGCAGCATTGTCCCAGCATTTAATACGGGGACCATCACACAAGTCATAAAAGTCCTGAACCCTCAGAAGGTGAGTAGCACATTTAAAGATAATATCTGAGCAAAGTGTAAAGATGTTTTATGAAAGAAAATGCTGTAAAAATTTTCTTAGTGCATTAATATTTGAAATCTGTGTAAAGAGTACTTACAATTGAGTTCTCTTAAAACTGCTATTATCTGTGAATAAAACTGAAAAAAATTCGTTTTTAATATGTCTTGGGAACAAAACAAATTTGTATATATTTATTATAGATATTGCAGATATCTTAATGTAGAGCATAAGATATGTGTTTATCTCATTTTTTTTTAGACACTTGGATTCAGGGGTTGGGTCCCTTTGCAAAGCACTCAGCAAGTGTTACAGGAAATGCTCCCAAGTGATTTTGTCCTTTTAATACATTTTTAAAATTAAAGTCACCAGTGTATTCAGGAGATGTACTTCCTGTATGTGGTGGCATGTTTCATATTGGCTCCTTAGCTAATAGTTGGAGTACTAGGTGTTTTGCTTCAGTTTTTGCTTATACAGCATTACTTAGAGACAGCTTTGCTTGTTTTTTAAAAAAGAAATGTTGACCCATAAGATTAAAATCTATTTATAGGCTGGGCAGATCTAGGGATTTTATTTCAATGTATAGCTTGTGATTCTCTTTTCCTCTTATAGCAACAGCTGCGAATGCGGATCAAGCTCACATATAATCACAAAGGCTCAGCCATGCAAGATCTAGCAGAGGTGAACAACTTTCCCCCTCAGTCCTGGCAATGAGGGTCTGGTACCATTCTCATTCTTACCCTACTCAATCAAAGGAACTCTGGGAAGGAGGTTGTGATCGCTGGCAAGTCCCCCCCAACCGTACCGTGGGCATGAGGAGCCGAAGAGCCTGTTGAGGAGGATTTTCCTAAAGTTATTGCTGACCTTGAAGCATCATTAAAGACTAATCTCCTCTCCTCCACTGTTGAGGCTGGCTGCTTCTGGAAGCTACTTTGCACTCTTCCTCCTCTTCTCCTTTTTCCACACTTCCCCACCCCTCCCAAATTTACAGCCAGAATCAACATTCCCTGGGGCCCTGAGGAAATAAGCAGCTGGTCTGGAGGAGAGACTGGAATTCATGGCAAGAAAACACTCACTCTGTCTCTGCAGCAAAGAGTTGCCCCTTCTTTCTACTGTTGTTTCTCTGTGGACTGGGTGAGGTGGGGTATTTATTCCTCACTAGCTGGGTTACCATCTTCAGGCGCTTTTTACATCTGGCATTCAGAATGGAAATGTAACAATGGACATTAGGGAGCCCTGCCTTTTTCTACTGGTGCCCCCAATGTTTGAAAGAGGCGTTAGGCTCCTGGTAGCCTTTTCTGTGCATTGCTGTATACACACAGACACACACATGTATGTATGTTTGTTACCAGGAACTGGTCAGACTTGGAGAGGTTATTTGTAAACACTGGACAGATGCAGTGAAAAAGAGCTTTGTTGACATTTGGCTTGAAGGATATGGTGCTCTATTTGTAATCACAACTTCCCAAGGCTCTTCCAGCTTCCCCTTCCCACCATTCTTTAGCTGTAGTCATGAATACGCTCTATGATTTTAAAAATTGATTCCCCTTAAAGTGCAAAGTGGATACCTTTGAAAAGATAAATTGTTAAAAACGCTCTGTTCCTTGCACACATTTAAAACATTTCTCCTAAGCCCATAACTTGCCTGTTGAATTATGGTAAATGGGTGAAAGTGGAGTTCACCAGTTTTAAAGATCAGACTCTTTAACAAAAGCACCTTTGCCCATAGGAAGAGTGAGTATCAAACTCATCCTAGCGAGTACTGGAGGCATTTTCTCCATTACTCCAAACCTCCTTTTTTATTTCCTGAGCCTGGCTTGGACCTTGGCATTCCGTTTGAATTCCTTCTTCTAACTGGAACATTTGTGTTGTATCTGTAACACTGGCACTGAAATAAAGACCACACAGTTAAAGAAATCTTTCCTATATTGTACTTTATGATGTTGGAATGAAGCCTTGTAGCTTCCTGGTCCCGTGTCTGAGGAAGTCCTAGGGACACCATAGGGCAGGAATATACTTTCCTGAGTCTGAGAAATTGGTCTCTTGAGTCAGACCATCTCATAGACATCTGCATCAAAGACTTGAGGAACTTTTTACACCAGTAGGAGTGCCGAGTGCTTTTTAGAAAGGGTCCTTGTGTCATCTAACCCTAAAATTGAGTTGCTGGAAGAAGGTAGAAATGACCGTCCTGTGGCACATATTGAATGTACTATGCACATTCAAGTATACAGGCCCATGTCTTATGTACTAAAGAAGAAAAAAAAAGTGAGGTCCACCTTGCTCTTAAAATATTTGCAATCATTACTGTATTAGGTACAGTATAATAACTCCTTTGGCTTTGGTCTTAAACCTGGGTACCAATACCCACTTTTTTTCTCCATTCCACCAAGCCTTTACTTAAGGTCGTCAGAGTCTTGTCAAATCTAGCTCTGTATCAGATGCTAGACTATTCCTAACATTTGACAAACTTGAGTTGAACTAAAGGCTCCAAAGGGACAACTGTGGTCTTATTAGTATATAAGAGCAAGCTATGCTAAAATTTACTCCACTGGGTAAATGGTTGACTGAGTCAAGAACGGGATATTATCCTTGTGCATAGTTTTCAGTAAAGTAAGTGTGGACTAGTGTATATTTAAGACAACTGTTCTGCCTGTGCAATGAAAAATAGCCTTTAAAGGATTCTTTTCCGACTGATTTCATTGGATGGATACTTAATGCTGTGAAACATGATAGGATTAACATAGTATTGGTGGATTTCTTGAATAGAATTTTGTCTTAACATTCCTCTTTATGGTAGAGGCTTTATTTTCTCTCTCATATTTGTAGTTAACCAGCTCAGGCTTTTCAGTTGAACTGAGTTGAATCTCTGAAGAAATCTGAAGACCAGTGCTGTAAGACAGTGCTGGCTCATGGAGCTGGAAAAGATCTGCTTTACTGACAAAGCACCTCCTTGGTTGATCGAGGTTTTGAGGTAGAATTACATGATCATCCATGGCTTTGTCTAGAAGGAACAAAATATCATGGCCTTAACACAAAGGGTGCTGCTTAGAACATGAATTGATTTCAGAGACTGAACCTGAGCACCCTGCTGAAGGACTAGCAGCCAAATAACTGCCTAGGATACTGATGGTTGTGAAGACTGTTTCAAATGATTGGATCTTTGAAAGCTTCAGTGTGCCTTAGTTTCTAGGATCAGAATTAGTTCTCCTGTCACTTGGCCTCACAGCTCAAAGGAGAAATCTTTTAATTACTGCAAACACTTGCACATTTCAGTTATTCTTTCCCAAGTATAACCATTCAGAGGGGAGCAAACATGGATGGAGTTACCACTTCAGAGTCATTGTGAGCAAAGGGCGATTTCCATGGCTGTTTTAATAATCCACGGTGATAAGCAGTGAGCCTATACACACACTTAAGTCAACACTTTAATATGCATTTTTACTTGTTTCCCTCTTCCAGAGTGGTTTGTATCCTGATACCCCTTCCACCACCCCTTCTCAATCCTAAAGGAGAATTTCATCAAATGAATTTCAAACAACTATAGAAAGGGTGCTTTCCCCTAGAGCTTTTCCCAGAGTGCTCCAGTGCTGTTACCTGAGGTTATTTGGACAGTCGTGGAATGTTTTATGTTGTGTATAGTGATCATCTGTTAAAGAAATATTCATCAATGTAACATTTAGGAGGGAATTCTTCCCTCTTGCTAGGTTAAAGGTGTGCTTCATACCACTTGTTTGTCCCATTAATATATGAAAATCTTTTAAATTGTTCAGCACTTACAGTTTGAGTATTTCCATCTATTATATAACATGCTTTCCATTTTTTTGTCCTAGAAGAGGCTGGAAGTTAGAAAACACTGTTTCTGAGGTTCAACTTCATTATCTTCTGCATTGGAAAATATCTGGGCCATGAAAACTAGGGGAAAGTGTTTGCATATGTTTTTCCTTGTGAATGTATTATAATGCCAGTGTCCTAAACAGAGAGAGATCTAGAGAGCAAAAAGTGGATATTGAAGAACTTTGTGGTGGGGAGAGGTTGTACACGTCTGTGTACTCACGAGTGTGGGAGTGGGGAGGATCACTGGTGAGAGAGTTGCTCGGAAAGTCCTGAAGTTTAAAACGCTTTTGACCAGCATTGGCTTGGGAGGGTAGGGCTGCTCCCAGAACTGGATGTGAATAACTCTTTTTCAGGCAATAGCAGTGAGTAGGTCCCATCTGCAGGGTTCCAGGAACTGGAGCACTTCAAAAGAAAAAAATGCTGAAGCAGCTTGCGTCGCTGCTTCTCAAACTTCCGCACGAGTGATCCTGTCTTCACGAGGGAGCACTGGAGTTTGTTTGTTTGTGTCTTTGTTTGTTTTTTAAGAACCTGCTGTTGAACTCTGTGTGTGTGTGTGTGTGTGTGTGTTTTGTTTTGTTTTTTACTTCTTGTCTATTTGGGGGCCTCATGGGAAAGAGCTTCTGAACTCTTTCCTCTGAATGCTCACTGTGTTCTGGCAAAGTTTCTTTTCTTTCATGTTGTTGTAAAGTTACATTTTCATTAAGCCCCATCACATCTTCTTTACTGTAAAAATATTAAAGGCGGTTTCCAAGAGGGACGGCTAATGAAATTCTAATTATTGCAGACATATTTTTGAGATGTAAAAGAAATTTAAAATTAAAGTGATAAGTCTTAGAGGCGAGTGAGGAATAAAATGGATGTGAACATTTACATGGGATGCATTAGAATTCTGCTGTGTGTATTGTCTTTTGGTTGAAACAAATTATGAACAGTGACTAATAATAAAAAGTCAATACTCAATGATTTAAATCTGCTTCCTTGCTTCTTACAAGTAGATTAGAATCCTTGGGTGAATTCCTACTCCAGAGCTTTGAGCTAAACTCACTGATCTATTAATGCTCCTTTATAATCAGAAATCTCAGGGAGGAGAAGGAACTTGAACAATTTAAAAACTATTAGGTGTTAATAGATAACAGAAAAGCCTTAATTCAATTGGAAATTTTAACTCTCGTTACTTACATGCTTATTTTCTCCACATACGTGAATTCTCAAACAAGGCAGAAAAAAAATCATTCCAAGGTGAAATATATATTAGAAGTGCTCATGGGTTTTAGTTGTAAGCTTCTGTTTGTGAATTGTTCAGGGAGGGCCTGAGCAGCAAAAATGGATTATAGTTCATTGTCTATTTTATATGAGCTCTTTTCTGTAGAAGTGAGAGTGGTTGGAGGTTGAAAGCAGGTTTTCTATCACTCTGATGATCCCTGACAGTCTCTTGATTGAGAAGGGGAAGGGTGTAGGCCTTGGCAATTACGTTGTTTATGCAGAAGTGCCCTTTGGAACTGTTTGATAAGCAGTATTTCTATAATCTTTCCTTGTATACAGTTTAGTTAAAAGTCATTTTTGTTTTTAATAGTAAATTTAGTTGAAACCTTTATCTATAAGTAATTAGATGAGAATACAAAAGCTATAGGAGAGAAACCTAGTCAGTAATGGACTCCAGAAATTTACTTAACAATGCAATGAATAATATTCATGTTTGAACTTCAAACCCTAAGGACCATATTCAGTTCTGTTACAAGAGTTTTCTATACTATTTTCCCCGACTCAACTATCCCTATGTTGAAAATGTTCATAAGATAAATTTTCTTCAAACCTTAAAGCCAGGTTATCACTGCCCATTTATTTGGAACCAAAGTGAATGTATCTGAATCTGTTCAACCTGTGGTAAAGAATTTAGATGTCTTTGTGATCAGAAAAAGAATAGGAACTAGGTATAAATAAGTGATTGTACTAAGTATCTTACGGCTTCTCTTCCAAAATCCGACGGACAAGAGCTTTCTCTCTTTAGACTTTCTCCCTATATTGTAGGGAAGATTGGGAACTGGAAACCTCTCTTGGGAGGAGGGTGTGTGTGTGTGTGTGTGGGTGGGTGTCCGTCCGTCCTGAGGTGTGAGAGAGTGTGTGTGTGTGTCCGTCCTGGGGTGAGAGAGTGTTGTGTGTGTGCGTGTGTGCACGCGTGTGCATGTGTGTATGTGTGTCCTGAAGTGAGAGTGTGCCCAGTTGCTGTAGGAAGGACACATAGCAGGGATGACTTCTAATGCTTCTGTGCTTATCGGCTTGATCCAAACAGTGGTTTTTGTAAATTGTGAACCTGCAGTGAGGGCAGATGGATTTTTGCATTTAAAAAAAAGTAGAGAAATTTATTTTTAGGGTTAGTCTCAGCTGTTTACCATTTCCAGAAATTATAGTTACATAACCCTTGGCATTCATAATGTACACTGCCTTGAACTGAAAGCATGAATATGTGACATTTGAAGCAAAGTATGAAATGTTAATGGTAGTAAATGACTTGAAAAGTCAAAATCAACTGGTTGTCACTACTGAACTGAAAATTTGAATCTTAAATCATGGGGACCTTTAAAGGTTCTGCATCATATTTTATCCCCTGAAACATCTTGCAGGTGGCTTTTCCCCCCTCCTTTTGAAAGGTACTATTCTGAATGAATGCTTTGGCATTTCCCATTAATTAGAAAACCACAAGACAAAGCAAAAATCCCAGCCATCTACCAGTGTTATTCCCCAGCACAAACCTTAACTCTGGGCCTGAGCTGGGACAGGATCTTTTCCCTACAGGTTATGAAGCAAGAGCTTGTGCCTGTGAGATGTGGTAACGTATAATAAATAATACCTTAAGAAACAGGCTTTCAGAAACATTTATTCTGAACATATTTTTATTCTAACCACTCCCTGTCTGCCTTGGTCAAATCACTTCTCTATCTACACTGGTGCCTATTCCTTATTGTTGCTGGAAAAATTAAGCACCAAAAGGGGGTATCTGACTAGTTTGAGGAGGTTTCTTGAAAGCAAGTTCATGGGAAAAGGAGTACCCAGCAAGTAGACAACCTAAAAACTTTCTTCACTTTCACCAGGTTCTCAGACACATCATTTTTAATTCATTAAAATGAGACAAAGCAAATGAAGATTACAGGACATTGAAATTTTGGTATGTTCAAAGTGAAGGAAGAAATAAGTCACCATCCTTTTTCTTTTACAGAAGTAGTAATTGGTACAGGGTCAAAGTCTTCGAAGAGCCAAATTTTATCCTGGAATTTAAAATACCTCCAAAAATGGATACAAATCTCAGAGAGGGAAACACTGCACTGTTGGATCTCAGCCTTTCTTGAACTAAGACTACAATTAAAATATTTTAGATAGTTAGCCTGGACTAGGCAAGTATGTAGCAATGGATAATAGGTAATGATATCTTTGCAATTTTTTAAAGCTCAAGAGATTATTGGTTTTCTGTTGTTAAATTCCTTACAAGTTCCTTGAAGATTAATGAACACCTGTAAGAGGGGAAGGCTTAAAAATCTAAGATTGTAGAAGGCATCCTAGGGAAAAAAAAATATTTTTTTGTGGTTGAAAATACACATAGCAAAACCAACCAATTCAGTTTCTACATGTACAGTTTGTGACACTGGTTACATTCTTCGAGTTTTACAACCATTCTCACCCTCCTCTTCTGAGTTGTTCTTTCCCCGTTAACAAACTCACTGCCTCCTAAGGTTCCTGTCTAATCTTTTGAGATGTTTTCAGTTTAATCTCATGTAGATCTTAATAAAGCGTAATGCTTAAGGCAGACATTCTTTACTGGTTAAGCTAACCTGCTGTTTGGTTATAAAAAGCTTTCAGGGGGTTTTGATTTGATTTGGTTTTAATTTTTGTGATTTGGGTGAAAGTTTACAGAGCATACTCATTTTCCATACAGCAGTTCATACACATTTTGTCTCATATTGACTGCAATTCCCCACAGTGTAACAGCTTTCTTCCCACTCCCTCCCTGTAGCTTACCTCTTCCCTGTGTCGTTTCCTATGCATTCCTGCCCACTCCCCAGCCCCCCAGCTATCTCCCTGTGCAGACACTGCCCTGTCCTCCCAGGACCAAAGGGTGTATCTTCCTGATTTAAATGTTCACCGTATATGCCTGCCTAAGGCATAGTGCCTAAGCCATTTGACTGCTAACCAGAAGGTTGGTGGTTCAAACCCACCAGCCACTCTGCGGAAGGAAGACTAGGCAATCTACTTCCGTAAAGATTCACCACCTTGGAAACTGAAAGGGGGTCACTATAAGTCAGAATCAACTTGATGGCAGTGAGTTTGGTTTTTTTATGGTTTTATATGCCTGTGTATTGTTTGGCTGGAAGCCACAGCAGTGAGTTCAATTCCAGACCTGAAGGGTAACTAGAGGCCATAGTCTCAGGAGTATTACCAAGCTCTATCAGATCAGTAAACCTTTTTTTTTTTTTTTTTTGAGTCTTGTTTCACATTGTTCTCCAACTCTGTCCAGGATCTCTTGCACTGATCCCTTTTGAGTGGTTGACTGTGGTGGTTAGGCACCATCTAGTTCTCTTGGTCTCATGGTCATACAGGCTAAGAATCTCATGGTCCACTAGTCCCTTGAAATAATTGTTTCCATGAGTCTTTGATTTTCTTCATTCTTTGCTCTGGATGAGGAGATACCCATTTGTTGCATCTACATGGCTGCTTGCAAGCTTTTAAGACCCCGTCACTACTCACCAAAGCAGGATGTAGAACAATGTTTTTGTGTAGTATGTTATGCCAATTGAGTTTGATGTCCTCAGGGGACATTTTTGATTTAAAGATTATCTCAGGGGTCATCCAGCCTCCATGGCTGTAGAAAGTCTGGATTCCATGAAATGTCTTAGGACAATTATTAATTTTGAGAAATACAGTGAATATTAAATTTGGAAATTTGAAATTACAATGGGTACTATAAATTCCTACTATGTGTTAAGCACTTTGTGTTACTCATTAAGCCTTCATAATATCTGGGGGAGCTCTGGTGGTGCTGTGTTAAAAGCATTCAGCTGCTGTAACCAGAGGGTCAGTGGTTCAAAAGCATGAACCCCTGTGGGAGAAAGGTGAAGCAGTCTGCTTCTTGGAACCCCTCAGGGGCACTCCTACTCTGTCCTATAGGGTCATTATGAGTCAGAATTGTCTTCATGGCAGTGAGCTTAATAACTATCAAGCAGATAGTTATCTATATTTCACAGGTTAAGGACCAAGAACTTAGATCAAGTAACTCACACAACTGTGATTTGTAATTATGCTGATTTTACCTTTGGCCTATTGGTCACAAAACCACCATCACTATAAGGAACTGAAAGAAAATGAGAAATTTTCAAAGATTTTATGAGTTAGGCTTGTAAATAATGGTTCACGGACTATTACTGTTTGAGGCAAACAACAGACTCTGGTAATTTTGCCACGTGAGGAGGAAAGGGAATTTAAATATTGTGAGAAGGTGACCCAGGAGCTCTGGTGGCATAGTGCTTACGGCATTTGACTGCTAACCTGAAGGTTAGCGGTTCAAACCCACTCACCAGCCATTCGTGGAGGGACGACTGGGCAATCTACTTAAAAGATTTGCCGCCAGGGGAACCCAAAGGGAGTCTCTATGTGTTGTAATCTGTATGTGTTGGCAGTGAGTTTTTTGTTGTTTTTTAGAAGGTGGGTGGATACATTATTTTGCGTCGAGTTTGCTGACCAAGGTCGTAAGCATCTCTAATAAGGAAGAGAAATGGCCTTGTTAAGGTGAATATTTTCAACTATTCTTCCAAAGACTTTGCAAGCGAGGGTGACAGGCCAGTTTTGAGATAGAAAGGAAACACTGTAGAGAGCTAATTTACAAGAGCCACCTTCGACGGAGGGCAGCGTCCAATCACAATTGACAGGTGCAGGTACTTTGGAGGCGGGGATAGCAGCAAATAAATAACCCTGCCTGCGCCTCAGTCCTCCAAGCCCAGGGCGGCCCCGCAGCACAATCTCTGCCCTGCGGTGGGTGGTGCCATGCTCCCCCAGCTCGGCGGTCGGCCGCCTGTCAGCCAGAATGCGGCTCCCCCTGGCCCGCAGCTACGCAGGTCCAGCAGGGCTGCGGGAGGGGTGGGGCCTGGGGCGGGGCCGGGGCGGGGCCTGCGGCCCGCGGGTGCGGGGCCGCTGGCTGCTCTCGCGCGCCGCTTAGCCTCTGCGCGCGGTCGCGCCGGCCGGGCGTCCCTGTGCAGCCTCTGCCGCCGATGGGGGAGGTGGAGCCGGGGCCCGCGGGGCCGCTGGAGCCCCGGGAGCCGCCCGAGGCGTCCGCGAGCCGCCGGCCGGGAGGAATCCGGGTCCTGAAGGTGAGGCGGGCGGACGAGCGGGTGGGCTGAGGTGGGAGGGAGGAAGGGTAGGAAGAGGCCGCCCCCGCCCCGCGCGGTGGCCGAGGCAGCTGGCCGCCCCCGCCCTCGTCAGTCAGTCGGCTTCGCAGCTCGGTCGCCCCTCAGCCCGGCTGGGGGCGCCATGGCCCCCACCGAGGCCTTCGCGCCCCGCCCCGCGGAGGCCTCTGTCGCCAGCCCCATCCTTGGCCGCGCGCCACCCGCCTCGCAGGCCCCCGCCTTGCAGGCCCCCGCCTCTGGTCGGGTGTCCTCCGGGCCGCCGTCTCCCACCCGGCCCCTTCGGGACCCGGGGCCCTCCTCTGCCTCCCATTGTCGTGATTGGGGCCCGGGTCCGGGGCTCCCAAGGCCTCCTCGCTTGTGGCCCAGGAGCGGGGCTGGAAGTACGCAAGGCTTTCTCCCCGGACACCTGAAGACATCACCCCAGCGGGAGGATGGCGGCGGTGATTGGCCGCGCGCTGCGGTGTGCTCGGGGCTGCGCCGGGCAGAGCGGGTAGACTCTGCCCTCCAGGCTTACAACCGAAGTTACCACCCGACTCCTCGCTCGCCGGGCGCGGACGAGGAAGGGCGACCTACCTCGTCTAGAGAGAAAACCTATGGAAGAGCTTAGTTTCGGAGAATCGCTGAGCGTGTTGTGGAAGGGAGGAGGGGTTGGCATAAAGGGGCATTGCTGCTTGCTAACAATTCAGGGAGACGGTAGCGGGGAAGCAGTTATGCAACAGGCAGCAAGCGGGGCTTTTTGGCAGGAATTGGGGGAGTAGGAGGAGATGAAAGTAGATGCAGGCAAGTGGAGCCTTGGAGGTGATGATAAGGAGTTTAGATGCATATGGAATGTAAGGCGAAGAGGGGACAGTGACGATAAAAAGGCTGTCTGGGTGGAGCTTTGTACCAGCGTTTGAAAGAAAGTTGGAGAGAAAGTTTTCGGTAGGTCTAGTAGGTAAGGTATCTATTCTTCTGGAGGTGGAATGGAATTTAGAGTTCTAGAAGAGGAGTCGATAGAATTTAAAACTAGCCAGGAAGAAGGAAGAGAGAAAAAAAAATCTGCGAGATTTGTTCTATCAAAAATAACTTGTAAAACAACTTAAATACATGGTGTTGGTGTTAAAACTGCATTAAGTACTAATTGTTCATTGGGATTGAGGTTGAGCAGCATGCACTTGTTATTAAGATTACTGGTAGGCAGTTGAAAAGATGGAAACATTGGGGTGGGGGTGGGGAGAAATGGATTAGGAGTCTAGAGAATCCATTTGAAGGAGTTCTGGTGGTGTAGTGGTTGAGGTCTTTGGCAGCTAACCAGAAGGTTGGTGGTTCAAATTCACCAGCTGCTTCACGGGGTAAAGATGAGGCAGGCTCCTATCCTAAAAATTTACAGCCTTGGAAACCTAATGGGGGTCCTTATGAATCCACATAGAATCTATAGCAGTGAGGTTTATTTATTTTTTAGGTGAGTGAGTCTATTTGAGGCATTTGACTGCTAACCCAAAGGTTGACAGTTCGAACCTACCAGTTGCTCTGCTGGAGAAAGATGAGGTTGGCTGCTTCCTCTGTCCTATAGGGTCGCTAGGAGTCGAAATGAACTTGATAGCAGTGGGTTTTTAGTGAATCTGTTAAACAACATAAACTGAAACTGTCTAAAATAGTTTACCTTTGATTTTTACATAAGCCTTGTACATGTTTATTGTAATTTATTTAACCATAAGTTGCAAATATAATTATGCAAAGGTTTTTGGATAGTTTTTAAAACTGTAAGATCACAAAAAATGTAAATTGTGAATTAATTTTCTAAAAATCAAAAGTTAACTGACCCAGGTTATCAGGAAATGGCAGATCTAATTTTTTTAATTTAATAACTTTGAAAGGGGAGATGGATTGAGTTGTGAGAAGGAAGGAACTGAGAAATGGGAATCTTTATTGAAGACTGCCTAACACTAGTTCCCTCAGATTCCAATGGGGACCATTAGAAGGATTCCAGAAACTGATCTTAATAATGTAAGATGGTGGTGTTGGAGAAGAGTCTTTAAGACCTTTGCATCCCTTGCTTTATTGCATATAGTCAGCAGTTTAAAAAATCCTTGCAAATAAATGGATCGCCTATTGACAACAGGTACTGTGTTTTCTGTAAGAAGAGTTCCCTTAAGTAGCTGAGTGGTTGAATTTTGTGCCAAGTGAAACTGGAAAAGAATATTTAAGTAGAAGTATAATTGGGAAGAAAGTCCTAATCTCCCACATCCTCTCTGAAGCAAAAAAACAAAACCCACTACCATGGAGTCAAATCCGACTCATAGTGACACTACAGGACAGAGTAAAACTGCCACATAGCATTTCCAAGGCTGTAAATCTTCCCAGAAGTAGACTGCCTCATTTTTCTCCCATGGAGCTACTTTTTTTTATTCCTGCTGTAGAGTCATATCCGACTAATAGTGACTAACCCCTCCTTGGGTTTCCGAAGCAGTATCACTAAGGAAGTAGCTTTATGGAGCTACTGATGGGTATGAACCTCCAACCTTTTGGTTAGCAGTTGAATGCTTTAACCACTATGCACCAGAGTTTGTCATGTTCTCTGAAGATACTTGGGAATGGCTTTTTTGTTTGTTTGTTTTTCTGTTTTGTAATTTTTTTAATTTAGCGAATCATGTGCATGATTATTGTTTAATAAACAGATTTTCATAAAAAAGGTACTATAACTAAGGCCAAACCATATGAAAAGCCATCTCTGTGGTGTATACGAAAGTTTGATTCAAAATATGCCCCTAGATTTCATTTATAAAATTGCTATTTAGAATATATGCCTTTACAATTATAGTTGGAATATAAGTATGATACTTTTAATAGCCTTCAAATATTAGGAGTACCTTTGAATTTTTAAAATATTCCAGATATTTCCTACAATTTTAGGGTTATGTTTTATTTATTTCACTAAATCTGTAGAAGCTATGAAATTACAACTAATTAATCAGTAATTGACATGAGATTTGTTTTTTCAATAATAGTTTTAAATTTTTATTAACTTACTTGTACATGGTTTTAAATAATCAGTACAAAAAAGATTTTAGGGTACTGATATATTATTATCTCCCCACTCCAGGAAACACCTCCTAACCCCTTCCAAAATATTCTTTAACATGTATATTTTCAGAGATGAGTCTAGTTCTGAAAGTTTTGAATGAAGGAACATGTCTCCTCCCTTAGGGTATTTCATATTCTAATAGAACTCATTGAGTATGGAGTGGTATCAAATGGAGTGTCACCAGACTCTGTCTTTACCATGCCTGTATTATAATTAGGAGCCCTGAAAGTGCAGTGATTAAAGTACTCAACTGCTTACCAAAAGGTTGGTGGTTCGGACCTGCCAGCCACCCTGTGAGACAAAGAATATGGCAGTCCACTGTCATAAAAATTTACAGCCTTGCAAACCATGTGGGGTAGTTCTACTCTGTCCTTTAGGGTCGCTGTGTGTCAGAACTGACTCAGTGGCAGTGGGTTTAGTTTTGGTATTTTATAGTATGTAGATGTTTGATAGTTCGTCAGCTTTAAGCTGATCACAGTCCTCGTATATTTACTTTTGGAGAACTAAAAGTATAAAATTAAAACTATGGGTACTTAATTCATGGCTTGCTTTAATGACTTTTGCTTTCTAGAAAATACCTTCAAATCTTAAACGTGGTCTTTATATACTTGCTTGATTTAAGTGTTGATTATAGTTGTGTTCTCTTTAAATAGAGTTGTCAGGATAACAGTTCTTATATAAGAGTAAGGGAGAAAATTAATAAACAAAATGTTCTCAATCTAGCAATTCTAGTGCAGTGGTAAGCATCTCAGAGGGACAGTGTAACAGGCAGTATTGGCTGCTTAGAAGACCTTTCCAGCAGTTACCTGATGCTTTGGGCAGTGGAAGAGTTTAATTTTGGAGAATTGCTGAACGTGTTGTGGAAGGGAGGAGGGGCTGGCATAAAGGGGTTCTTGAGAAGAAGGGGGAAAAAAAAAAAACTCATTGCCATTGAGGTGATTGCAACTCATGATGACCCCATGTGCTACAGAGTAGAACTGCTCCGTAGGTTTTCTTAGCTGAAATCTTTATGATTACCAGGCCTTTACTCCAGGGTGCCACTGGGTGGGTTCGAACTGCCAATTTTTAGTTTAGTAGTTGAATGGAAGCCATTTGTGCCCCCAGGGCCCTTGAGAGGAAGGAAAACCCAAATCCAAACCCACTGCCATTGAGTTGATTCAGATTCACAGTGACCCTATAGGACAGGTTAGAACTGGCTTTAAATCTTTACAGAAGTAGACTGCCTCATCTTTCTCCTTCAGAGCAGCTGGTGGGTTTGAACTGCCTACTTTTTGGTTAGCTGCCAAATGCCTTAGTCACTGCACCACCAGAACTCCTAGAGAGGAAGGTAGCACTAGATAATTAAGCAGTAGTTAGTAAACAATCCATTTACATTTTTGCTAGAAGGTTTTGCTTTATCTAGGTCTTTTAAATGCTCATTGAACTAGTTTATGAGAATATCTTCTACAATGCTTACTCAACAGTTTATCTTCATGGGGATATATCATATAGACAGTACTTAGATTCTTTGAGGTAAAGTAATGATCAACAACACTGATAACAATACATGTGTCAATAATACAAAGTTCTATAAAAGATTTATAGTCTTAAGGGAAATACATTATGCATAAAAAAAAAAGACTGGAAAATCATCACAGAGAAGACTCACAGATGAAGTAATATAATACTGCCTGGAATCTGTCAGGACTTTTTTAACACTCAAAAGGTCAGTGAGCCATTGCTTGACCTTAAATTAAAAACTGTTAAAGGTTCTGTTTGATGGTCATGTGGAATAGCATGTGCTTGTTCTCTCTTCCCAGCACAAGCAAAATTTCTCTCTACTGAGTGCAGAATGCACAGCTTCTTTGTATAATGTTACTGTACCATATAGGGTACTGTTTTCAGAGGGACCAGCCTGTCTTTCCCAAAGGCTACAAAATAAGGAATATTTAAAAATAACCAGTGGTTAAAATTTTTTTAATGGTAGAAATATGGTAATTCCAGTGTGTGTAAAATAAGCACTTGAAAGCTCTTTTTAATTCTGGGACAGTCTTCTTTGAGAATCTGCCCTTGATGAGCAGAGCTACACCTAGTTCCCACTTGTAGCAGGGATTTATCCTACTTATCTAAAGTTAGAATCAGTGATAATCCTCCTGGTTCTGAATAGCTGTAGTTAAATCCCTAGCATCTGGAAAATGATCAGTTTACTTACACTGTCACCAGTGGTGCAGTGGTTAAAGCATTTGGTTGCTTATCAGAAGTGAACCTACCAGATGCTCCATAGGAGAGAGATGAGACCGTCTACTTCCGAAAGGATTTATAGCCTTGGAAACTATATAGGGCAGTTCTCTGTCTGAATTGACTCAGTGGCAGTAATGTATGTTTACCTTTTTGCCAGGACTAATTGGACTGTAGTACGTATTGAAAATAAATTTCTGTGGTGCCAGCTAAGTTCTGCATACATCTGTATGCCAGAACTTAAGGCATTGTAAGAAGCTCTCAGTGGAGGCAAGGGCAAGACATAGAAAATAATTAAAACATGTTATGATAAGTATATCAATTTGGAAGTGTTTTACTGAGGAGAAAGTAGAGTCAATCTTCCAGGTGGAAGGAGAGAATAGTTTTGGGCTGGTGTAGACTATTCACTTGGTGACTGTTAACTGGGAGATTGGGAGTATGCGCCTGCCCAGAGGCACCTGAGTAAAAAGACTTGATGATCTTCTGAAAAGTCAGCCGTTGAAAATCCAATGGAGCACAGTTCTGACACACATGGAGTTGCCATCATCTGGAAGGTAATTGGTTTGGAGGAGGGGAGAATGAGGATGGGAGACATGGAAGGCTCCATAGAGAAGGTGATAACTGAGTTGAGTTTTGAAGAGTGACTGGTCAGATGCATAAGGTGGGAAAGGACCATGGGGGGCAAGTGCCAGAACTGGGGAACAGTTGGTGTGTTTGGGGAGCTCCAAATCCTCTAGTATGACTGGAACACGGAGCAAAGGGTAGTATGGAATGAAACTGGAAAAGTATGTCAGTGTGACTGTGAGTGGAAATTTCTGTTTTGTTAAGGGGAACAGAAATGGCCTGATCATAATAGAGAAGGTGAATGTTGATCTTTAGAAACTTGTTACATTGGCTGTAGCAGTTGTTTCTGCTGCAGGTAAGCTGACTTGAGATGTATGAACTTTGCATAGCTAAATGAACAAATACAACTTAATTTTAAAAAAATATAACAGAAATGGAAGGAGTATGTTAGTATTATGTCATACCAGACTTGGTTGCTTGGGGGAAGAGGCAGAGGGTCAGGACCATACAAAAACTTGCATATTTGCATAAGGAGATATGTAAAAAATGTTTATTGCAGCATTGTTTCCAGTAGTTAAAAATTGGAAACAAAGTAAATCCCATTAACAAGAGAATGGATAAATTTTGGTGTATTCATATAATGGAATATTATTCAGTAGTTCAAATGGATGAGCTGCATGTATTGACATAGCTATATCTCTAAATCAGTGTTGAACTAAATGAAAGCATTGCTGTATGTTAAAATTTAGATTAAGTTTCAAATCTTGTAAAACTGTATAGTTTATACATATAAATGATAAACATAAAAAGTACATGGAATAATAAATACTAAATATAGTGTTTGTTTCTGGAGAAGGAGGGAGGTGAGAGGATTTTGGCAGGATACCATATAGTATATACATCTTTAGAATCATGATCTGAAGCAAATATGGTGAAATATTAAAATTTGTGAAATCCAGATGGTAGGTACTCAGGTGTTTTGTTGTTTACTGTTTGTTATACTTGACACTTTCCTGAAACAAAGAAAAAAAAGGTGAGAGATCATGATGCATGAATGGAGACATGAAAGCTAATAGTAAAGGAAATGGAGTTATCCAGGTTAAGATGGGGGATAGGGAACTTGGAAGGCTCCATAAGAGGAGGTGATACCTGAACAGAGTATTGGTAAAAATAAAGAAGAAAGGTAAAGTGGGGGCTCAACATGCCTGATTCACTTAAACGTTTAGCTAATGATTGCTTTCTCATGATATTTTTTAGAGAAATATGAAACGCAATGGGAGCAGAAATTGTTTGAGTAGGAGAGGCAGGTTTGGTTCTCGAGAAAGAGATTGGCTGAGAGAAGATGTGAAGAGAGGCTGTGTTTACCTTTATGGAGCAGAAACAACCACTGCCACTACAACCACCACCACCACCACTGCCACCTCCCCTGACCTACATCTCGTTCTTTGTACAGTGGAGACCCCAGCATCTGAAGTATGTGCTGGGGAGGGAAGGGAAAGCCTTTATTTACAGCTTCATGGAGACTTGGTCAGGTAAGATCTGAGTTTAACACTCTTATTTTACTGCAATATAAGAAATACGTATTTCTGCTTAGAAGTGGAGTTTAGGATTTTAGTTGTGCTGGAACTGATGCTGATTGTGGAATCTTGAAAAAAGATTTATCTTTGGAATGTTTATCTAATGATTCTCAAATTTAAAAACTTTTGATGAAGGAAAAATTGATAGTCATTTCTTTTGTATTATACCATGGATTTTACATTCTAAATTTTTTTATTTTATTTATTTATTTTTTATTGTGATTTGGGTGAAGATTTACAGAGCAAATTCACTTTCCATACAGCAGTTCACATACACTTTGTCTCATGACATTGACCACAGTTTACCACAATGCAACAGCTCCCCTCCCACTTCCTCCCCCTAGTTACCTCTTCCCAGTGTCCATCCCTCCATACTCTCCTGCCCCCTGTGCTGTCTCCCTGTGCATAAGCAGCCCTTCCTTCTCCCATGATTGTTCTCTCCAGGGCGTGTGTCTACTTGAGGTAAATGTTTAACTCACATGCCTATACTTTGTTTGGTGTGGGTTCAATTCCAGACCTGAAGGGCATGATTTTGAGTTTTGTTTCACATTGTTCTCCCTCTCTATCAAGGATCTCCTACATAGATTCCCTTCCAAGGGGATGACAGTAGTGGCTGGGCACCATCTAGTTCTTCTGGTCTCATAGTCATATAGGCTGCAGATCGGATGGTGTAGCAGTCTCTAGGACCAGTTGTTTCCATGAATTTTGGTTTTCTTCATTCTTCTTTGCTCTGGATGAGGAGAGACCCATCGTTGCATCTAGATGACAGCTTGCTAGCTTTTAAGATCCCAGTCGCTATCGGGGATCCCAGTTGCTAGAGTCGCCAAAGTAGGAGGTGGAACAATGTTTTGTATAGTATGTTATGCCAATTGAGCTTGATGTCCCCTGCAACTGTGATCCCAAGCCCACAGGTTCAACTACTCGGTCCCTCTGGGTAGCTGGCTGTGACCAAGCAGTGACCACAACCTTGCCCCTTGTCAGCTCTACTATACACCTGGGAATTCTGATCATTCACATAAACTTATAGGACCATTGTCTGCCAACCCCGTACATGTTCTTAGATACATGCTGCATTTCATAGACATACCTAATAGTTCAGCTTGTCCACCCATCTATCCACCTATATACCCATGTTGACCTTCACTGACAATGCAGTACTGTATGTGCAAAAGGGTTCATCTTTGTTGTCTGTACCTCCCATGCACCTCTCTATGTCTTTCTCATCCTCAGTGCCGCCATATTGGTCACTCACATTTGGTACATTTTATATTCTAAATTTAACATAAAATATTCTAAGCATTCATTTTTTGAGAAAGTAATACATGGAAATTGAAATGTATAAAACGATATGCAGCAAGAAGTTATATGTCTTCCTTTCACCCTTTTCCCCAAGTGCCTAGACCTTGTCCTGAAGGCAGTTCTTATTACCATTTTCTTATGCATCCTAAGGATATTCTGTTAACTTACAAGTATATGCTCATGTATGGGTGTATGTTTATATATATATATTTTAAAATTAATGATAATCTTTGCAACACACTGACTTAATATCTCTTAGAGAGCTTTCTTTTCTTTTTGATGGCTGTATGGTACTCCATTTTATGAATCTGCCATATTTTAGCCAGTCTCCTATTAATGGACCTTTAGTTACCAATTTTTTTTCCCACTGCTATGTGCAGTGCTGCAATGAATATCCTTATATTTATGATGTTTCTCACATAGAGGAATATATCTGTAGAGTAAACTAGAAGTGGAACTGCTGAGTCAAAGGATGTGTATCTTTATGATTTTGATACTGTCAAATTTACTTCATAAATGTTTTCACTGATAACATAAAAGTATACTTGTTCCCTCATACTCTGTCCAGTACATGCTAGTGTTAAAATTTGTGTACAGGTTTATACTTATGCCCAAGCATATATCTGCTTGTAAATAGAAATTAATGCTTGCCAAGAGTTGTTATATTTGAGAATCAAAGTCACCATTTCAAGGACAAATCTGTTTTTCAAGTTAAACGTGATAGGGATTTTGTTGTTTTGATCTGCATTTCTCTTAATGAGTGAAGTTGAGCATATTTCCTGTGTTTAAGAACCATTTGTGTTGTCTTTAAAACTTTTTACATATGTGTGAAGAAAAGTATTCTCATTTTAGTAGGCTTGTACTATTCATATGCACTCTTTGATTCAGTTTTTTTTTTTTTAATTATTATTACTTCTTTGAATTAAACATCATATAACATCCAAATGAGTTGTCATCCAGTCTGTTGGGTATGGCCTTCCCCATGTGTTTCAGAGTAGGAACATGCTTCCTAGGGTTTTCATGCTGTAACCTTTTGGGAGCAGAGGGCCAGGCTTTTTTTTCAAGGTGCCTTTGGATGGGTTCAAACTGCCACCTTTGGGGCTGCTAATCATTTGCACCACCCAGGGACTCTAAACATCAAATAAGAGCTCTTTAAATACCTGGTCATTGTCTTTCCTTTCTCCCCCTTCCCTGTAGTAAATAAATGCCCCTCTTGAAATAGAATTCAAAACTGTGGATGCAATTCTATTGAAAGTGAGGAAGTTTCCATTCACACCTGAAAAAGTGGTGATAATAGTAACACCTTTTACTGAGCTAAAACTTGGTGTCATTTAAAAAATCTGAACTGAGGTTTATTATGTGTTTCTTTTAAGATTTGAACTAATTTTTGAAAAAGTAATTAGCATTTTACTGTTTTCCTTCTTCACCAGTTAATGTGCTCAAACAAATACATTTCCTAAATCCACTGGTGAAAAGAAAGGATCAGACTGGGTGATCCTTAGGCTTTTCTAAATCTTAACACTGACTCTGATCTAATTTTATCAGGTGGAAAGCCTTGACCTAGATTAGAGCTGGTAGTGGTAGGTGGAGTTCACTTATCTAAACATTTGACTGATTCATCTGTATTCTAATGCATAAGTACACAAAGATAATTAGAAATGTGGAGAAAACCCGACTTGAATTGGTTTAGTCCAGAAGCCAAATGATAAAGTTTATTTACTTTTGTGAATCTAAATTACACTTAGACTGAGGAGTTTGTCTCTCTTCAGCCCTCTGGCCTTGATAATTTATAATGAGATAGCTCTTTGAGGATAAAATTGATGAGAAAATAATAATAACATTTAGAACTGTGTTTGAAACCAAACCAAACCGCTGCCATAAAGTTGATTCTGACTCCTAATGGCCCTATAGGTTAGACTAGAACTGTCCCATAGAGCTTCTAAGGCTGTAAATCTTTTTATCTATCTATCTATCTATCTGTCTATTTATTTTTTATTGTGATTTGGGTGAAAATTTACCGAGAAAATTTACTTTCCACGCAGCAGTTCACGTATACTTTGTCTCACGACATTGACCATAATTCACCACAGTGCAACAGCTCCCCTCCCACTTCCTCCCGACAGTCACCTCTTCCCTGTGTCCATTCCTCCATGTACCCCTGCCCCCTGAGCTGCCTCCCAGTGCATAAGCAGTCCTTTTTTCTCCCATAATTGTTCTCTCCAAGGAGTGTATCTACCTCAGGTAAATGTTCAACTCATATTGCCTGTCTTTTGTTTGGAAGCCACAGGTATGGGTTGAATTCCAGACCTGAAGGGCAGCTAGGGGCCATAGTCTCAGGGGTTCCACCAGGCTCTATCAGACCAGCAAACCTGGTCCCCTTTTTTTTCCCCCCAAATGATTTTGAGTTTTGTTTCACATTGTTCTCCTTCTCTATACAGGATCTCCTATGTAGATCCCCCTCTGAGTGGTTGACAGTGGTAGCCAGCCACCATCTAGGTCTCACAGTCATATAGGCTGCGGATTGCATGGTGTACTAAGGCT
This sequence comes from Orycteropus afer afer, assembly GCF_000298275.1. NCBI lineage: Eukaryota > Metazoa > Chordata > Mammalia > Tubulidentata > Orycteropodidae > Orycteropus > Orycteropus afer. Next base: position 9,259,774 of record NW_006921654.1, read on the forward strand.
GTAAATCTTTAGAGAAGGAGACTGCCTCATGTTTCTGCTATGGAGAAGCTGGAGGATCGAACCACAGACCTTTTGGTTAGGAGCCAAATAAATGCATTAACTACTATGCAACCAGAGCTCCTTTCATTAGCCATAGGAGAGATGCAAATCAAAACAATGAGATAACATCTCACCCCAGACAGATTTTTATGTGACACGAATGCTTTTTTGTGCTAGTCTTTGTACTTGTTAGCTCCTGTCTCAGAAACTAAACCAAGCTCACTGCCATTGAGTCAGTTCCATCTCATAGTGACCCCCATTGGGTTTCCAAGGTGGTAAGTCATTGCAGAAGTAGATTATCCCTTCTTCCTTCCACAGAGCAGCTGGTGGGTTTGAACCGCCAACGTTCTGATTAGCAGTCATATGCCTTAGGCACTACACTGCCAGAGCTCCTTAGTGCCAATTCATGGCTATCACACGTATGCAGAGTAGAACTACTCCATAGAGTTTTCAAGGTTGTGACCTTTCTGAGGCAAACTGCCAAGTCTGTCTTCCCAAGAACCTCTTAGTGGGTTTGAATTGCCCTTTTGGCCAGTAGTCAAGTATCATCCAGGGTCTTCCATCAGTATGCTTAGCCCTTTACATATATTTTCTCATTTAATCCTCACAATAAGAAAAATTGAGGCTTTGAGAGGTCCATTGTCCCTACTCAAGGTCAGGCAGCTACTGTCAGGCAGTTGGAATTCTAGAATCATTCAAGATACACGGTGGACTTCACTCTGAGGGAAGAACCTTCAGGAGAGGAACTTGCTCAGCTTCCCTAAGGTAGTTTCAATATTTAATCATGCATATTTGAAGTTCTTTATTAGCTCTCTTATTCAACTATAAAGTGTTTAAATTCAGTCTTATGTTATCTAATCAAAGGAATAGATGTTTTCTTTGTAATAATCCTTTATAAGATGGTTGATCATCTAAGGGCTTATCTCTTAGTAACTTTTTTTTGCTGCCTACTGAAGTATAATATATGTTTATTCATTGTAGAATATGTGCATAGTATATATTGCATAGCTGTTGTTGTTGTTGTTATTTATATGCCGTCTTGTTGGCCCTGACGCATAGCGACCCCTCCTTGGGTTTCTGAGGCAGTATCACTACGGAAGTAGGATTGCCCAACCTTCCTTCCAAGGAGTGGCTGGTGGATTTGAACTGTCAGCCTTCTGGTTAGCAGTCAAGTGCCTTAGGCACTGTGCTACCAGAGCTCCCATATTGCATAGGAGTTGTATGCAATGCTTATGCTTTGGATTACCTCATTTAATCCTCACAGTGATTTTGTGAGGAAATTACTATTATTATCCCCATTTTATAGATGAGGAACGTGAAGCTTTAAGAGGTTAAGCATCTCACCTAAAATCACTGTTAATAAGTGGTAAAGCTGGAATTTGAACTTTGGGATTCTGACAACAGATCCCATCTTTAAACTACATTGCCTTCCCATAGTAAGATTGTTTTTCCTCTCAGATCTTTTTTGAGTGTGCGTGTATTATATATATACATTTGTATGGATATGTTTATATGTGTGTGTGGTGTGTGTGTGTCTGTGCATATATCTACACACATACAGATATATACATACTTTTTTATTAAATTTTTAGGCCCATATATTCAATTTTATATCCTACCTATTCACGTAATATCTTAATTTCCTTATTACTGAAAATCAGTTTTAATAGCTACAAAATAATGTTTCATGGATATACTATAGATTATTTAAAAATTGAGAGACAGTATATGATAGTGGTTTAATGCTTGGCTTCTAGAACAAGACTGGGTTCAAATCCTGGCCCTAGCATTTACTAGGTAAATGCATTATATAACTCTTTGTGCTTCAGTTTCTTAATCTGTAAAATGAATGATGACTGTATTTACATTATGGAGTTGTCATGAGAATTAAATTCACTGTGCATGTTTTTAAGATTAAATTAATTCATGCTTGTACAGTAGTGTTTCTTAAACTCTAGTATCTACCCAGAGAACTTTGTTAAAAATATAGACTCTGATTTAATAGGTACAGGGTGGGGCCTGAGACTGTATTTTCTATTAAGCTCCTAGGTTGTGCGCCACACTTTAAATAACAAGGACGCAAAGTATTAGAATGATACCTGGGATCTAATAAGTGTTCAATAAATGTTACATATTTGGGTTGTTTCAAATTACTCAACTCTTAGAAAGAGTGTGATGAATAAACATTTCCCTATAAATCTTTATGTCATTGATTAGTTCCCTAGGCTAAGTCCTAGAAATAGAATTCCAACAACCAAAGGCATTGTCATTGAGTTGATTCCTACTCATACTGAGGACATTACTGTCCTCAACCATGGGACATTCCTGTACAACAAAGAATTGTCCTGCTCAAAAAACCAGTAACTTCTCTACTGAGAGCCACTGAGACTGGTGCCCTTTGTGTTATAGATGTAAAACAGGCCCAGAGAGGTCAGGTCCAAAGTGCATTTCTCCAGATGGCTGGTGGTAGAGCTGTAGTTGGGACACAAGTGATTTGACTTGTCCACTGCTCTTTACGTTATGGTATTTTTTTTTTTTTTAATTGAACTATTTAAGTGATAAATGACTCGCTTGTGAAGTTTAGTATAATTGTTGCCTTCTTTCTGAGAAGTTCTAGCAAGATCATATGGAATAAAATAGATTGTCCTTTGGCTCATGATCATATAATTACATTTATTCTGTCATCAAAATGAGTAAGATATCTAAGTATTTGATAGACTGTCTTTTAAGATAAGCTGAGAAGCAGAAAGATGTGTATGACACACAATACCACCCTTGGAATTGGGAATCTTCAATTCTAATTCTTTTTCCGCCACAGCCCCCTAGGTTTCAGAGAGTCAGATCTTCACCAACTTGGTTCTGGAGTGTGGGACTGTAGCACATGAGTGCCAGTGGGATGGGACCATATCCACTGCCCCAAAGTGAGAGGTAGGGCTTCCCTGCCCCATGGGCTAAAGAATGGCACCTGACAGACAAAGGAGTGAGGCCACCCAGATGGACTAGGAGAACTGGGCCACCCAATGAAGGAGATGTATACAGTTACCAGGTTGACAAGGGGTGGGTTGTGGCAGTTAAGGTTGTGTCTCCGTCTTTTGAAGCTGTCTACTTGTATTTCTGGGAGCTCTGGTAGCATAGTGCCTAAGGCACTTGACTGCTAACCAGGAGGCTGGCGGTTCAAACCCACCAGCCACTCCTGGGAAGGAAGGTTGGGCAATCCTACTTCCATAGTGATAACTGCCTCGGAAACCCAAGGAGGGGTCGCTAGGAGTCGGGGCCGACTCTATGGCAAATAACAACAACTTGTATTTCTGTTACAGCAGCACTGGAGAACTAAGACGGTATTTGGCGAGTGACTTTTGGTGAGGGACTAAGGTTTCATTTGACATATTTAATTGTTACAAAATGTAATGAAAAGACCTTTTTTTAGAATGAGGAGGAGAAAAAGATACTTTTTTTTCCCCACTCCATGTGTCTATATTACTTTAAAATTGTAAAATGCATTATATGTGAAATATAAATAATTTTCTTCTAAATTGTTTTTATTTCTATCTCTTTTTTTTTCCTTTTTTACATTTTAATACATCTGAAATCATGTGTGTCTTAGAATTGACGGCAAGCTGTAATTTAATTGGCAGTACTTTTTCCTTAATGGTACATAAAACATAGAGTGTCTTTCAGGATTATATATAGAAGGAAACTTTCTTTGCTGGTTACCAGGCATGAGAGGGAAGGGGAAGGAACACTGCTAGACAGAGAGACAAGTATTGATTTGGGTGAAGGGAAAGGCAGTATATTGAAAGTAAGTGACGAACACAATAACACTAAGAGAAAGGAAAGCACAAGAGGTAGAGACGACAAAGATAAACACTTTTACATACACAATACTGCATTGTCAGTGATAACAAATACATTAATCTGTGGATAAATAGGTATGTAGATGGACTGAATGATCCGTTATGTTATGGCGAAAGGGAATATACCCATGACCATATATAATTGAGCAGATGATATTTCTACATATGTATTTTATTTGCTGTAAGAATGTCCATATAACCCAAGATGACGCCCCCACATACTCTATGGCAGTACATCCCTTAGAGCAGTAAAGCACGGGACACCAGAGGACCAACATTCAAATTGAGGAAATTCAGGACAAACAGGAGTGCATAAATATCAGGGGCACAGGGGGAGGGTTACACGATAGGGAGGGGAGGAGACTGGGTTAGGGTTGGACATGGTAAATGGGGAGTGAAACTAAATGTACATGTAATGTTGAATGTAAAACAAGCTCTTAAAATAAAAAAAATAATAATAATAAAAAAAAAGAATGTCCATATAACTAGAACTAACAGAGGGCAAAGTTGTGATAACTTCTTAGGCATAGGCAACTACCCTGATGTAGCAAGTAGTTGGTCCTTTGGGCTTGGGATCATGGTTGTGGGGGGCATCAAGCTCAGTTGGCATAACATTACTACACAGTAACTTGTTCCATATCCTACTTTAGTGAGTGCCAGCTGGGGTCTTAGAAGCTTGCAAGTGGCCATCGAGATGCACTAATTGGTCTCTCCTGATCCAGAGCAAGGGAGAATGAAGAAAACCAGGGATTCATGGAAGCAGCTGGTCTGGGGGACTGGTGGACCAAGCAAACCTCAGCTTATATAACCATGAAACCAGAAGAAATGTGTGATGCCTGGCTGCCACTGTTGGTCACCGAGGGGGGATCGATGTAAGAGATCCTGGATGGAGTGGGAGAGCAATAGGGAACAACACTCAAAGTCATAAAAAGTACCAGGTATGCTGGTCTGATGGAGCCTGGTCAGACCCCTGAGACTGTGGACCCTGGTCACCTTCAGTCTGGAATTGAGCTCACTCCCATAAGTTCCAGCCAAACAATGGATAGGTGTGCAGGGTGAAAATTTACATCAGGTAGATACACTCCTCTGTATGGTGAATCATTGGAGAACAGACAGGCATGGTTTGTGTTGGGGGATGGTTCTGGGGGCTAGAGTGCAAGGGAGGGAGGAATGTGGGGAGGAGGTCACTGAGGGAGGGAGTGGGAGGAGAGCTTTTGCACTGTGGGGAATTATAGTCAATGTTTTAAGGCAGGGTGTGTGTGAACTGTTGTATGGAAAGTGGATTTGCTCTGTGGACTTTCACCAAGATCACAATAAAAATTTAAAAAAATAGATGAAGCAGAAAAAAAAAGCATCTCTCAGATGATGTGTATAGACTTAAAGAAATATGATCATTTAAAAATAGAATGTTTTAAGTTTCTTGGTGTGAGTGAGGGTAACATATAAAGTGCTTTGACCTCTCTTCTGCGTAAATGTTTACCTATATAAAATACATAAATATAAAAATGGTTTACATTAAAGAAGCTAGGCTTTTTAATCAAACCAACACAGGTTAAAACCCTGATACCATTATGTACTAATTGTGTAACTGTGAGTCTGTTACTTAATCTCTCAGAATCTCATTTTTCTTATTGGCAAAAATGACAGTTATTACAGACAAAGATAAATATTTTTACATATACAATATTGTGTTATCAATGATGACAAACATTAATCTTTGGGTAAAATGGGTAGACAAGCTGAATGATCATGTATGTCTAGGCAAAAGGAAATATACCTATGACCATATATAAAGTTGGCAGATGATATTTATATATATATAAATATCAAACTTACCAGCCACTCCTCGGAAGGAAGGCAGGCAGTCTACTTCCGTAGTGATACTGCCTCGGAAACCCAAGGAGGGGTCGCTATAAGTTGGGTCCGACTTGATGGCACATAACAACAATAACAATAGGACAAAGTTATGATAACTTCTTAGACAAAGTCAGCCACTCTGATGGAGCAAAGAAGTTGGACCTGTGGGCTCAGAACCATGGTCACGAGGGGCACTGATGCTCAACTGACATAACATACTACACAAAAATGTTCTACATCCTACTTTGGTGAATAGCACCTGGAGTCTTAAAAGCTTACATGTGGCCATCTAGATGCAATGATGGGTCTCTCTTCATCCACAGCAAAGAAGAATGAAGAAAACCAAAGACTCACGGAAACAGTTAGTCCAAGGGACTAGTGGACCATGCAGATCTCAGCCTATATGACTATGAAACCAGAAGAACTAGACAGTGTCCGGCTACCACTGTCAACCATTTGGAAAGAGATCAGTGCAGGAAATCTTGGAAGGAATGGGAGAACAATGTGGAACAAAACTCAAAATCATAAAAAAAAAAGACAAATCTACTGGTCTGATAGAGACTGGTGAGACCCCTGAGACTCTGAGACTATGGCTCCTAGTTACCCTTCAGGTCTGCAACTGTACTCACTCCCGTGGCTTCCAGCCTAACAATAGACAGAAATATGGGGTGAATGTTTACATCAGGTAGATACACTGGGAGAACAGAAGGGTAGTATTTGCGTAGGGAGGTAGCTCGGTGAGCAGGAATGCATAGGACAGAAGGATACGGGGAAGAGAGAACTACAGGGAGGAAGTGGGAGGAGAACTGTTACTCTGTGGGGAATTGCAGCCAATTTCATGAAACAAAATGTGTTTGAACTGCTATATGGAAAATGAATTTGCTCTGATAGTTTTCACCCAAATCACAATTCAAAAAAAAAAAAAAAAAGGCATAGTTTTGTAATAGGTGAAAAGCTTCCAGCATAACAAAAAACTGAACCAAATTGCCGTTGAGTCAGATCCGACTCATAGTGACCCCTCTCTGGGTTTCCGAGGCAGTACCACTACAGAAGTAGATCGCCTGGTGGGTTTGAATTGCCAGTCTTCTGGTTAACAGTCAAATGCCTTAGGCACTATGCCATCAGGGTTCCTACTGGTTGGCATACAGTAAACATTAAAGTATCCTTACTGTTGGTGATTGTATTATTTATTATCTGTATTGTTAATTTTAAAATTTGCAGGTTATACTTTTTGGTGGCCAAGGATTGAGTTTTAATCTGAATTTGATATAAAGAATGTTGCTGTGCTTTGTTAGAGTCTTTAATACTATATGGTATTCCCTGTGCTGTATTTTTATAGTGTGTGCTTTTGCCTCCTGCTATTGAGTAGAACTCTAAGAGAAATGATCCTTGGAATGAAATGTACTCTTTCTTGCATATATCTTAACTATGGGCACTGTTTGGAATGCATGTAATATAGAAAGAGCTATAAACTACTATTGATAACATTACTGCATTGGTTGGCTGGTTTAGAGAGAAGTGATCATATGTATATGTATTTAGATTTACGTAGACTCTAGTAGTTCTTAGAAGTATTAAAAGTAAACCAAAACTATTAGTCTTACTGTCTTCTTAAAGCAATAATAAAATCAAAAAACCAAACTCACTGCTGTCGAGTCGGACCCCTCCTTTGGTTTCCGAGGCAGTATCATAGATTGCCCAGTCTTCCTTCCGAGGAGTGGCTGGTGGGTTTGAACCACCAACCTTTAGCAGTCAAATGCCTTAGGCACTAGGCCATCAGAGCTCCTTAAAGCAATAATAGAAGAGTTCAAATGCTAAACGGAACTTTTTGTTGCCAGCATTACTCTCTCCTTTACCTGTTTTGCAGTTTGTAATTTCCCTTTGATTTGTGAGAGATTTAACAAAATAGCTAATTGCCAGCCTGTTAAACTTTTGGAACTTTGGAACATAAAATTGAACTGTATGCAGATTTTAGCATTTCCCTCCTCCATACCCTTAAGCAGATAAGTTTAATGAGTAAATGGAATTAGTCCCTCATTTTGCTTGTTTTTGCAATTCTTGAGATATTACTTGTTTACTCATTTATCCAAAATTAATGAGAACAGATGTTGAAGTTCTCTTGATTTTTTTAATTCCATCAGGAAAAATACTTTCTTTGGGTGGAAATATATAAAGAGGTTTTCTAAAATCTACAGACCTTTGTACAAAAGGAAATTTTACCATGGAAAATATGTCAAACGTAGGATGGTTCTATTTCTTTTGGTTTTCTAGAGAAAAATATAAAAAAATGAGCTATGAGTGTTAGCCTGAAAATATCTTTATTTCTTGGTCCTGAAATAATGGGTTAATATGGATTTATGGTATTTAAATAAATTGAACTCTGTATCCTGAAATAATAAGGCAGCTAACGTAGAATTTATATTATATTAGGAATGTGTCTTGGTAACCCTGTAGAATCTTAAGTTCTAAAAGACTCTAATGATCATCTGCCCAATGTGATCCTTATAGGAATCCCTTCTGAACTATCTGTAACAGACGGCTCTCTAGCTCCCTGTGTGTGACTTTGAGAGGCACTCTGTTTCATTATTTGTTGTTGTTGTTATCATTATTAGGCATCTATAATTAAGTTCCTCCCCATAGTCCAAGTCGACCTATGCAGTGTCTTCCCATTTTTCCTAGCCCCATCCTTTGGACCAATACAGAGTACGTTTAATCCTTCTTGATGTTGGAAGATAACTCTTTGACAGTTCTACTCTGTCTGAAAGGGTCTTTATGAGTTGGAATCAAATCGTTGGCAGTGGATTTGGTTTTTGGTAGTGTGTCCTTGTCTTCCAGTTAATACTCCTTCAGTCTTACATAATAGGATTCATTTTTGTGGTTATTGTTGAGCATAGACCCAGCAGAACATACACCAGTTCAGCCGTTTCTGCATGTACAGTTCAGTGGCAGTGATTACGTTTTTCAGGTTGTGCAGCCACTCTCACCCTCCTTTTCCAAATTGTTCCTCCTACATTAACATCATCTCATTGCTCCCAGAGTTTCCTAGCTAATGTTTCAAGTTGCTGTTGTTAATTTGATCCCATATAGATTGTTCTTAAAATAGCACAATACTCAAGGTAAGCTGTTAGTCATTCTTCGTATTACATGGTTAGTTGACCTCTCCAGGATCCAGTTTATCAGTAGTCCCTTTTACAATGCATCCTTCTTAGAATGGTTCTACTATTGTATCAGGAGATGCTTAGCATTATTATAGACCTTTGTGAATCTTGATTTTATTTGGCTAGGGGTAAATTGAAGCCCTTGAAACACTTTCTGATGAAGAGCAAAGACTATAGCCTTCAGTAGGGATTACACCTCAACATAAAGAAAACAAAAATTCTCACAACTGTACCAGTAAGCAACATCAAGATAAATGGAGAAAAGATTGAAATTGTCAAGGATTTCATTTTACTTGGATCCACAATCATTGCCTATGGAAGCAGCAGTCAAGAAATCAAATGATGACGTATTGCATTGAACAAATGTGCTGCAAACGACCTCTTTAAAGTGTTAAAGAGCACCAAAAAAAAAAAGTATTAAAGAGCAGAGATGTCAGATTGAAGACTGAGGTGAGACTGACCAAAGCCATGGTGTTTTTCATAGCCTTCTATGTTTGTGAAAGCTGAACAGTGAGTAAGGAAGACAGCAGAAGAATTTGATGCATTTGCATTGTGGTGTTGGCAAAGAATATTGAATATACCATGGACTTCCAGAACAATGTCTGTCTTGAAAGAAGTACTGCTAGAATGCTCCTTAGAATTAAGAATGGCCTGCTAGAATGCTCCTTAGAATTAAGAATGGCCTGACTTCGTCTCTCATACTTTGGCCCTTTCATCAGAAGGGACCCATCCCTGGAGAAGTGTATCATGGTTGGTAAAGTAGAAGATCAGTTAAAAATGGAAAGTCCCTCAACAAGGTGGATTGACATAGTGCCTGCAACGATGGGCTCAAGCACAGCAATGATTGTGAGGATTGGGGCAGGACCAGGCAGTGGTTCGTTCGGTTGCACCTGGGGTCATTCTGAGCTGGAACTGACTCGATGGTGTCTAGCGATTAATTATAATTGATTTTTTTTTTACTCTGAAAAGTTTATTTTCCATTTCTGTTAAATTCACTCCTTATTGATCTTTATAAGCTTTTAGATCTTTTTGGTTATTCCCCATATTCTAGCCTTTTCTGACTTTATGTCATAATTTATGGCAGCTAAAAAACTTAACAGTTGGGGAGCCTAGGTGGTTATTTTAATTTTTTTGTTTTTTCCATCAATATGATTTCCATTCCTAAATTACCCCTTTGATATAGGGAGCTCTGGCATTATAGTGCATAAGGCATTTCTGCTAACCAGAAAGCTGGCGGTTCAAATCTACCAGCCACTCCTTGGAAGGAAGACTGGGCAATCTCTTATACTTAGCCATGCGGTATTCCCATTTCACATTATTTTTTACTTAAATCTTTTCGCCAACAGCATTTTTTATTTCTTTAACCATGAACCACAGATACTCTCTTATCTTTTGGTTATGATGGAAGCTGTATCATATTTCTTCTACTCAGTATAGTTCTTAAGGTTTCTAAACAAAATCCTTTTAAGACATAAAGAATAATGTTCTTCAAGGCCTTTTGAACACATAGAGACTTTTGTACTTGTTTTTAATTAGGCACCATTATTCCTAATAGGAGGTCTGGTGGCATAGTGCCTAAGGCATTTGACTCCTAACCAGAAGGCTGGCGGTTCAAACCCACCAGCCACTCCTCGGAAGGAAGGTTGGGCAATCTACTTCCATAGAGATACCACCTTGGAAACCGAAGGAGGGATGGCTATGAGTCGGATCCGACTTGACGACAGTGAGTGAGTTTTGAGTTTATTCCTAATATACTGATAAAGAATGTAAGACAATAAGGTTAAATAACTTTCAGGGGTATGCAGACGATAGCTGTTAGAGACTCAAACTAGGCAGTCTTACTTTTGGAGCGGTTGCTTTTAGACTCTGTGACTGTTTGCTTTCTAAATATGTTGTTGTTAGGTGCCGTTAAGTCGATTCCGACTCACAGTAGCCCTGTGTACAGCAGGTGAAATACTGCACAGTCCTGCACCATCCTCACAGTTGTTGCTATGTTTGAATCCTATTATTGTAGCCACCATGTGAGTCCATCTGGTAGAGGGTCCTCTTTTTTCCCTGACCCTCTACTTTACCGAGAATGATGTCCTTCTCTGGGGGCTGGTCCCTCTTGATAATATGTCTAAAGTATGTCAGGTGCAAGTTACCTTCACTTCTAAGGAAAATTCTGACTGTACTTCTTCCAAGACAAGTGTATTTGTTCTGGCATTCCACGGTATATATTCAGTATTCTTCACCAGCACCATTATTACAATGCATCAATTCTTCTTCGGTCTTCCTTATCTGTTGTCCCAACAACCTTTCATATGCATGTGAGGCAGTTGAAAATACCATGACTTGGGTTGAGTGCACTTTCGTCCTCAGAGTGACATCTTTACCTTTTAACACTTTAAAGAGGTCTTTTGCAGGAGATTTGTCCAGTGCAACGCACTGCTGTTAATTACTAGTGTAGTCCTTTCTATCAAAAATCAAAATACAGATTTTGTTTTCTGAATACTTTTTTTTTTTTTTTTAATTTTTTTATTTTGGGGGGCACTGAGAAGCAAGGGGTGGGGACGGGCAATGGCTCGCCTCGCGGTGGACCGCCTACCTGCTTCCAAGTCCCAAGCCTACAGGTCCAACTACTCGCTCCCTCTGGGTAGCTGGCTGTGGCCAAGAAGTGACTACAACCTTGCCCCTTGTCAGCTCTACTGTATATACCTGGGAATTCTTACAGAACATACAGGTACACTTGTAGAAAAATTGTCTGCCAACTGTAAATGTGGTCTTGGGCATACTCCCCCCTGCATAGACATACCTAATAGTTCAGCCTGTATTTTTAAAATACTTTTAATTACTTTAAAAGTTTTTATGAAGGACAGTGGTTAGAATTCTCTCTTGTGCAGGAGACCCAAGTTTGATTCCTGGCTAGAGTACCTCATGCACAGCTACTGCTTGTCTGAGACACTAAGACACTGTCTGTTTCAGCAGTTTCCAGGCTAAGACAGACTAGGACGAAAAGCCTGGTGTTCAGCTGCTGAAAATCAGCCAGCAAAAATCCTGTGGATCACAACTGCTCGATACAGAACCAATCACGGATGCACAGGACCGCGCAGAGTGTCCTTCTACTGTTCATGGGGATGTGGCAAGCACCAGTAACAATACATTATTGTGATTTAAAATAGGCAGTGTCACCAGAGGTGACAAATAATCGCTAGACATTCTGTGTTTATCTTCATTTTCTGTCAGGACCATGTTAGTAGAATGATTTCTGGGGAATTATTGAGCCATTTATTCTTAGTTCATATGAACGAGTCATCTGTGAAGCCAATGGAAATATACAGTGCCTGGAACATAGTGAGCAGCCCCAAAGACTACTCTATAATTTTATGTGCAGCTTGTATGAAGTCAGTTATGGCCAAGTATAACCTCTCACATCCCATAATGTCACTGCTTTTAAGTTTAGACCAGAGGTTCTCAGAGTATGGGTCTGGGACCTCTGGGAGTCTCTGAAATTTTTTAAGAAAGTATATGAGGTCAAAACTATTTCTTTCACTAATACATTACTTTTTTTTCCCTCACTAATCTTTCCTAATGGTGCAGTGGGGTTTTCTAGAGGCTACATGACATGCTGTCACAGCACATTGAGTGCAAACGCATATAAAGGGATACTGAGACAAGAAGTTTTGAGAACCACTTTTATAGTTTATACTAGTTGTGTCATATGATGTTAAAGCAAATCTTGAAATACAAATTAAAAGAGCATATTAAAAGAGGGTAAGATGGCACAATAGTTAGAACTGCACAGACCCTATTCAACAAAGAAAAGGGGAACTAATTAACACAGATACAGAAGATAATCCTGGACCCCTGAGCCTTGAAGGGAAGGATATAGAAGTGGACTAAACTCCAACTAGCAGAAGAATTTGAATGAAAACACCAAAAAAGGAGATATACAGAGCTGTGGTCTGGCAGCGATCCTTACAACACAGACAGCTTGGATATTGCCGGGTGGTGGTAGAACCTAAGAATTGAGCTAAAAATCAGCTCTGCTAGCCAGGGACTTCACGGAGGACTGCTCTGATGGTTGGGAAATAAAAGGGGAAGCAGCATAGAGGAAGGCGGGCTGAGCTGTAGACTTTTGTGTGTCTGGAGGGTGCAGCCATTTTGAATGTTTACAAGCGGCTGGACCATTTTGGGTATTTAAAGTGACAGTGTTCTCCCAGATTCCAGGTCCTTAAGAACAGGCTCCACTTGCCGGGAACCCCAAGGACATTCCAGACCCGAACGACTGGAAAGGTTCTAGTTTTCAGCTTTTCTCTTTTCCCTGTTACTGGTTGCAATTTTTTTTTTTCTTTCTTGTGGTTAACCCCATTCCTTGTTTTTCTTTTTGCATTTTTCCCATGTTTTTCTTCATTGTTCTCCTTCTCTACCTTTTTTCTCTTGTTATCCTCTCCCCAGATATTGCAGGGTTTTTTTTCCCCTTTTTTCTGTTTTTGGTTACTGTTCCTGTGTGATTACATGGTGTATTTTTTGTCCATTTGCTTTTACTTTTTTGATGGTTATTCAGTTGTTATATTTGTCTAACTGAGTAGAAGACAACAGCAGTCCCTGTACAATACAACTACACCTACACCTCCTGCAGGTTCACTTACTGAATGAGAGCCACCACTTCCTTCTCCACCAATGGGTCAACGATAAAAAACCACCAAGAAGAGCCTGAATCACCCTTGGCTGCTCTTCACAAACAGTGAACAGAGATCTAAATACAACACCACCACAATGTCTTGGAGACAACAAGCCATCAAAGTCCACACAAAGAAGCAAGATAAAGTGGTAGAAACAAGGGAGCAGGATACAGTCCCAGAACACATCCCTGAGGAAGAAGCAGCATTGGAACTCTCTGATAAGGAATTCAAAAGAA
>NW_006921654.1:9276871-9278258 GCF_000298275.1 Orycteropus afer afer
GATATCCATTTTCACAAAAATGAAACAAGATCTGTACCTCACACCATACACAAAAACTAACTCCAGATGGATCAAAGACTTAAATGTGAAACCTAAAACAATAGAGTTCCTCAGGGAAAAACTAGGGACAAATTTAGGGGCCGTAATACATGGCATAAATAGACTATCAAGCATAATGCAAAATGCACAAACAGCAGAAGAGAAACTAGATAAATGGGACCTTCTAAAAATTAAATTTTGATGTGCTTCCAAAGACTTCTCTAAAAGAGTCAAAAGAGAACCTGCAAATTGGGAAAAAATGTTTGGTAATGACATATCTGACAAGGGACTTATCTCTAGAATTTATAGAAAACTCCAGCACTTCAATAACAAAAAGACAAATAATCAATCCAATTAAAAAATGGGCAGAAGACATGAATAGACACTTCACCAAGGAGTATATTAAGGTGGCCAACAAACATATGAAGAAATACTCAAGATCATTAGCCATTAGAGAGATGCAAATCAAAACAACAATGAGATACCATCTTGCTCCAGCACTAGTAGCAAAGTTCAACAAGACAAAAAATAACAAATACCAAATGCTGGAGAGGATGTGAAGAGATTGGAACTCTCCTACACTGCTGGTGGGACTGTAAAATGGTACAACCATTGTGGAGAGCACTATGGTGATTTCTTAAAAAGTTAGAATTAGAAATACTATTCTGTTACTAGGGATATATCCTAAAGAAATGAGAGCCATGACAAGAACAGACATATGCACATCCATGTTCATCACAGCACTATTTACAATAGCCAAAAGATGGAAACAGCCTAGGTGTCCATCAACTGAGGAATGGATAACCAAACTATGGTACATACACACAATGGAATACTATGCAGCCCTAAAGAATAATGTAGAATCTGCAAAACACCGCATAACATGGATGAACTTGGAGGACATTATGCTGAGTGAAATAAGTTAATCACAGAAGGACAAATAATTGTATTAGTCCGTTATTGTAAAAGTCAAGGAAAAGTTTATCTATGGAAGGAAATTTTCTTTGTTCGTTACCAGGGGTGGGAGGGTAGGGTAGGGAACTGTTAGATAGGTAGAGCTAAATACTGATTTGGGTGAAGAGAAGGGCAATATACCAAATGTTAGTGATCAGCATGGTGACATTGAGGAAGAGGAAGACAGAGAGAGGTACATGAGAAGTATAGACAACAAAGATGACCCCTTTTGCACATATAGTACTGCGTTGTCAGTGAAGGCAAACATGGGTATATGGTGGATAGATGGGTGGACAGGCTGAACTATTAGGTATGTCTGTGCAGCAGGGAGTGTACCCAAGACCATGTATAGGTTTGGCAGACAATGGTCCTATAAGTGTATTTGTATGATCTG
>NW_006921654.1:9278398-9280590 GCF_000298275.1 Orycteropus afer afer
CATAACATACTACACAAAACATTGTTCCACTTCCTTCTTTGGTGAGTAGTGACTGGAATCTTAAAAACTTGCAAGCAGCCATCTAGATGCAACGATGGGTCTCTCCTCATCCAGAGCAAAGAAGAATGAAGAAAACCAAAGATTCATGGAAACAATTAGTCCTCCCGACTGGTACACCATGTGATCCTCAGCCTATACAACTATGAGACCAGAAGAGCTAGATGGTACCTGACTACCACTGTCAACCATTCAGAGAGGGATCTATGTAGGAGATCCTTGATAGAGAGGGAGAACAATGTGGAACAAAACTGAAAATCATTTGGGGAAAAAAAAGGGGGGGGGGCAGACCAGTTTGCTTGTCTGATAGAGTTTGGTGGAACCACTGAGACTATGGCCCCTAGCTGCCCTTCAGGTCTGGAATCCCATACCTGTGGCTTCCAGCCAAACAAGAGACAGGCATATGAGTTGAACAATTACCTGAGGAAGGTACCCTCCTTGGAGAGAACAATCATGGGAGAAAGAAGGGCTCCTTATGCGCAGGGAGACAGCTCAGGGGCAGGAGCACATGGAGGGATGGACACAGGGAAGAGGTAACTCTTGGGAGGAAGTGGGAGGGGAGCTGTTGCATTGGGGTAAATTGCAGTCACTGTCATGAGACAAAGTGTATGTGAACTGCTGTATGGAAAGTGAATTTGCTCTGTTAATTTTCACCCAAATCGCATTTTGAAAAAAAAGAGTATATTAAAAGAGTCAAAAAAAAAAACAAAAGTCATTTTTATTACTTTACCAAATCTTTTTCTTTTGCATTGTGTGAGCAGGAGACTAGAACCTACTGAGCAGCCTCTTCAAATCGTTTACGATTACTTATCCCGGCTGGGCTTCGCAGACCCTGTGCGCATACAGGAGGAGGCAGCAAATCCTGACCTTGGCTGTATGATTCGATTTTATGGTGGTAAGAATCTATCCGTGGTTTTGTGAATATGTTAACTATTTTTAAGTTTATAATTTGTGCCTCTGTCTCTTCTCAGCTTTTTAAAAGTCTTTTTATCAAAAACTAGTTTTAAGCCAATTAACTCACCCAGTTTAAAAAACCAAACAAAACCTGGAGATCAGGGGGTGAGGGAAGAGAAGTATTAGTCAAAAAGGAAAAATCGTCCATTTTTATTTTTGTGTTTTGCCAGTTTATTAGAATTGTCTTACATCTTTGCCAGATCTTGATGAGATTGTTTGTACTTTGATATTAGTTATATTATGAAACTCTTGTAAAGGCCCTGTTCGTTATCATATCATTTATAACTTGACATTTGATGACTATAGCTGTCAAGTTTCTATGTTTATATTTGTAACACTATAGAATACTTTAGAGGAGCTCTAGTGGCATAGTGCCTAAAGCATTTACCTAATTACCAGAAAGCTGGCGGTTCAAACCCACCAGCCACTCCTCAGAAGGAAGATTGAGCATTCTATTTCTGTAGAGATACCATGTATTCTGTAAGTCTAGTAGACTTTAAAGCTAGGATTTTTTTACAGTTTTCTTTTTACATTTTTTTCCCTATAGACGACTGTTTTTCACTGATCCCTTTATATGAAGTTGATAGCTGCCGTGGAATCCGTCAGCCCATGGCAGTGCCATATGTTACAGAATAGGTCTCTGTTCCATAGGGTTTTCTTGGCTTTAATCTTCATAGAAGCAGATTATCGCCAGGCCTTGTCTTCTGCAGTACCACTCGGTGGGTTCCAGCTGCCAGCGTTAGGTTAGCAGTTAAGGGCAAACTGTTTGTGCCACCTGGGGACCTCCAATAATAAAGGAAGACTGATTAAAATCACTACCCTTTCTGATTACTTTGTTGATACTCTTTCTGAATATTACTTTGCAATTGTACACATTCTACTAAGTAACATTTACTGAGTGGCTACTATGTGTTGCTTTTGGAAGTATGCATTCTCTAATTTACTCTGCATCTGCTCTGTGAGATAGGAACTATTGTCCCTATCATATAGATGACAAAACTGAGGCATAGAGCAGTTAAATAACTTGTTCAAAGTCATACAGTTAATACATTATCTCTAAGGTGTGTCCCTTGTAGGTAGCATATTGATGGGTTTTGTTTTCTTATCCAATCTGCAACTCTCCGTCTCTTGATTGGTGCATTTAATCCATTAATATTCAGGGTAATTATTGATAAGTTTGA
>NW_006921654.1:9283690-9295918 GCF_000298275.1 Orycteropus afer afer
AATTATCTTCTGTGTCTGTGTTAATTGGTTTCCCTTTTCTTTGTTGAAGAGGGTCTGTGCAATCCTTCTGCCTAGTCCGCCATCTTGCCGGAACTCTCCTACAGTTAATATATGACAGAGCCATTTAACACTTAACAATTTTGAATTAATATGTCTCACTTATCAAGGGTTTGCATCAAAATGGTTAAACTATTAGTGTTTGTAGGCAAAACTATTTATTAAGATCCTTTGTTCTGATTCCACAAATCAATCATTTAATCTTTCTATACTTTTTTGCTTGTTTATTTATTTTTAATTGTGGTAAATATCAAACCTAAAATTTGCCATTTTAAGTGTTGTTAAATGTATAATTTAGTGGCATTAATCACATTCTCAATGTTGTGTTACCATTATCACTATCTTTTTCCAAAAGGTTTTTTTTTTTTGAACCCCAGTATTTTTAATAGCAATCAGCCCCAAAATGCAAAACATTTTCTATGGGGCTTAAAGTCAATGTCATGAAACAAAATGTGATGACCTGCTATGTGGAAAATGAATTTGCTTTGTAAACTGTACCCAAATCACAATAAAAATTCAAGTAAATAAATATTTAAGTATGTGTTGATATTAAGAAATACAGCAGAGATTCCTTGTTCTTGAGTGAATTAATGAAAGCACCTGGAGCCACACAAATAACCTCAGTAGATCACTTGTATTTCTAATTCCATCAAAACACAATCACCTCCATGGTGTTATAGGGTGATTTTCTGGTCTTTATCTTGACATTCAGCTCAGTGAGCAAATTTGCTGTCTCCTTCCTTTTTTTTTTTTTAAATAAAATTTTTTATTGAGATTTGGATAAAAATCTACAAAGCAGATTTGTTTTACATTCAACAGTTAAAGCACATTTTGTTTTGTAAAACTGATCACAATCTCCACAGTGTTACAGCTCTCTTCCCACTTCCTCCCTGTGGTCCCATTTTCCCCGTGTCTTTCCTGCCTATGCCTCTCTGCCTCCCTAGCTTTCTCCCTGTGCAAATGCTGCCCTTCTGATCTCCCATGGTTGACTGTGCTAAAGAGTGCATCTCCCTGGTGTAAGTTGTTCAGCTCATAGGCCTGTCTGTTGTTTGGCTGAAAGTTAGCCATGGGAGTGAGTCCATTTCCAGGCTTGAAGGATGTCTAGGGGCTGTAGCTTCTGGGGTTTCAACAGTCTCTATCTGACCAATAACTCTGGTCTTTTTAATTTTTAAAAATTTTGATCCACATTTTTCTCCCACTCTATCCAGGGTCTCCAATTCAGTGGTAGCCAGGAGTAATCTAGTTTTTCTGGTCTCAGGGTTGTGTGGGCTGGTGATCACATGGTCCATTGGCCCTTTGGACTAAGTGCTTCCAAGTGTCTTTGATTCTCTTTGCTCATTTTTGCTCTGGACGAGGAGGAGAGACCAATAGTTACATCTTAGATGGCCGCTCCCAAGCTTTTAAGACCCCAGTTGCTACCAACCTTTTTTTTTTTTTAATCACCCCAAACAAAAACTGCATCCACCAAGCAGTAATTCCTGTTCTCTCCTTTCTCCAGCCCATGGTAACCATTAATGTACTTCCTGTTTTTGTGTATTTTTCTATTGTAGATATATCAGATATTGGGATCCTGTAATGTATGTTCTGTTGTGTCTGGTTTATTTCAGTTAGCATAGTGTTTTCAAGGCTCATCCATATCTTAGCATGTATTAGAACATCATTCCTTTTTGTAGTAGAATAATACTCCGTTATATGTATATACTACGTTTTGTTTATCCATTTGTTGATGGACACTTGGGTGGTTTGCTCTTTTTGGCTATTGTGAATAATGCTGCAAACAACATTGTTAAGTATCTGAATTTCTATTTTTAATATTTGTAACAACTCTTATAACTTAATGTGAAAAGTGATCATAATGTTCTTTACAAAAGCTTTAATTTATAATTTTTCATCACAATTTTTATTTTGTGACATGTAGTTTCTTAAAAGCTGTGAGTTTTTTATTCCCATTAATTTCTCTGTTTGGGAACACTGCTCTGTGATGTTGTTTTGGGTTTTCTTTCTTTTCACTCTTGAGTAAAGATCATTCTTACCAGTCTTTTCCCCACCTCTTACTTATTTTTGGCCAAACTATATTAATGTTTGCTCTCTGCTACTTTCAGTCTCAATTTTTGTTAGTTGTCCAGATCTGTATTTAGCAACTCAGTTTTTTAGACTTAAATAAAAGGAAGAAGTACATTTTTACCTTAACTCTGATAAGAAAAATGTAGTTAAAGGATTATTGTGACTAGGTTTAAACAAACAAATAAAACAAGCTCATAGCCATCGAATCGGATCCGACTCATAGCCATCAAATCGGGTCCGACTCATAGCCGTTGAATCGGGTCTGACTCATAGTGACCCCTCTTTGGGTTTCCGAGGCGGTATCTCTACGGAAGTAGATTGTCCAATCTTCCTTCCAAGGAGTGGCTGGTGGGTTTGAACAGGCAGCCTTCTGATTAGCAGTCAAATGCCTTAGGCACTACACTACTAGAGCTTCTTGTGACTAGGTTTAAGTCTAAGTAATTTTTGTGTTTTTTATGTTTTAGAAAAGTATAAGGTTAGCCGTTGTCTTCGAGGAAACCAGTTAAGAATTTCCTTTATAACAAATATATTACCTTAGAAAGAAAGAAAAGTAACATTGTTTATCTGGCATTGATTTTATTTTTAATGCATAATGTGTGTTCTGATTTGGTGAGGAAGAGAGTTTGGAAAGTTCTGCTGTGGCTTGTTGAGACTTTTCTGGATTTTTCTCAGGAAATGTAAACATTGATTTTTAAAAGTATTGGGTTCTGCAGTCAAAACATGGATTCTTTCTATACTCATAGAAACATAGTCAGCTGTACAGGCTATATTTAGATTTTCTGATAATGCCTATGGCAAGACTGTTCAGTAGATATTAGAACTATGTTGTCATCCTTACTTGAAATGATGATAGTTTTTTTCCAGACCAAAAAGAAAAACTTTTAATTCATAACTCAGTGGTATACCTCCCCTGAGGTAAATAAAATATGTCACCTATCATTCAATCAATAAAAAACTATGCAGTTGTAAGAAAAGAATGAGGGTGATTTCTGTGAATTGAAATGGGGTAATTTTTATGGTAAGTGAAAAAGGTAAGGTGCACACGAGTATATATGTATATCAAAGCATGTTACTTTTTTGTGTAAGGGAATTAAATACAGACACATACATTCATGGAGTTCTTGTAATGAATGAAGTTAAGTGAATGATTGCTTAAGTGCCAGAAAGAGAAGTATAAATTAAATCCTCTGCTAATTCATGGAGGGAGAATAGTTGCCACGTTGACTCTAAATATGAGAAAAAGTCTTTTAACACTAATACAAGTAATATAACACACCTATCACTATAAAGGAGCTCTGGTGGCGTAGTACCTAAGGCATTTGACTGCTAACCAGAAGGCTGGTGGTTAGAACCCACCAGCCACTCCTCAGAAGGAAGATTGGGAAATCTACTTCCACAGTGATACTGCCTCGGAAAGCCGAGGAGGAGTTGCCATGAGTTGGCTCCAACTTGACCGCAGTGAGTTTGTTTTGTTTTTTTTGGTATCACTACAAAACCAGCTGCTCCTTGGAAGGAAGATGGGGCAATCAACTTCCGTAGTGATACTGCCTCGGAAACCCAAGGAGGGGTCGCTATGAGTTGGGTTCGACTCAACGGCACATAACAACAACAAGAACTATAAAACTGAGTTTAAAGAAAAATGGGGAAGGGGACTTGAAACAGAAGGATACTAATTATCTGATTATGGTTGGACCTGAGTTCTTCGTTCTTTTTTTTTTTTAAATGCATTTTAGTGAAATATAATTTATATACAGTGAAATACACAAAACTAAAGTGACATGGGTCTTTTTTTTTTTTTTTTGGTCATCCACTCTTCCACTGATGGGCACGTAGGTTGTTTTCCATCTTTTTGCTGTTGTAAATAGTGCTGTGATGAACATGAGCGTGCATGTGTCTGTTCCTATCCTGGCTCTCACCTCTCTAGGATATGTACCTAGTAATTAGTAATGGGATTGCTGGGTCAAATGGTATCTCCAATTCCAACTTTCTAAGGAATTGCCATATTGCTTTCCACAGTGGTTGTGTCCGTTCACAGTCACAAAAGCAGTGTATGAGAGTCCCAGTCTCTCCATATCCCCACCAGCATTTGTTATTTTCTGTCTCATTGAACCTTGCTATCAGTGCTGGGGTGAGACAGTATATCTCATTGTTGTTTTGATTTACATCGCTCTGATGGCCAGTGATTGTGAGCATCTTTTCATGTATTAGCTGACCACCTGAATATCCTCCTTCGTGAAGTGTCTATTCATGTCTTTGCCCATTTTTCAAATGGATTGTTAATTTCTTTGGTGTTGAGGCATTGGAGTTTTCCATTAATCTTAGAGATAAGTCCCTTGCCAGATGTGTAATTATCAGCAAATAGAATTTGTTGCTGTCATTTTTATAATGTGCTTTTTCATTGTGTCGATTTCTTTGTTCCATATAATTTCCTATGCTGAGTTCATTTTGTTTGTGAATCATGTTACCACTTCCTTCATTGCTATTGTTTTAGTATTTGCTAAATATTTATGCTAGTCCTCTTTTTTATTTTAATGTTAAGGTTTATCAGAGTTCTTCATTCTTCATTCTACATTCTCATTCTAGAATGAAAGTTGGGCCTTAAAAATGCAAAAGAGTGCTTTTTACCCATTGCAATTACATTTACATTCAGTTTTATGATAAAACGATCAGCATTGATTCTGGTTGTTTTTCCCACCACTTGATAAATTATAGCATGTCCAGGATCCCCTTATGGGGATAGTTCCAAAGGAGTTTTAAAAAATGCCAGTTCATCATAATTATATGTTTTGGGGGTCTTAAACAGGGGACCTTTCCAAAAATGAGTTATTTTAACTTAGATAAGCTAGTATAATTCCAATGAGGAAATTATGTTTAGGAATGAGGTTTTTCAAGATACGTGTTTTTGAAAACGGGCAGTATATGCATATAGTACTAAAAGCAAAAGGTACAAAAATTAGGTACTGCAAAAATAATAGTTTTATCTGTTACTGTATAATAAAATACCCTAAAACTTAAAATGATAGTAGGTATTTATTACCTCATATGATTTCTGTGTGTCAGAAATCCAGGAGCAATTTAGCTGGTTGGTTCTGGTTCTGGTATCATGAGATTGCAGTCAGTCTGTTACTTGGGACTGTAATTATCTGAAGACTTGACTGGAGCTGGAGGATTCATTTCAAAGAAAGTTCACTCACATGGCTACTGGTAGAAGGTCTTTCAGTTCCTTGCCAGCTGTTGGCAGGAGACCTCAGTTTTTCACCATGATTGCCAAAGTATTTTCATGGCACGGCAGCTGACTTCTTCCAGTGATATAGCACATACCTGCATGCACGCGCACACACACACACACAGCCTCAATGTCTTTAATTATCTTGACTCTGTAAATGACCATCATTTCCATCACATTCTGTTTGCTAGGAATTAGTCTCTAAGTACAGCCCACACTAAAGAGAGGGAACTTAGGCTCCACCTTTTAAAGGAAGGTATGCCATAGAGTCTGGACATATCTTAAAACCACCAGAAAAGATATGCTTCCTTCCCTCCCTTCTTTCTCTTCCAACCATCTGGTTCCATAATCTAGAGGCAACCAGAAGGAAAGATATTCTGAAGTATTCTCTTTGAAGCATATACCTTAAGATATTACGTGGGTAGAGTGGTGAATTAGCTTAGTTAGAATATAGTGTTAGTGTAGCTAGCTAGGGTCATAGGGCCTAAGTTCAAACAAGTTAATATTATGTTCTCTCATTAATAAAGGCATCCGGTACCCCAGGAAGCCACTGTGCAAATGCTAGTTCTCAATCATACTGGAGTGGTAGTGCTGGGGGAAGATGAGTGGAATGACTGGCTCAGTGCTGTTTCATTATTTCTGCTATAAAGGCAGTGGAGATAACATTTCACTAAAAGTGAGGGGGCGGCATGATCAATTTTGGGAAGTAAGAAAGCACATTATCCAACTCCCTTATTTGTGCATAGGAAATGAAGTCTAGAGTATGTGATTTACTGGTGAAGTGGTAGTTCTGGGACTACAGCTGAGGTAGGGTAACTCCTAGCGAGAACATTTCTTCCTGTGCACATTAGCATAAACACAAACAAAAGAAATCAGACACAAAATAATCATAGAATGTATTTCTATTTGAAGTTCAAAATGGACAGAACTCACCTATGTGTGGCAGTACCACTGTACATCAAATTCTTTTCCCTTTTCTTTTTTTGAACATTTTATTATGCTTTAGGTAAAAGTTTACATAGCAAATTAGTTCTCCAATTAATAATTCATGCACAGATTGTTCTATGATATTGGTTGCAATCCCCACAATGTGTCACCACTCTCCCCTTTCTCTCCTTGGGTTCCCCGTTTCTGTTCATCCGGTTTTCCTGTCCCTTCTTGGCTTCTCATCTTTGGTTTTGAGCAAATGTTGCCCTTTTGGTCTCACATAGTTGATTGTTCTAAGGTGCAAATTCTTCCGAGGTATTATTGTTTATTTTACTGGCATGTCTGTTAATTGCCTTAAAGGTGGCATCTGGGAGTGACATCAGCTCCTTCAAGTTGGAAGGCTGTCTTAGAATGAGTCTTGGGGGTTCCTCCAGTTTCTTTCAGACCAGTAAATCTTGTATCTCTGTCTCTCTCTCTCTCTCTCGTTTTTTTAAATTTGAATTTCTTTCTGCTTTGTACCCATTCTAACCAGGGACCTTCTATTGTGGTCCTGGTCAGAAGGGTAGATAGTGGTCACCAGGCACCATCTACTTTTTTTGGTTTCAGGTTAGAGGAAGCTGTTGTTCACGTGGGCCATTAGTCCTTTAGACTAATTGTTTACTTGAGTGTTTTTTTTTTTTTTTTCATTCTTCTTTGCTTCAGGCAGGGAGAGACCAATATTCTTAGATGACTTCTTACATGGGTGCTCGCAAGCTTTTAAGACCTCAGGCACTACTCACCAGAACGTTATATTTCTGAACTATATCTTGCCAATTGACCTAAAAGTCTCCCAATACTATGGTCTTTAGCCTTCAGGTCCAATAGTTCATTTCCAATGTCTAAGTAGTTTCTATAACTGTGCTGTTTGTGTGCTCTATTATATATATGAGGACACATGCAGCATTTGCAAGTATGTATGTAGAACTACCCATACCTATATATGTGTGCATCAATACCCATGGAAGCAGCAGTAAAGAAATCAAACAACATATTGCACTGGGAAAATCTGCTACAAAAGACCTCTGTAAGGTGTTGAAGAGCAAAGATGTCACTTTGAAGATTAAGGTGCACCTAACCCAAGCCATGGTATTTTCAGTCACCTCATACGCATGTAAAATCTGGACAATTAATTAAGGAAGACCAAAGAATTGATGTCTTTGAATTGTGGTGTTGGTGAAGAATACTGAAAGTACCACACAGACTGTCAGAAGAACAAACAAATCTGTTCTGGAAGAAGTGCAGCTGGAATGCTCCTCGGGACAGAGAATGGCCAGATTTCATCTCACCTACTTTGGTCATGTTGTCAGAAGGGACCGTTCCCTGAAGAAGAATATCATGCTTAGTAAAGTGGAAGGCCAGTGGAAAAGAGGAAGACGCTCAATAAAATGGATTGACACAGTGGCTGCAATGATGGGCTCAAGTAAAACAAGAATTGGGAGAATGGCGCATGACAGAGCAGTGTTTCGTTCTGCTGTTCATAGGGTCGCTGTGAGTTGGAGGCAACTCAACAGCACCCACCAACAACAGCTTCTGTGCTTGTCTCCTAAGCCTCCTGTGCATGCTCC
This sequence comes from Orycteropus afer afer, assembly GCF_000298275.1. Lineage (NCBI taxonomy): Eukaryota > Metazoa > Chordata > Mammalia > Tubulidentata > Orycteropodidae > Orycteropus > Orycteropus afer. The sequence continues at coordinate 9,291,569 of NW_006921654.1, forward strand.
TCAGTGCTCTTTTCCTCTTCTGTGAACTAGGCATAATCAGGGCAGTGCTTGAAGTTAATAATGAAAATGTCAGTCACCATCAGCCTGAGTTTCTGAATGACAGTCTTGTGCCCTGGCCATCTGAATGCCCACCCTGAGAATTAAATTTCTGTTGCTTTCTGTTTGTTACAGTAGCTTAACCTATTGTGACTAATGCAAGTCACATACATAAGTGATAAAAATATAATTAAATGATTATTAGAAAAATCAAGGAATTATCTGACCTCTAGCGTAGAGGGAAAAAAAAAAAAAAAACTCTGGTAGCGTAGTGCCTAAGGCGCTTGACTGCTAACCAGAAGGCTGGTGGTTCAAACCCACCAGCCACTCCTCAGAAGAAAGCTTGGGCAATCTACCTCCGTAGTGATACTGCCTCAGAAACCCAAGGAGGGGTCGCTATGAGTTGGGTCCAACTCGATGGCAAATAACAACAACAACAGCAGTGCAGAGGAAAGGGCTTGTGATTTCTACATGTAGAATTTTAGAGTCAGTACATCTATATACATTTCATTTTGATTAAATATTCCTAGATTGCATAGATTGTTGATAACATTATATACTTTCATAAACAGAATTTGAAAGCACTCATTTCCCTACACCTTTTGCCAACATTAGAAATCATTGTTAAAATTAATCTTTGCTCCAAATTGTAAAAAAAAAATAGTATGTCGTGGTAGTTGGTGTATTTCAAACTTCATTTTTAAAAGGCAGCAGTAATATATTAGAAAAATATCCCACCATCCTAAAACAACTACGTTTAGATTGTGTATTTTTTTTGTCTTATTTTATGTGCATTTTTAACATTTGTATTATACATGTTTCCCTTTGAAAAATTTTAGTTATGATTGTATAAGTAATAATATATGAATTTATTCTCATTCTCTGTAATGCTTTTTTAATTACTTCTACAAACCCACTTACTAGTACATTTATAACTTATTAATTTAGTTTATGCCCTTTCAGAATTTTGTAAGCTTTTTTCCTATCTAATATATATTTTTAGGGTTTTATTTTTATATAGTGTTATTTGATGTTGGTGTTCATGCTTTTATTCACCCAACAATATGTCTTAGAAATCTTTTCTTAAAAGTATTTAGAGACTTTTCTTCTTTTTTTAAAAAATTTTATTTTGATTTGGGTGAAGATTTACAGAGTAAATTCACTTTTCATACAGCAGTTCACATAATATACTTTGTCTCATGTTAGAGACTTTTCTTCTATATGTATTTTTTAATTGCATAGTGTTGTGTATCGTGTCTCTGTGTGTAACTGTTTGCCTAGTGATGGACATTTACATTATGTCCATTTTTGGGGGTATTATAAATAGCATTGCAATAAAATTGCCTCTTTGAGCATCTGTGGTTCTCTTTAGAGTAGGTCTCTAAGCGTGAAATAATTGGGTTATAGGCTATGCACACATATATACATATTTAGAATATTAATAGTTACTATGGCAGAACAAATTTATATCCCATCTTTAGTGTTTCAGAGTACCCCTTGCCCATATAATCACCTTTTCAATATTATTAACATTTAAAATTTTTACTAATCTGATGGATAAGACAATGATTTCATTGCTTTACTTTTTGTTGCCCTGATTACTAGTATGGTAAAATATTATTTCATGTTTTTGTCATTTATTTAGGTTTATTTTCCTTTGAATTACCTATTCACATTTTTGTGCATATTTACCATATTCATATTGATTTAAAGAACTTCTTTATATATTCAGAATGTTCACCCATTGGTTACTATATGATACATTTTGTTTCTCAGCCTGTAAATGGTCTTTTAATTTTGTTCATTGTCTTAAGGTGTATTTTAAAATTTTATAGTCCTGTTTATCAGTCTTTTAGGCATTTGCATTCCTTCACTCTCCTAGGTCATAAACTTATTCTGTCTTTTCTTTCACCACTTTTATATTTTTAAAATATAGTATGAGGTAGGGCTCTAACATTAGTTTTCCCTTTATGGGTAGCCAGTTGCCCCAACATTTAGGAATAGCTCCTCCTTTTCCTACTGATTGAAAACATCACCACTATTATTACTAAGTTCCTGGCCTCAGGGTCTATTTCTGTATTCTATTCTGTTACACTGATCTATTTCTCTCTTCTTGTAGCAATAACAAAACATTTAATTAGTATACTTACATGTTTTGATAGCTGGTGGAAGTTCCCACTCTGTGTTCTTTTCTGGAAAATCACAACAATCTATAAGAGTCAAGGAAGTCTTTGTGGTAAAGTAACATTTGAGTTGGTGGTTTAAAAATTGACAGGATTTCAATAAGCAGAAAGGGAATGGAGAGCACAGGTGGGGAATGAGAAGTTCTACCCCTGTTCTGTGAATCAAGATAATTTAAGTTCAGATTGTTCAAAGTCTTCAGTGCAATAAAAGAAGCTTAGCTTTCGTTTGGCAGGTGGTAGCTGGAAGTGATCAGATCCAAGTGAGCCAGAGAAAGATAAATCTGGTACCAATGTGGGTAATAATTCAGATATGAATTAATAGGAGTCTGAACTAGGGGATTGGAAGGAATTATTCATATAAGAGACTTTTTGAGGAATTAATAAGTCACAGTTGATTGAAAAAGGAGTTGAGGGAGGCAACCCAAGAGTGAACCTGACTCTTAGATTTTGTGACTTGGGGAGAATGAAAGGGCTTGAGTTGAAAAAAAAAAAAAAAAAAAAGAAGAAGAAGAAGACCTGGCTTGCCTAGGTGATGCTGAATTGGTCTGAGACATGTTTAATTTGAATTGGTGGTCAACAGCCATTTAGGAATGTCTGATAACAGAATGAGGGACTGCAACGCAGTGCAACGTGCCAGTGTCAAGTCAGATCTGACTCATTGTGACCCCTCCTTGGGTTTCTAAGGCAGTATCACTAGGGAAATAGATTGCCCAGCCTTCCTTCTGAGGAGTGGCTGTTGGGTTTGAACTGCCAGCCTCCTGGTTAGCAGTCAACTGCCTTAGGCACTAAACCACCAGAGCTCCTTAGAATGAGCGACTAGAGCTTAGGAAATTCAGATCTAGGAGTCAGGTACATGAAGATGTTACAGCTGTGGGAATTATTAAGATTACGTGGAAAAGTATATGTGTGTGGAGGAAGAGAAAGAGGCTTTTATCTTAATTTTTTAAGAGCCTCCTGAAGGCAAATAATATTAAGATCCAAACTTTATAGATAAGGAAAGTAAAGCTCAGTGACATTAAATAGTTCAGGGCAATACGGTAAGTGACAGCATTAAGATTCAAGCCTGAGTATGTTTGACTCCAAAGTTCCAGATCTTAACCACTCACAGTACTGTATACATAGGAGATTTGATTGTTGAAAGAAGGGTTAACTATAGCACCCAAAGTAAAATGTTGCTTCATAAGTCAAAATTTACAGGTACTTCACTATAGAACTTCAGGGATGAATAATATTTTAGGACCAAGATCTTATTTTCTAATACTTTTATTTCTTGGTTACTTATATATACAAATAGGGTTGCTGAATATTGCTACCTTATAGTTTATTTTTCCCTTTTGGTATTCTTACACTGCTTTAATGGTATATTCTGAAATACATTTTTCTTCACAGAAAAACCATGCCAGATGGATCATCTGGACCGAATCCTTCTGTCTGGCATCTATAATGTGCGCAAGGGAAAGACCCAGCTGCATAAGTGGGCTGAACGCCTGGTTGTTCTCTGTGGCACCTGCCTCATTGTCTCCTCAGTGAAGGATTGTCAAACTGGAAAGATGCACATTTTGCCTCTGGTTGGGGGAAAGGTAGGATTCACAAAAATGAATTATTCTTAATTTGATTTTGTTTAAGAAAACATTACATGTGCTTTCATCATTTTTTTTTTTTTTTTTTTTTACCTTTTTAAATATTACATTACAAAGCTTGCATTTTAGAGTTCCTAGGTTTTAAAGGAGCTTTGGTGGTACAGTGCCTAAGGCATTTGACTGCTAACCAGAAGGTTGGTGGTTCGAACCCACCAGGTACTCTCCATAGAACGAAGACTGGGTAATCTACTTTTGTAAAGATTTACCACTTCAGAAACCCAGTGGGGGTTGCTATGGGTCAGAATTGACTCAATGGCAGTGGGTGTGGGTTCTTTGGTTTTAGGTTTAAATAAAATAAACTGACTCAGTTTAACTTGAGGAAAAGAGAAGTTTATTTACATCCCAGATTCCATGGAAGGGCCAGAGGCTATCCACATCCAAAATCCTGCAGCAGAAATGGTCTGTTGAGCACAACCTACCTCTGCTTCTAGGCCCTAGATACTATTGCCTGTAACATCAAGAATAGACCGAGAGGGACACAAAAGACCTGT
>NW_006921654.1:9301568-9304738 GCF_000298275.1 Orycteropus afer afer
ACTATGAGACCAGAAGAAATAGATGGTGCTCGGCTACTACTGTCAACCACTTGGAAGAGGATCTTTGTAGGAGATCTTGGATAGACAGGGGGAACAATGTGGAACAAAACTCAAAATCATTTAGGAAAAAAAGCGGGGAACAGATTTGCTGGCCCGATGGAGCCTGGTGGAACCACTGAGACTGTGGCCCCTAGCTGCCCTTCAGGTCTGGAATTGAACGCACACCTGTAGCTTCCAGCCAAGCAGTAGACAGGCATACTAGTTGAGCATTTACCTGAGGTAGATACACTCCTTGGAGAGAACAAGCAAGAACGAAAGAAGGGCTGCTCAGGCACAGGGAGACAGCTCAGGGGGTAGGAGTGCATGGAGGGATGGTGACAGGGAAGCGGTACCTATCGGGAAGAAGTGGGAGAGGAGCTGTTGCATTGTGCTAAATTGTGGTCAATGTCATGAGACAAAGTATATGTGATCTGCTGTATGGAAAGTGTGTTTGCTCTGTAAATTTTCACCCAAATCACAATAAAAATAAAAAGAAAAAAAAACCCTGAAAAAATAAAGAATAGACCGAGAATGTTACCACTGGAAGTCACCTTTGGAAACTAGAAGGAGCTGCCAGCATCCATCATCAAAATAGATTCTTCACAGTTTGTCCTTTTTCCCTGTTAGATTAAAATTCAGTCTGGGGTTGTCACAAGTTCTTATCCAAGGAGGCAGAGAAAACTAGGAATTTGTTACTTTGTGTATCTGTACTATAGAATTCTTCATCATAGAAATAGAATGCAGTTGAACAAAGTGACAAATTACCTTAAAAGGATATATTAATAGTTATAAGAAGTTATACAATATCATTTCTATTGTTTTTATCATTTAATCTTGAATATCATAAAACAATCTGACTATAAGAATTTCCAGATGAAATGACTTTATGAATTCATGCTTTGAGACATCTGTAGTCTGATCCAATTACACAGCAATATAGATAATATACACGCATGAGAAAGATAAAGCTATAAAAAGAGACTTAGTCAAAGAGAAATTGGTGAACAGTGCAGTAACTCTTGTCCATTCTCTTTCCTTACTAATGCAATAAAATTTTGTTCAGGGTAGCAATATGCTCAAGATTAAAAACTCTGCCAACCTCCTGTGCAGCTGGGAGTGGCTAGTGAGATATAAACAGAATTTTCCTGGTGGTACTTTTAAAATGGGACACTTGTATGACTTGGCCCTTTGCTCTACTGTTTGTTCCTTTCTGGAACACAGTCTCTGAGTGCTGGTGGTGGAACAGTCATGTGGTGATGATGAGCTGAGACGCATATGCCTGGGATGTCGGAGTGGAAAGTAAAAAGAGGTGTCCCTAAATGGCATTATGGAGCTGCTGTACCAGTCCTGGCATGACTTCTCTTTTTTTTCTCAATATATTTCTTTTTTTTTTTTTGAATTGTGATTTGGGTGAAAGTTTATAGAGCAAATTTATTTACCGTTTAATAGTCCATTCACATTTTGTTTCATGACACTGACTGCAGCCCTTACAGTGAAACAGCACTCTTCCCATTTCCTCCCTGTGGTTCCCTTTTTCCTGTATCCTTCTTTGCTATGCATGCCTGAGCTCTGAGCTTTTTCCCTGTGCCAATGCTGCCCATCTGATCTCTCATGATTGATTATTTAAGGAGTGTACCTCCTTGTGTAATTGTTCACCTCATAGGCCTGTCTGTTGTTTGGCTGGAAGCTAAAGCCAAAGGAGTGAGTTCAATTCCAGGTCTAAACGGTGATTTTGGGTTATAGTCTCAGGGGTTTCATTGGTCTCTGCCTGACCAGTAATCCTGGTCTTTTTTTTTTTTTTTTTTTTAAGTGATTTTGAATTTTATTCCCTATTTTTCTCCCAGTCTATCCTGACTCTTCTATTTTTTAAGCCATTGTTTTTCCTGGCTTCGTTAATGGTTGAATGTAATTAACTGATACACTGAAGAATTTCCCAGATTAAAAAAAATGTGGAAGAGTCTTTGAGAGGAGTATCAGTATACATCTAATGTAAATTCCAAAAAAGATATTAGAGGAGAAAAAGGGAGAAGAAATATCTGAAGAAATAGCTGTTTAGAATTTTCTGTAAGTGAAGGAAAAAAAACATTAGTATTTGACTTGAAAGTACATTGGGTATTGAATAGAATAAATAAAAATAAATATGCACTTAGACAGTTGTAGTGCAAATGCAGAACATGAAGGACAAGGAACAAATCATACAACCTTCCAGAGAGAAAAAAAGATGACCTGCAAAGGAATGACCCACTGACAACAGTCTTATCAGCAACAATAGGTGCTAAGAGATTACCAGAAGATGATCTGCAAAACTGCAAAAAGGAAATAAATGTCATCCTTTGTTTTTTATCCACCTAGATTATCATGTACATACAAAGGCTAAAGAGCTGGCATAGCTTCACTGAAAGAATTACTAAAGGATACACTTTGGGGCAGAAGGGGGCGGGAAGAAAACCAAAAGAAAAAGCAGCAAAGAAAGTAAATTCAAAGGGAGATGATATGTGAGAGATAAGAAACTGATGAGCTCAGAAATTAATAAAACATGGTGGTAAATTTAATATTGATTGTAAATTAAAAAAGAGCTCTGGTGGCACAGTGGTGAAAGCATTCAGTTGCGAAAGAAAAGTTTGGCTGTTAGAACCCACCAGTTGCTCCATGGGAGAAAGATGAGTCAGTCTGCTTCCATAAAGATTTATAGCTTTGGAAACCCTCTGGGGCAATTCTACTCTGTCTGTAGGGTCGCTATGAGTTGGAATCGACTTGATAGCAATGTATTTGGGTTTTGATTTTGGTAAAGTTAAAAAAAATTTTTTTGGTATTTTAATACAGTTCAAACGACCCTGGACAACAGTGTAAGATAGTGTATTCCATAAGGAAAGTGTGATGGTCTTGGATTTCTTAGATAAGAGGATAGAAACACCAAATAACTCTAAAATTTATTAGAAGAGTGCTTGAACAATTTCTCTTAGAAAGATCAGCACGAGGCTAGTCCCCATGAGGCGGAGGTCAAGAATGTCCCAAATGTCCAAACTACCATACCACTCCATCATTTCAGACATTAATCCCTCCTCCTCCTCCTCCCAGTAATTTCCCCAGTCTTAGGGTTCTGAATTTCGCTGTAACGCCTCACAGGACTC
>NW_006921654.1:9305233-9305944 GCF_000298275.1 Orycteropus afer afer
CACACCACCCCAAACAGGCATAGATAATGGGATTTATAAAACACCGCAGAATGGAGGGCAATGGCTAGAAGGGCCACATCAAGCAATTCACTGCAAAGAGTTAATTGCCAAATATGAATTTAAAAATTTTAAGGGTAGGCACTAAAAGTAGAAGAGGGAAAAGAGAATATAGAAAATTCTGTGACTCTGAAAGAAGTTAGGAAAAGATGAGAAAAAGAGCAAACTAGTTAGCATGGTGAATTACCACAAAACAATATTCCAGAAATAAATTCAAATACATCAGTAATTCCAGTAAATTCTTGTCAACATTATTTAAAATCTTGCTATTTGCTGGTTATAAGAGACACACGTAAAACTTAAGAGAGAAGGTTGAAAGTGAAGGAAAACTATATACTAGTCAGGTAGCAACCAGAAGAAAATTGGTGAGGTTAGTATCATACAAAGCAATGTCCACTCCTATAGACAGCCAAGGACTTACATCCAGAATATATAAAGATCTCTTACAACACAATAATAAAAGACAGACAACCCAATACAAAACTGGGCAAAAGATTTGAAGATACCTTTTACCAAAGAAGATGTACAGATGGCAAATAAATGAAAAGATTTTCATCGTGATTAGCTATTAGGGAGCTGCAAGTAAAGATAATGACATTCTATATACCATACTTAAGAGATAATGGAATGACTAAAATGGAAAAAAAAAAAAAA
>NW_006921654.1:9307595-9308763 GCF_000298275.1 Orycteropus afer afer
AGTGTTTCGTTCTGCTGTGCATGGGGTCGCTATGAGTCGGAAACGACTCGACGGCACTTAACAACAACAACAACATTAATAAGAGGTGTTTTTTTTTGTTTTGTTTTCCTCTAAAGTATTTTGTATTTCTGCTGTTGGGTTTCATTTTTACTTGACACCGGAAACCTAATGATTTGCAAGTATGATGTGTGATCCATTGGTAAATGTGGGCAGATAGAGATCGTGATCATGTGTATGAGCAAGTGCGTGCATCATGTGTCTGTGTGTGTGTGTGTGGGGGGGTGGTTGTTGTATATGTGTTCTCTTAGAGCTTGTCTAGTAGGGCCACCTGGAGGGGCAAACAGACCTTATTGGAGGACAAACTAAGTGGGCCACCAGATTGCTTTAGGCCTGAGGAGAGGGAGTAGTTGACCACTAGAATAGCATTTACTAACCAGGGAACTCTAAGTAGGAGACCCTAATTGGTTAGATGGGGTGGAGAGGTATCCAAAGAACCCTCAAAATGATCCAGTGAGAAAAAGCATCTCCTTTAAATCTGCCAGGAGGTGAATCTGAAAAGAATGGAGGGCACTCCTTCCTTGCGGTCAGACAACTACCTCCAGTATGCGCCAGTGTTAGGGGAAAAGGATGGAGAAGTCTGGCCTTTCAAGTAGGAAATTTCGACTCTTATCCAGTGAGCCTGGAGAATCTCCTGTTCTAAAACATGACAGGCATTCCTGCACTGAAAGGACTTTGTATGTGCTGTTACTTGTGCTTAGAATGCTCTTGTCCCTGGTGGTTTTCTCATGTCTTATTCAAATGTTATATTCTCCGTGATTTCTTTCTTAGCTACTGCACTGGTCATCTAGTCTATTATAAAACAGAAATAGCACAAGTGGATGGCTTTAGCAAACAAATTTATTTTCAGAATTTAGCAGGCTGTCAGTCTATATTCAGGGGTTGGCTCTAGAAGAAGGCTTTTTCTCTTTTTGCTTTGGAGGAAGGTTCTTCTCCGTTCTGAGCTTCTACTCCTGGGCAGTCTTCATGTGGCCTGACATCTCTCTTCGCCTGTCTCTTCTCCCCTTGCTTGTTTAATCTTTTTTATATGTCAAAAGAGATTGACTCAAAAATGTCAGTTCTACCCAAAGCAATCTATACATTCAATGCAATCCCAATCCAGATCCCATCA
>NW_006921654.1:9311019-9320109 GCF_000298275.1 Orycteropus afer afer
TAAATCTTCACCCAAATCCTAATAAAAAAAAATAAAATAAAAATTATATAACAATGACAAAAAAAAATAAAAAAAGAGATTGACTCAAGACATACCTGACACTAATCCTATCTCACTAATATAACAAGGACAACACATCCTCAAGTGGGATTATAACCACAGGCATAGAGGTTAGGATTTAAAACACATGCTTTGGGGGGCCATAGTTCAACCCATAACATCATCCTCATGGGTGTGAAGTGGTGTCTTAGGACTTTGACTTGTGTTTCCGTGCTGGCTAACGATGTGGGTGTGAAGTGGTATCTTAGGACTTTGACTTGCGTTTCCGTGGTGGCTAATGATGTGGGTGTGAAGTGGTATCTTAGGACTTTGACTTGCATTTCAGTGGTGGCTAATGATGTTGAGCATCAATCTCATGTGTCCACTGGCCATTTGCATATCTACTTTGGGAGAAATGTCTATTCATCTGTTTCACCCATTTTTTAAATGGATTATTTTTTGGTTATTGTCCTTTACTTTTTGACTAGGTTTTTTTTTTTTTTTTTTTTTTTTAATAGTATGGTTTTCTCCCCTCCCCTCCCTCTTTTTCAGGTAGAAGAAGTGAAACGGCGGCAATACTCCCTCGCATTCAGCTCAGCAGGAGCCCAAGTTCAGACCTATCATGTCAGCTTTGAAACATTGGCTGAGTGTCAGAGGTGGCAACGGCAAGCATCCAAGGTGATATGCTGTGAAACATCCTGATGAGGAGATAAAAATATAGAAAGCCCAATATAAATGTATTTTGAACTGAATTTACTCCCAAGAAAGCAAATAATAGTTCTAATGAACATTACTCTGGGCCTTTCTGTGTATGTAATAAATGAAACCATGGAATTCCACTGGGCGATACAAAGGCCTTAATTTATTATTTATATTGGCATAGTATAGAATGCTTTAAAAAGTGTTTTCAGGTACAGTTACCTTTATAACATCTCTCTGAGGAAAGTAGTGCATATGTATCCATTTCACCCTTGAAGGAATTGAGAAGCAATGAGATTAAATGATTTTCTCTCCAGCGTAGTAGTCAGTTTTCACTGGCTATTCGTAAGATTTTCACTGGCTGATTGAGAAGTGGATAGCCCTTTCTTCTTCCGAGTCTGTCTTAGTCTCAAAGCTCTGCTGAAACCTGTTCCCTTTGGGTGACCCTGCTGGTATTTGAAATAGTGGTGGCATAGCCTCCAGCCTCACAGCAACATGCAAGCCACCACAGTGCAGCAAACTGACTGAGGAGTGGTGCTTATGAATAGTAGTGAAACACTGTCTGCTTTATTACTAGATAGGTTTATGGATAGCCCTGAAACATTGTCTGATCAAGTGCCGGAACAAGAGCACCTCAGGTCAGAAGGCACTCAAAATACAACTGAGGGAGAGCTTCCTCCTCAAAGTACAGTTGACCTTATTAATGACATGGATGGAGAAAAGCTTTCAGGACCTCCATTTGTTGATGTGGCATGACTCAAATGGGAAGAAACAGCTGCAAACATCCATTAATAATGGAACATGGAATGCACGAAATAAGAATCTAGGAAAATTGTAAGTTGTCAGAAATGGAAGGCATAAAAATTGATATCCTAGGCGTTTGGTGGTGTTGTTAGGTGCCCTTGAGTTGGCTCTGACTCAGCGACCCTGTGCACAGCAGAATGAAACACTGCCCCATCCTGTGTGAGCCTCACGATCTCTGCTACACCTGAGCCCATCATTGCAGCCACTGTGTCAATCCGTCTCGGTGAGGGCCTTCCCCTTCTTCGTTGACCCTCCACTTTACGGAGCATGATATCCTTCTCCAGGGAATGGTTCCTTCTGACAGTATGACCAAAGTAGGTGAAATGAAGTAAATCTGGCCATTCTCACTTCCAAGGAGCATTCTGGCTTTACTTCTTTTTTTTTTAATTGTGATTTGGGTGAAAGTTTACCCAGCATATTCACTTTCCATACAGCAGTTTACCCACATGTTGTCTCATGACATTAACTACAATTTACCCCAATGCAACAGCTCCCCTCCTACTTCCTCCTAATAGTTACCTCTTCCCTGTATCCATCCTTCCATGCACTCTTGCCCCCTGAGCTGTCTCCCTGTGCATAAACGGCCTTTCTTTCTCCCATGATTGTTCTCTCCAAGGAGTGTATCTACCTCAGGTACATGTTCAACTTTTATGCCTTTCTTTTGTTTGGCTAGAAGCCACAGGTGTGGGTTCAATTCCAGACCTGAAGGCCAGCTAGGGATCATAGTCTCAGTGGTTCCACCAGGCTCTATCAGACCAGCAAACCTGGTCCCCTTTTTTTGTTTGTTTGTTTTTCCCAAGTGATTTTGAGTTTTGTTCCACATTGTTCTCCCTCTCTATCCAGGATCTCCTATATAGATCCCCCTCCAAGTGGTTGAGGGAACTCTGGTAGTGTAGTGCCTAAGGCACTTGACTGCTAACCAGAAGGCTAGTGGTTCAAACCCACCAGCCACTCCTCAGAAGGAAGATTGGGCAATCTACTTCCATAGTGATACTGCCTCGGAAACCCAGGGAGGGGTCGCTATGAGTCGGGTCCACCTCGATAGCACATAACAACAACAACTGAGTGGTTGACAGTAGTAGCTGGGCACCATCTAGTTCTTCTGGTCTCATAGTCATACAGGCTGAGGATCGCATGGTGTTCCAGTCACATGGACTAATTGTTTCCATGAATCTTTGGTTTTCTTCATTCTTCTTTGCTCTGGATGAGGAGAGACCCATTGTTGCATCTAGATGGCTGCTTGCAAGCTTTTAAGATCCCATTCACTACTACTGGCTGCACTTCTTCCAGGACAGAATTGTTAGTCCTTTTAGTAGTGCATGCTACTCTTAGCATTCTTCTCCAACACCACAACTCAAAAGCATCAACTCTTCTTTGGTCTTCCTTATTCATTGTCCACCTCTCACATGCATAAGAGGTGATTGAAAATACCATGGCTTGAGTAGGTGCACCTTAGTCTTCAAGGAGACATCTTTGCTCTTCAGCACTTGAAAGAGAGGTCTTTGAAGCAGATTTGCTCAATGAAATACTTCATCTGATGTCTTGACTGCTCCTCCTGTTGGTGTTGATTATAGAACCATGTAATATGAAGTCCTTGACAACTTTAATCTTTTCTCCATGCATTGTGAAGCTGTTGATTAGACCTGTTGTGAGGATTTTTATTTTCTTTATATTGACATGTAATCCATACTACAGACTGTAATCTTCAGTCTTCATCAGTAAGTGCTTTAAGTCATCCTCACTTTCAGCAAGCAAAGTTGTGTCAGCTGCATATTGCAGGTTGTTAATGAGTTTTCCTCCAACCCTGATGCCACATTCTTCTCCATATGTCCAGCTTCTCAGATTACTTGCTCAGCATAGAAATTGAATAAGTGTGGTGAAAGGATACAGCCCTGACACACTCCCTTCTTGATTTTAAACCATGCAGTATCTCCTTGTTCTGTTCAAATAACAGCCTCCTGGTCTATGTACAAGTTCTTCTTGAGCACAATTAAGTGTTCTGGAATTCCCATTCTTCTCAATGTTATCCACAGTTTGTTATGATCCACACAATCAAATGCTTTTGCACAGTCAATTAAACATAAGCAGACATCTTTTTGGTATTCTTTGCTTTCAGCTAAGATCCATCTGACATCAGCAATGATATCCCTTGTTCCACGTCCTCTTCTGAATCCAGCTTGCATTTCTGGAAGTTCTCTGTCAATATACTGCTGTAACTATTTTTGAATTAATCTTCAGTAAGATTTTATTTGTGTGAGATATTTTTTATTGGATCACCTTTCTTTGGAATGGGTACAAATATGGATCTCTTCCAGTCACTTGGCCCAGGTAGCTGTCTTCCATATCTCTTTGCATAGCCAAGTGAGTGCCTGCAGTGGGGCATCCATTTGTTAAAACATCTCAGTGGGTATTCCATCAATTCCTGGAGCCTTGTCCTTCACCAATTCTTTCAGTGCAGCTTCTACTTCTTCCTTCAGTACCATTGGTTCTTGATTATATGACACTACCTGAAATAGATGAAGATCAACCAGTTCTTTTTGGTACAGTGACTCTGTACTGACTTCTTCTTTTGATGCTTCCTGCATCATTCAATATTTTGCCAATAGAATCTTTCAGGATTGCAACTCAAGGCTTGAATTTTTTGCCTCAGTTCTTTTAGCTTGAGAAATGGCAAGTATGTTCTTCTCTCTTGGTTTTCTAACTTCTAGGTCTTTGCACATTTCATTATAATAATTGTCTTTGTCTTCTTGAGCTGTTCTTTGAAATCTTCTGTTCAGCTTTTTTATCTTGTCATTTCTTCCATTTGCTTTAGCTACTCTCTGTTCAAGGGCAGGTTTCAGAGTCTCTTTTGACATCCATTTTGGTCTGTTCTTCCTTTCTTATCTTTTTAATGACCTCTTGCTTTTTTTCATGGATGATGTTCTTGATGTCATCCCACAATTCCTCTGTTTTTTGGTCATCGGTGTTCAGTGCATCAAATCTATTCTTTAGATGGTCTCTAAATTCAGGAGGGATATTATAAGGTCAGATTTTGGTTCTTGTGGACTTGTTTTCATTGTCTTCAGCTTCAGCTTGAACTTGCATATGAGCAGTTGATGGTCTGTTCCACAGTCAGCTCCTGGCCTTGTTTTGGGTGAAGGTACTGAGCTTCTCCATCACCTTTTGCCACATATGTATTCAGTCTGATTCCTGTGTATTCCATCTGGCGAAGTCCACGTGTATAGCCATCATTTATGTTGTTGAAAAGAGGTGTTTGCAATGAATAAGTTGTTGGTCTTGCAAAATTCTATCATGCAATCTCTGGCATTATTTCTGTCACTAAGGCCATATTTTCCTACTGCCAGTGACTTTTGTTTCCAACTTTTGCATTCCAGTTACCAGTGACAATCAACACATCTTAATTGCATGTTTGGTCAATTTCAGACTGCAGAAGTTGGTAGAAATCTTCAGTTTCCTCATCTTTGGCTTTGGTGGTTGGTGTGTAAATTTGGGTAATAGTAGTAGTAACTGGTCTTCCTTGTAGGTGTGTGGATATTATCCTCTCACTGACAGCATTGTACTTCAGGACAGATCTTGAAACAGTCTTTGTGACAACAAATGCCACACCATTCCTCTTCAGTTATTCGTTCCCGATAGTAATCACATGGTTGTCTGATTAAAAATGGCCAAACCAGTCCATTTCAGCTCACTAATGCCTAGGATTTCGATCTTTATGGTTCCATTTCATTTTTGACAATTTCCAATTTTCCTAGATTCATACTTCGTACATTCCATGTTCCAATTAATAATGGATGTTTGCAGTTGTTACTACTCATTTTGAGCCATGCCACATCAGCCAGTGGAGGTCCCAAAAGCTTTACTTCATCCATATCATTAAGATCGTCTCTACTCTGAGGAGTCAGCTCTTCCACAGTCATATTTTGAGTGCCTTCTGGCACTTTGTCAGACAGTGTTTCAGGGCTATTTGTAAAGGTTTCCAGTAATATATCAGACTGCGTTTCACTGGTATTCACAAGGTTTTCACTGGCCAATTTTTTGAGAAGTGGATGGCCTTTCCTTCTTCTGAGTCTGTCTTAGTCTGGAAGCTCCGCTGAAACCTGTCCACCATGTGTAACCCTGCTGGCATTTTGCAGCACCAGTGGTATGGCCTCCAGCCTCACAGCAACACACAGGCCATCACAGTACGATAAACTGACACACAAGTTCATCTCCTTTAGTTGTTCCTAATTGCTATGCTCACTTCCCCACCCATCCAGGGACCCAGACTCACTGCCGTAGTGTCGTATCCGACTCATAGCGACCCCTCCTTGGGTTTCCGAGGTGGTATCACTATGGAAGTGGATTGCCCAACCTTCCTTTTGAGGAGTGTCTGGTGGGTTTGAACCGCCAGCCTTCTGGTTAGCAGTCAAATGCTTTAGGCACTATGCTACCAGAGCTTCTTATCCAGGGACAGGCCTTAAATAAAGCTGCACCAGAAGCCCCAAGCCACATATCTGCCTCCCTGTCCAGGACCCAGCCTTGAATAATATTTGTGTAGATCATAACAAATTATAGATAACATTGAGAAGAATGGGAATTCCAGAACACTTAATTGTGCTCATGAGGAACCTGTACATAGACAAGGAGGTTGTTCAGACAGAACATGGGGATACTGCATGGTTTAAAATCAGGAGTGGAGTGAGTCAGGGTTGTATCCCTTCACCATACTTATTCAGTCTTTATGCTGAGCAATTAATCTGAGAAATTGAACTATATGAAGAAGAATGTGGCGTCATGATTGGAGGAAGACTCATTAACAACCTGGACACAACCTTGCTTGCTGAAAGTGAAAATGATTTGAAGCACTTAGTGATGGAGATTAAAGACTGTCTTCAGTATGCATTACAACTCAACATAAAACGAAAATCCTCACAACTGGACCAATGAGTAGCACCACGATAAATGGAGAGATTGAAGTTGTCAAAAGATGTCATATTACTCAGGTCCACAATCAACACCAATGGAAGTAGCAGTCACGAAATCAGATGATGTATTTCATTGGGCAAATCTGCTGCAGGAGACCCTTTAAAGTAATGAAGAGACTATGAAGACTAAGGTGTGCCTAACCAAAGCCATGGTATTTTCAGTGACCTCATAGGCATGTGAGAGCTGGACAGTGAACAAGGAAGACTGAAGAAGAGTTGATGCCATATTGGGGAAGAATACTGAAAGTATGGTGGATTGCCAGAAGAATGAGCAAATCTCTCCTCGAAGTGTAGCTAAAATGTTCCTTGGAAGATAGAAGGGCCAGACTTCATCTCACCTACTTCGGTCATGTTGTCAGAAGGGACCATTCCTTGGAGAGGGATATCATGCTTGGTTAAGTGGAGGATTAGCAAAAAAACGGGGAAGGCGCTTAATGAGATAGATTGACACAGTGGCTATAACAATGAGCTGAGGTATAGCAAGGATTGTGAGACTGGCACAAGATCAGGCAGTGTTTTGTTCTGTTGTACATAGGTTCGCTATAAGTCAGAGCTGACTTGATGGCACCTAACAACAACAACATAGTCAGTGATGGATGAAACCATTCCTCGACTTGTAGCCCAGTGCTCTGTGGTCTCTATTTATTTAGCATTTCTTTGATGAGCCATTTCAAATTTGAACTTACTGAGAGTGCCGTGACCTGTGATCCTGTTAAAAACCATTATTGTAATATGCTGGGGATAATTCACTTTTCATGATTATTTGCTTTTTGGCCACTAAAGATGAACTATTCTACAAGTATACTGTAGTTTCCACATTTTCTTTTTCTTTTAGCCATCCTTGCAAAATTAACAAAGTAGCTGTTGTTGTGTTGTTGTTTTGTGCCATCGAGTCGGACCCGACTCATAGTGACCCCTCCTTGGGTTGCCAAAGCGTATCACAACGGAAGTAGATTGCCCTATCTTCCTTCCGAGGAGTGGCTGGTGGGTTTGAACCATCAGCCTTCTGGTTAGCAGTCAAGTGCCTTAGGCACTACGCTTCCAGAGCTCCTAACAGCAGAGCTGCATAAAAGTCCTGTCTTTTCATACCACACTGCCTCCTAAAAGTTTGTGTAGTTACCATGAATAATCTTAACAGTACTTCTTATATGAACTTTTAACTTTCCATCTTTATGATTTATATATGTATATTATTCACCTTTTATTTATAGAGACTTTACGGTTTACACCATTTTGTTTTCAAGCAGCTTATGTTTTTTTTTTTTAATTTAAATGATATTTTATTGTGTTTTCAGTGAATGTATATGTAGCAAATTAGATTCCTATTTGACAGTTTGTATATAAATTGTTCATAGCTTGTGGGTTTAAGTAAAAGTGAAAATTAGCTGATTTTCATAAATGAATAATTAGATCTCATTACCTTTTTTTTTTTCCTTTCTCATCTTTTGGTCTGTGCTTCTTTGTGTAAATGCCCTTCTGTCCTGTGCTGGCTGGGAGACTTTCAGCACCAGCTCAGGTGGCTCTCCTCTGATTCTCCCAGGTGGTGTCCCAGCGGATCAGCACAGTGGATCTTTCCTGTTACAGCCTTGAGGAGCTTCCTGAGCATCTCTTCTACAGTCAAGATATCACCTACCTCAACCTGCGACACAACTTTATGCAGCTAGAAGGACCAGGGGGCCTTGACTCTCTCTACAAGTAAGTGGGGAATTCTTTTCATTTATAAAATAGATTGCCAGACTAACATATTAAACTAACATATTAAAGCAGAATTATAACCAATATCTTAGTAAGTGACCATGCTTACCATTTATATATATATATATATATATATTTATATGTATGGCAGCTAAATGTTTTAACCACTGCATCACCGGAGTGCCTAATGAAGGTATAGATGATATATAGTAAAGTGTACCAGTGTTAAGTGCACATCTCAGTGAATTTTCACACATGTGTACACCCATGTACTCATTATCCAGATCAAGGTACAGAACATTTCCATTTCTTTTTCTCTTGAACTTTCGACATTGGGTCATCTCTCTCCAGAGTGCACATCCAATCTTTTCTTTCCTTCTTTCACTTTTGTTTACCCAGTGTCTCCATCTTTGCCCCTGCTATCACTCCCTTATTGAGTTGGACAAATAATGGGAAGGGATGAGAGAGGAGATAGAGGGAGTGGAGCGCCAGTCTGCTGCTGCCCAGCTAGCTGTGCCTGACAAGACCTAGAGGGGTCCAGGGGAAGGTGGGGCTCTACTTCATGACATCACCTAACCTGTTTAAAGCTTCTCTCAAATAGCTACAGTTTTCCCAAATTCTGTTTTGTATGTGTTAACAGTATATTTGTTGGTCACACATGCTTCATGTACGTGATTATTTTCATCTTGTCCTTGTTACCTGCCTTTCAGAAGGGTGCATTCAGTATTCCATGTAGTGTTTTATTTCTCCTAAGATATTTTCAATAGGGATGCCTGCCTGCTTATTTATGTATTTATTTATCCACCATTTTATTATGGTTGGGTGAAAGTTTACAGAGCAAATTAGTTTCACATGCAACAATTTATACACTTTTTTTTTTTTTTTTAGG
>NW_006921654.1:9320584-9360024 GCF_000298275.1 Orycteropus afer afer
TTGTATAGGTTGCAGATCGGATGGTGTACCAGTCGCTAGGACTGATTGTTTCCATTAATTTTGGTTTTCTTCTTTCTTCTTGACGAGGAGAGATCCGTTGTTGCATCTAGATGGCAACTTCCTAGCTTTGAAGGTCCCAGTCGCTACTCGCCAAAGTAGTAGGTGGAACAGTGTTTTGTATAGTATGTTATGCCAATTGAGTTTGATGTCCCCTGCGACTATGTTCCCAAGCCCGCAGGATCAACTACTCAGTCCCTCTGGGTGGCTGGCTGTATACATATTTGTTTTGTGACATTAGTTGTAGTCCCCTTATTGTATAGCATTCTTCCCACTTCTCCTTAGGTTTTCTGTTTCCATTTGCCCATTTTTCCTGCCCCATCCTGCCTTCTGATCTTTATTTTTATGCAGATGCTGCCCTTTTGATCTTATATGATTCATTATTCTAATAAGTGCATACCTCTCTGGTGTTACTGTTCACCTTATAGGCCTGTCTTACTGTTTGGCTGAAAGTGGAGCCAAAGGGGTCAGTTTCAGTTCCTGGTTTGAAGAGTATCTAAAGGCCATAGTCTTGGAGGTTCCACTGATCACTATCAAACCAGTAGGTCTGGTCTCTTTTATGATTTTTGAATTTTGTTCTACATTTTTCTCCCAATCTGTCCACGACTGTCTATTGTGACTGTGATAAGAGGGGTTGGTAGTGGTACCCATGCACCATCTAGTTCTTCTGGTCTCAGGCTAGTGGAAACTGTGGTTCATGTGGTCCATTAGTCCTTTGGACCAATTGTTTCCTTGAGTCTTCGATTTTTTTCACTTGTCTTTGCTCTGGATGGGAAGAGACCAGTAGCTGTATCTTAGATGGCTGCTTAAAAGTTTTTAAGACCCCAGTCACCACTCAACAAAGTAGGTTGTAAAACATTGTCTTTATATTATGCCAGTTGACCTAGAAGTTTCCTGAGACTATCCAGCCCATTGGCTCATTCCCTAAAGGTGTTTGGTTATGGCTAAGAAATAAACACACCTTTTCCCCCTTTTTGTTCTGCTATATACCTGAATATGTTTGCAGCACATACAAATACAAGAAAATATTCTCTGCCAAATCTATCTATGCTTGTGGATCTATACTCCTATATACCATCCCACCCCTGTTCAGTTTATGTATCTACCTCTCTATCTACTCATAGATTATTTGCTCTTACTGTTATTGCAGACTTGTGTATGTGATAGTATTTACTATTGTTGCCTTTTACTCTTGGTACCTCTCTAGTGTCTTTCTTTGCCTTGGTCGTACTGTGCTGACCTCCCCCTTACTGTGTATTCCCTTTCTCTTCACCCAAATTCATACATGTCTACTGTCTAGTGAGTAATTTTCCCCTCCCTCCCCCTCCCACCCCTGGTAACCATCAAAGAATATTTCTTTCTGTGCATAGAAATTTTCTTGACTTTTTATGATAGTGGTCTCGTACAGTATTTGTCCTATTGTGATTTACTTAATTCACTCAGCATAATGTCCTCCAGGTTCATCCATGTTGTGAGATGTTTCACAGATTCATCATTATTCTTTACTGTTGCATAGTATTCCATTAGAAGAACACAGCATCGAGATTAGAGGAAGACCCATTAACAACCTGCGATATGCATATGACACAACCTTGCTTGCTTAAAGTGAAGATGACTTGAATCACTTACTGATGAAGATCAAAGACTACTGTTTTCAGTATGGATTACACCTCAACATAAAGAAGACTAAAAATCCTCACAACTGGACCAGTAAGCAACATCATGATGAATGGAGAAAAGATTGAAGTTGTCAGGGATTTCGTTTTACTTGGACCCACATCAGCACTCACGGAAGCAGCAGTCAGGAAATCAAACATCGTATTGCATTGGGCAGACTTTCTGCAAAAGACCTCTTTAAAGTATTAAGAAGCAAAGATGTCACTTGGAGGACTAAGGTGTGCCTGACCCATGCCATGGTATTTTCAGTAGCCTCATATGTATGTGAAAGCTGGACAATGAATGAGGAAGACTAAAGAACAGTTGATGCCTTTAATTTGTAGCATTGGTGAAAATACTAAAAAGACCATGAACTCCCAGAAGAACGAACAAATCTGTCTTGGAAGAAGTGCAGCCAGAAGTGCATTCCAGAATGCTCCTCGGAAGTGAGAATGGCCAGATTTCATGTCACCTACTTGTATCATGTTGTCAGAAGCAACCAGTCTGGAGAAGGATATCATGCTTGGTAAAGTAGAGGGTCAGAGACAAAGGGGAAGACCCTAAAAGAGATGGACTGACACAGTGGCTACAGTGATGGGCTCAAGTATAGCAAGGATTGTGAGGATGATGTAGTACCAGGTAGTGTTTCATTCTCTTGTACATGGGGTCATTGTGAGTTGGAGCTGACTAGGTGGCACCTAACAACAACAATAGTAATCCATTGTGTGTATGTACCATAGTTTGTTTATCCATAATTCTGTTGATAGACACTAAACTGGTTTCCAT
Organism: Orycteropus afer afer; assembly: GCF_000298275.1. NCBI lineage: Eukaryota > Metazoa > Chordata > Mammalia > Tubulidentata > Orycteropodidae > Orycteropus > Orycteropus afer. The sequence continues at coordinate 9,323,084 of NW_006921654.1, forward strand.
CTTTTTGCTATTTTGAATACTGCGATGAACATGGGTGTGAATATATATTCCAAAATTTCCTCTCTACTTGGGAGAGGAAGTACAATTTTTTATTTCTCTTCCAATAAAATAGAATTTGTGCAAATGTCCTGTTATAGATACAGCAACAAGCTGCCATTGGCCTCCTGGACAATTGTTTTATATAAATCATTGATAATTTTACTTGCTCTATAGCCAGGATAAATTTTGAGAGATTCAGTATATAGGAAGTTATGAATCAAAAGGATCAAAGTTAAATGACTTACAGTGTTTTAAGAAATCAACTCCCAGTGGCAGGGTTTTTGTATGTCTTTTGTTTCTGCTTCTGCCAACTCTTGAGCCTCTCATCTATGAAACCTCTTTTATGATGAAGGAACCGTTTCCTCACCGAAGGATCTGCCCATGTAGTTTTCTTTCTCTTTTATTAAAATATATAGATTCCCCCAATCTCATACCCTCTCCCTCCCCCTGCTGTACCTCCCCCTTAAAAATGGATACAAGGCAATGGATATGTGATGTACATAATTGTCTTAGGAGTTCTGGTGGTACAGTAGTTAAAACATTTGGCTGCTAACCAAAAGGTCAGTCAGTGCTTTGCCCTGCAGAAGTGACAGTCTGCTTCTGTAAAGATTTACAGCCTTGCAAACCCTGTGGGACAGTTCTACTTTGTCCTATAGTGTTGCTATGAGTTGGAATCGACTCCATGACAGTGGGTTTGGTGTTTTGGTTTGGAAGTAATTGGGCTTCTGGTAAGGAAGGAAGAAGTTGGCAATGAAAGCACTTAAGCACTCTTAAACTAAAGGGTAATGGAGCTTTGGTGGTGCAGTGCCTATACCATTTGACTGCTAACCAGAAGATTGGCAGTTCAAAGATACCAGCCTCTCCGTGGAAGAAAGATGGGACGATCTACTTCCATAAAGATGCATTGCCTTGGAAGCCCAATGGGGGTCACTGTGAGTTGAAATCCACTTGATGGCAGTGGGTTTATTTTGGTTTTAAAAGGTAATATACATTAAAATGATGTATTTAATATACCTGCTTAATAGCTATTATTTCTAGAATAATTTCTAAAGTGTACTGGCCACTCCTCAGAAGGAAGATGGGGCAATCTACTTCCGTAGGTGATAATTACCTTGGAAACCCAAGGAGGGGTTGCTATGAGTCGGGTCTGACTCAATGGCACATAACAACAACAACACTGGGTATTTTATATATCTCATCAGATAGTATGTTTTAGGAAAAAAAAATTTTTAAGCATAAGCCTTATTTGGTAATGAGATCACTATTTTAATACTACTGCTATGTAAAAGTGAAAACAAGCTATAATTTTAAGGAATGGGTTTTTAACATATCCTTTTGAGTTGCTAATGAAAATGGGGTTAATCCAGTTTGAGCTCGAGGCACCAAAGCAGAGGAACAGTCTTGGAGATCAAATGTGGAGAATTTGGAGGAGGATCCTGACAGTGAGCTACCAGGAAGTCAGATCTAGAAGCAGGTGATACATCATTGTCTTGGAGAAAACCACCTTGGGTGTACCATCTCAAACTAATACAACGACTAAATAGAATACTGTCTCATGACCAGACTGAGTCTTACTCATCCACTTCATGGTGCTGCTGTCTCTGGGTGTAGATCATTTTACTTCTGCAAGCAAAGTGGGAACATTGAAAGTTGCTATTTCATGCTGTGTATCTGATCATATTATAGGAAAATTCCATAGCACATATATATTTTCAAACTGTAACCTATTTCAAGTGACAATTAAATCAACATAATATCAGTATGAAAAAAGAAGTTGCTTACAATGGGATTAGAAATTGCTTGTAATAGCTATATATTTGTTAGCTATTTCTGTGTCCATGAGTTGATTTTTAGTTGCAAGGCTGTTGTATGGTGCTTGCAGAGCTTACAAAAAAAAAGGAAGGGTTTCACACATATCAAATATGACTTATGATACAAGAGAATAGTACTAGTATGACCTTTTATTCTCTAGAGTTTCTGCCTTTTTAAGAAAGAAAGAACTCTGATCACACTAGACATGTTATCCTTGATAGCACCAACACTGTGAGAATCATCTTAGTATCCTCTGTGTCAAACATGTCTGGCATGTAATGAGTGGCAGTAAATACTTATGGGGTAATTTGTACAGTGAACGTGTAAAATAGATCTTTTTGTCATTCAGTTGTATAATTTGTGCCTTTGCTGTTTAGATTTTCTCAGCTGAAGGGCCTGAACTTGTCCCATAATAAACTTGGGTTGTTTCCTACATTGCTGTGTGAGATCTCTACCTTGACTGAGCTCAACCTTTCCTGTAATGGAATTCACAATGTACCATGTCAGATTGGCAATCTGCTAAAGTAAGTATCTGACTTTTGGAAGATTCATCTCTTCCCTTACAGTGAAATAAATCATGTAACTTTTAGGATTTTAGTCAGTAGCAGTTTTTGACAAGAGAAAATGTAATTGCCTACTGTAGTGACTGAGCCCTCAGTTTCAACATCGGAGGCTCTGACTCTTTTCACTGTTGAAGAGAACATTTGTGCAGGTTATGTATAGGGAATCTAGTAAGTCTGTAGATAAGAGATTTGGGATGTTTTGCCATTTTTGGATTCATAATAAATAACATAAGTCAGAACCTATTACTTTAGTTCTGTCCGTTCAAGTTAAAAGCTTCATGAGGTGTCTTGTGTTTACTGCCCACAGTCTTCAAAGCCTGTGTCTTGATGGCAACTTTCTGACTACTTTACCTGAGGAGCTGGGAAATCTGCAGCAGCTTTCCTCCCTGGGAATTTCCTTCAACCACTTCAGTCAAATTCCTGAAGTTTATGAGAAGCTGACTACATTAGATAAAGTGCTTATGGCAGGAAATAGATTAGAAGTCCTCAACCTACGGCTTCTGAGCAGGATGGGCCATATCAAACATGTAGATTTGAGGTAAGGTCATTCTTCATGGTATCTTCTTTACATTGACTTCTGATGGACTTTTATTATATTTTCTCTCTATAAAGACTTCTTTAAAACATTAGGATTTTACAACAATATAGAAATACATATTTCCAAAGCTGTAGTAGAACTTCATTTACCTCTCATTAACAGAGAGATTAAGAGTGAGGTAAGTATACCACATGATAAATAACTTTCTAATTGCCTTGACAAAGATTATTCTAACTTACCCTCCTAGCTACATTTCATGGGAGTTCCCATTTCCTCACATTGTTATCAGTGTCAGTTTTTAGCAGTCATTGTCTGTGTGTGTGTATTTCTGTTTGGTACAAATACATATAACATAGTATTTGCCATTGCAACGTTTTTTCATATATACAGCTCAGTGATACTCATTATGTTCACCATGTTGTTCAGCCATCACCATTGTCCCTTTAGCACTCTTTTTCATTTTTGTTAGTAGATAGAAGATAGTATTTATTATAATCAACATTTATTTACTTATGAGTGAGGTTGAGCATCTGTTTATATGTTTATTGGTAATTTGTATTTTTCCATTAATTTGTTCATTTTTCTGTTCAGTCATTGGGGTTTTCCTTCTTAATATTCATTGTATTATAATTAAAATTTTAAAAGTTTCACTACTAAAATAAAGTAGCCAAGAATTTTTCTGGTTATAATATTTTCCTAAAGACGGCTGGTAAAAAGCAATTATTAGATGTTTTGGCATTTACAATAAGCCATTGATGTTCCTATTGAGAACATAGTTTTGCTGAAATACAGGAAAATCAGAATAGGCCTGCATACATTAAATCATGTATTTGTATAGAACCAAGAAATCATTTTATTTAATTTGCTGTTGAACTCTTCCATAAGCTTTTAACAGACAAGTAATTGTAATATGAATCTTTCACACTAGAAATAGAGCACGTACAGTGACAAGAGGAAATGTGGCCTCTACCTCCTTCTCTTGGCATGGACCTCCCATGACTGAGTGCTTTGCTACTCACTAATCCAAAAGATTTTATTCACCTTCTTATTCCTTTGTCCTACTCCCAATAAATTGTATATAACCCTATTACTAACTGTGGGTGTAGTCTGTTTTTCCTTATCTTTTTTTAACTTATATGTCTATTTGCTCATCTGGATTATTTAAGTTAGTTCATAAAGACAGAACTCAAAAGTTAACACTATCTTTGCTGCTTATATAGTGCCTTGCAAAGTTAGACAAATAGTCAAATCCTTAAGTTGTTTAGGAAAGAGAGAAGGGGGTCATCTCTCTCCTGTTTTTCTTTTGGTAAGCACATTTAACTGAATTTCTTGTTTCTGATATTAGGATGAACCATTTGAAGACCATGGTTATTGAAACTTTGGAGAGAAATAAATACATCACCCACATGGATTTGCGAGACAATCAACTGACTGACTTAGATCTTAGCTCCTTATGTAGCTTGGAGCAGCTGCATTGTGAGCGGAACCAGCTGAGGGAGCTAACACTCAGTGGCTTTTCCCTTCGAACTCTTTATGCCAATTCAAACAGTAAGTTTCTAGCCACCTTCCTGCTTTTTCTCCTGTAGTTCTAGTCAGAATGTTCTAAAAACAGTGGTAGCTGTGGTGCTCCTTCGGACACTCTGGAAAATGGGAGTTTTGAGGTTCTTTGAGGTCTAGCTTTATCTTTTAAATCTGAGATGTGCATATAAGCACATGGCAGGATACATTGAAATTGACTATCTTACCATAATAAAAGGTATTTTTCAAAATAACGGGGTGTGGGGGACAAGGTGTTCAAAATGGAATGTTATTAGTAGCCATTGCCTATTTCTGTGTGGCCCATGAATAATGGTTTTTACATTTTCTTAATAGTAGAAAATATACAAAGAAGAATATTTCATGACATAGGAAGATCTTACGACATTCAGATTTTCATGCACATAAAGTGTATTGGACCACAGCCTCACCACTTGTTTATGTATTATCTGTGACTATTCTTATGCCACGGTGACAGAATTAAGTAGTTTTAAGAGAGACCATATGACTTACAAAGCCTAAAACATTTACTTTTTGACCTTTTACAGAAAAACTTTGCCAACCCCTGGTCTAAAAGCTTATGCTGCCTCATTCCTAGAGTTAAAGACCACTCATTTTAATAGTGGTTTGCTCTAGGAATATTTTTCAATATAAAGACCTCATATCTATTAAGGCCATCCTTTTTAAGGAGAATTCGTCTTTACCACAGAAGTTATAATTACTTTCTCTTTGTTTAAAGAATCAAAGGAAAAGATAATCAATTTCACTAAGGGTCAGAGTAATGCAAATTAAAATTAATGCCATTTTATACTCATCAGATAAGAAAACTTTAAAAAGATGATGTTGAGTACTGCCAGTGATGTGAAGAAGCAGGGGCTTTCATACACTGCTAGTTGTGGGATATTTGGTAAAACCACTGTGGAGAACAGTAGGACAGTTTGAAAACTCAAACATGCAAATAACCCATATTATATACCAGTCCTTCTGCTTGCGAGAGACACCAGATACATGTATTTGAAGAGATGTGTGTGAGAATGGTTATCACAGCATTGTTTGCTACAGTGAAAAACACTGGACAAAAATACAGCTTCTGACAGGAAAATGGGTAAATAGAGATAGAGTCTACAACTGAATACTGCACAGCTTTGTGTATTAATTTGTAGTTAGATCTCAGAAACATTTTTGAGCAAAAACACAGGATAATATGTATACTGTGATTGTTATATCAAAATTTAAAACACAGAAATACTGTTTTCTAAGCAATTAATATACAATAACAGTATAAAAGGATGCCTGGGTATGATAAAAATCAAATCCAGTATGGTGTTTACCTCTTGGTATTTGTAGTACTTTAATTTAAAAAAAAAAAAAAAAAAACCAAAAGATTTGTTAAAAGCAACATGATAGGTGAAAGAGTATTCATTAGTTTATTCCTTTTACTTTTTATATTTGTAAAATATATAAGAAAGTTAAGACTTCTGTTTTCATCACTATTTATGATGTTATAGAAATGTCAGTTGTAGCTTAGATCAGTTGTTTAGGTCAGCGTAGTGTCAAAGCTGGTAAGTTTTCCTTTATACTGTTTACAGCTTTTGGGAAATGGTAGTGAGTCCTTTATCATGGGAATAATTATCATCAGGTTTATTCTCTGTTCTTAATTTATCTAGAGAATCTGAAGGACTGGCCCTATTAGAAAAGATCTCATTGACATACATGCAGTCCCTTTTACCCAAGATTCTGTCACAGTAATGTACTGACTAGATTTGATTTAAGTTACCTCCTCTGGTTACAGCATCCTTAAATGCAGCAAACCTGGAAGAAATCACATAACCACCTGCAGTTTGATGCGTAAGAAGTCAAGAAGTCAGCTTGACATATAAGTTATCTAAATGATCAATAAATATAGGAAAAGGTGCTCAATTTTACTAGTCATTATGAAGTGACTACAAATGGAAAACCCCAATGTGACTCCAATACGCACCTACCACAAATAATGACTGAAAATACCAGTGTCAGCTGTTGAGAGTGTAAACTGGTGCAGTCACTTTGGAATGCTGCTCAGTAGGAATCTGCTAAAGCTGAACACACACATATCTTTTCCTGAGTAGTTACTTTCCTAGCTTTTACCCAACACAAATGCTTGTGTTAGTCTACAAAAGACATGGACAGAAATGTTCACAGCAGCACTGTTTATAATAGTCCAAATTGAAAAATATTTAAATGCCCGTCACTTCTAAAATGTGTAAATACATTGTGATATAGTTGTATAAAAGGATTTTATACAGCCATGAGAATGAATGAGCTGTAACTATACACAGCAATAAGAACAAATCCCACAAGCGTAATGTAGAGTGAATGAATCCAGACAAAAAATAGTAAATATTGTATATATACACTTACATAAACAGGCAGAACCAATGTGTTAGTATGAGAAGTCAGGATAGTGTTACCCTTTTGAGGGTAGTGACTGGAAAGGAGGGTAAGTGGGAGCTCCTGGGAGCTGGTGAACTTCTGTTTCAGGATCTGGTTATTGGTTCCACAAGCGAGTTCAGTTTGTGAAAATTCAGGGATCTATACACTTAAAATTGTAGCACTTTTACTTATTAAACATCAATTAAAAGTTTAAAATATGGCCAGCAAGAATGCAACTATTCATAATTTCAAGTTAAAAACCTAAATAGTTAACTGTTAACATTTAACAACTTTCTGGTTCAATATAAATACAATGCAGTACATAGATCTTTCAAGTGGTTATTAACATTATTGGGATCAGGCAGTTAAAAGTAGTCAAAGTATTATTACCTAGTAGTTTTCAGTATATCTCAACAGATGGCAGCAATTTTATTTCTGGTGATTACTCTTAACTAAGAGTAATCTTTCTTCTTTAGAGAAGATGTCACTAACGTCTATTTGCTTTTTGATTAGGGCTGACAGCCGTGAATGTTTATCCAGTACCCAGTCTCCTGACTTCCCTAGAGCTCTCCCGGTGAGTGTGTGTCATGAGGGTGATGCTTGTTTGAGATTTAAAAGGTGCAGGAGGATACTTGGGCAGTTTGAGGTACGAGAAATCTGAATACATTGAAAAGTTTGATCACTGGAGAAGGGAGAAAGGATGAGTGAAGGAATGTTTCATGGCCACACTATTATTGTTAAAGAAAGCGTCCTCTTGAAACAGAAAGTACCTACAAATTACTCATTCTTAAGCGTATGGATTTAAGATGAGATCCTGACAGAGAAGAACTATTATCCCCTTTATGGCAGTGATTCTCTTTTTGTGAGTTAGATGATTCTTGATCTTGAAATAGTGGCTTACTTTTCTGTTTTCTTCTTTATATTCTTTTGACCTATGTACATCTGATTTTTTGAGAGATACTAATCATTTTCAAGACTTTATTACTTCCTTTTGGTGGTCACGAGTAACATAGATGAGGTTTGCTTTCATTCGTTCTTTCATTTTCAACACTGTTTCGGGCACTCAGGATTCAGTGGTTGAGTTTCACAGTTTAGCAGAGTCTAGCAGAGAGAGATGGTCAAACAGGTAGTCACAGAGCAGCAGCAGCAGTGCTGTGAGTACACAGTGTTAGAAACGTGAAAGGGCCGCGCTCAGGGTCATATTTTGTCAGGTATGTTGAGAAGATTAAATGAGATAAGAAATGTGAAATATATGCCATAACCCCTGGCACATAGTACTCGCTCAGGAAATACTAGCTACTATAGCTACATTTAGAAGGTCTGGTGGCATAGTGACTAAGACATTTGACTGCCAACCAGAAGGCTGGTGGTTCGAACCCACCAGCCACTCCTTGGAAGGAAGATTGGGAAATCTACTTCTGTAGAGATACCCAAGGAAGGTATTGGAAACCCAAGGAGGGGTTGGTATGAGTCAGAACCAACTTGACAGCATTGAGTTTGGGTTGTTTTTTTTTCATACCCTCATTTATTTTTGTTGTTACTACTTTATCATCATCATCATTATTACACTATTCGAGATTTCTTTTCTTTAGTTTCTTTCTATCATATCATCCCATCAAAACTCCAACATGGATCAATACCTTCTTGACTGAGCTTCAGCATTGCTGAAGAAAAGCACCAGATAAGGTTGTTGTTGTTGTTATGTGCCATTGAGTTGGGTCTCCAACTCATAGCAACCCCTCCTTGGGAAAGTTTCCGAGGCAGCATCACTACAGAAGTAGATTGCCAACCTTCCTTCCGAGGAGTGGCTGGTGGGTTTGAACCACCAGCCTTCTGGTTAGCAGTCAAGTGCCTTAGGCACTATGCTGCCAGAGTTCCCAGATAAGGTTGGAGATCGTAAATGTATAGCGTTCACCATATTCAGGTAGACACTATACATTTACGATTTCCAACCTTATCTGATGCTTATCGACCCTTCTCTCCTCAGCCCCTTCTTCTGTGTCCTCAGTGTGTGTTCCAGGTTGCTCCACTTCCATCAGCCACAATGCCCCTCACCTCCTCCACTCTAGAGTAGTTCCCTACTTGACTGAGAAAATAGAGGCCATCTTGAGTGATTTCCCTCAACCTCCTACCACCCTGCTTTTAAATGTATGTAGATTCATATCAATGCTCAACTTCTTTCCTCTTTTCAAGGCCAATCCAGCCACCTGTGCCTTTGATCCCAGCCTCTCCCACTGCTCTTGGACCTTGCTGTATCGGTTCTCTTCTTCCTTTGGTTGCCTTTATTGTCTTCCCTTTTCTCCATCTGTTTGCACACTAATATTTCTTCTGTCTTAAAAAAAAGTTCACTTAACCTCACAGCCCCTTTGGCTACTGCCCAACCCTGCTCATTCCCTTTTTGTCCAAATTTCTCAAGAACTCTTTGTACATGTTGGCCCATTTTCCTCACTTCCCATTTACTTCTCACCCCACCACAGCTTGCTTTATCCTTCTTTCATGGAACCCGACTGTATGAGCACTGTTAATCATGCTCTGCTTTCTTTAAACCCGCTGTTCCCTTGGCTCACCAGGATAATCTGATTTGATTCATGCCACTTTGACATTCATTTTCTCTCTTCCTCAGCTAGCCCTTTGAAGGTCGGTTATCCCTCTGTCCTTGGTCTACTATACTTTTTAATTGACTTGATCTCATTTACTCCTGTGGTTTCAGCTATGCTTAGTATCATTACCACTTAGATCTCCAGTTCAGGCCCTCTTTTCTCACCCTCAGAGAAAACTAGACATTTCCACCTGCACATCCTATGTTGTTGTTAGGTTCTGTTGAGTCAGCTCCAACTCATAGTGACCATATATGTACAGCAGAATGAAACACTGCCCGGTCCTGCCTGCCCATATATATGTGTGTGTGTGTGTGTGTGTGTGTGTGTGTATAATTAAGCTCATTATTCACTCTCCTCCCTGCCTTAACTTGTGTGTCTAGTGTTGTCTCTTTCAGCGTTTGGCATTATCATCTCCGTGGTCATCCAGCCTAGAAGTCAGGGAGTCACTGATTCTTCCCTCTGCACTACTTTTGATATTTAATCCATCTTCAGCTCCTTTGGATTTTTGCCTCCTAAATATTTCTAGAGTCCGTCCCCTCCCCTCCATCTATATTACCACTCTACTTACTTAAGCCCATATAATTTCTTGTCTGGACTTCAGCAACAGTTCCTGATTATTCTTCATTTTACCAATATAATATAACCCCCTCAATCAGACCTCCATGTAGCCACAGAGTGATCTGTTTAAAGTGTCAAACTGACATTGTCTCTCCAGTGCTTACAAGCCCTTCAGTGATCCTCTAATACCTGCAGGATAAAGTCAGAAATTTCTAACTGTGATTTGTACCCAGTCACAGTCTAGCTTTCCAGCCTTGTCTCTTAACCACCTTCTGCTCCATATTTGATGCTTAAGTGTCACTAAGCTGCTTTTGTTTCTCATATACACCAGGCATTTCCTTTCTTGCCTCTGTACTAGCTCATGTTGTCATCAATTGCTTGGAATGTCCTCCTCACCTCAGGTCAGTGTACAACATTTTTCTAATTCTAGCCCAGATGTCATCCTCCTTGGGAAGGTTGCCATGTTTAATTCAGGCACCATGTTCCTTTCACTAGGAAATGCAGTATCTGCTTTTTCTCTTTTAGTACTTAATTCATTTTGCTTCACTATATGGATAGATAGATACCTTGAGGCCTAGAGAATCTGAGTAACGTTTAAAAATAAAATTTCTCTTTAAGTTTCCACCCAGTACGCTACTAAATATTTGAGTTCATGTTCTCAGTGGTTTGAAACTTTTTACTTTTTCCTGTTAGTGGGTCTGCCTCCCACACTTTTATTCATTCTGTTAATTTTCCCCAGAATTTGGTTTCTTTCTTCCACAGTTGAAAGATTACTTATCTTCTAAGGCTTGTTTTAAAACGCCACTTCTTCCATTAAGTTTTTCCTCATGTCACCCTCACCCATCCTATCGTGTGTGCTTTCCCACTGGTGAAGGCCTAAAAGCTGGTGCTTTTTACCGTGTTTGAGCATGCATCATAATCTAGTCTTTCTCATGTTCCTGTACTTGTGTCCTCCAGCCCTTGTAACTCAGCATTCACCGAGCACCTCCTCTTTGCTAGGGATATGTACCAGGGATGCCTTAGATACAGTCTTCCTGCCCTCAGGCAGCTCATGGGCTGATTAATGGTTCTGTCCCAGTTCAGGGTAATGAGTTCCACTCATTGCATCTTAAATGCTGCCTTTTAATTATTTTCTTCAGAAACCTGCTAGAGTGTGTCCCTGACTGGGCCTGTGAAGCAAAGAAGATAGAAATATTAGATGTCAGCTATAATCTCCTCACAGATGTTCCCATGAGGTATGTGTGTGTGTGTGTGTGTAAAAATGTATATATTATGTATGTATGTATAGATGTAATGATTTCTCTAGATTTGGGTTGCCTTTCAGAGGTATTTTCATTTATTTTTCCAGTGACTATGGAGTACTTGCTTAGTGCAAGACAGTGTGAGTGCTGTAAGGAATACAGTAATGGCTAATGCATGGTCTTATCCCTCAAGGAACTGAGTAAGAGAATAAGAGAGGTGACGCGTGCACAAATTACTGTGACAAGAGATAATCGGAGTTGCTGGTATAGGTTGGTGATATGATAGTAACAATGGACAATTTTTATTGGATGAGTTATTATGAGCTGGGCACTGTTAGAATGCCACCTATATTACCTTATTTAGTCCTTAAACAACCCATCTTGGAGATAAGGAAACTAAGACTTAGTGTGGTAAATGCTCAACTCAAGGTCACATACAACTAGGAAGTGGAAGTGATGGAAACTGGCATTTGAACGTCATCATTCTTACTTGAGAGCCTTTACTATTCATCACTGCACTGTACTTTTTGGAAATCCAGATGAACTTTGAATAACGTTTCATGGAGGAGATGGCGTTCACCTTTACTGGATAGATGGGATTTCTGTAAGTGAAGGTGGATTGAGAGTGGCAGCCAGGAGAAATATGATGTGTTAAAAAGCACTGAGGTGGAAAAACATGTGGTTAGAACCTAAATGAGTCTTGTAAAATTAAACTAGACTGTTTTTAGCATACTGGGTAGGAACATAGCCTTTGGAACCAGCCTTATTTCAAATCCTACTACATTAAGTGTGAGATCTTTGGTAAATCAAGGTCAGTTAACTTTTCTGAACTACTTCATTGTTAAATTGCCTAGCATATTTTAAGCACTCAATAAATAGTAGTTTTGATTCCAATAAATTTTGTTGTTAATGTATTGTATTAATCATTTATATTAATATCGATAAGTAATTACATTGGTCTTTTGGTGCTGTCTAGACCAAAATCTAAATTGATTTATTCTAGAAATTACTTTTTTAGTTTAGCTCTATCTGTTCTTTACTGTTTGCTTTCATTAATTCACCTTTTCTCAGAATGACCTTTATGTCTTCCTCATGGGTTGGGGCTGCTTTTTAGGCCCAGGCACTTGTCTAGGTTTATACTGTCTTGAAGACTATGTTGCTGTTACTTTATTGGATTCAGTTAAATAGTCTAGGGCTGACTCAGCAGTCCAGTAACCTTTTTTTTTTTAATTGTGCTTTAGGTGAAAGTTTACAGAGCACATTAGTTTTGCATTCAACAATTTATACACATTTTGTTTCATAACTTTAGTTGCAATTCCCTCAATGTAACAGCACATTTCTGGCTTCTTCCCTGGGTTCCCTGTATCTATTCATCCTTTTTCCCAGCTCTTTCTGCCTTCTGAGCTTTGTCTGGGGGCAAATACTGCCCTTTTGGTCTTTTATGGCTGATATTCTGAGGAGTACATTTGTCACGAGTGTTATTATTCACATTATAGGTCTGTCTGTTGTTTGGCTGAAAGGTGATCCCCAGGGGGTAGGTTCAGTTCCAGGTTTGAAGGGCATCTAAGGGCCATAGTCTGGGTGGTTCCACCAGTTTCTATGAGACTAGTAAGTACAGTCTTTTTATGATTTTGAATTTTGTTCCATGTTTTTCTCCCATTCTGTCCAGGACTTTCTGTGGTCCCAAGTAGAGCAATTGGTTGTGGTAGTTAAGTACCATCTAATTCTTCTGGTCCCAGAGTAGCAGAGACTGTGGTTTGAGTGGTCCTTTAGTCCTTTGGACTCATTGTTTCCTTGAGTCTGATTTTCTTCATTCTTTCTTATGGATGGGGAGAGACCAATAGTTGCATCTTATCCAGTAACTTTTTAATTTGGTTCTTTGTGTTGTTTCCCTTAGAATTCTGAGTAGCTTGAGTCTTAGAAAACTGATGGTGGGACACAACCATGTGCAAAGCCTTCCTGTGCTGATGGAGCACATCCCCCTTGAGGTGTTGGACATTCAACATAACTTACTCACCAGGCTACCAGATACCCTCTTCTCCAAGGCCTTAAAGTAAGTACCACAGAATTTTTTTTTTTAATAGCAGAATCACTGACAAGACAAACTGCATTGACATCGTTGGAATGTCCTTTGGAACTATATTTACAGAGTGTTTTTCTGATAGTCCAATTATGGATGAGGACTTATTTGGAATGTAAATGAAAGAGGACAGTATACTGTTGCTTGAGGTATTAATCTTCCAAGCAGAGTTGACAGAACCACCAAATACTTGAAAAAGTTTCTGTGTTGTGAACAATTTCAGACAGGCTGGGACGGTTCAGGCTGTCATCTCAGAAAATGAATACAGTTATGACCTTTAAAGAAAGTTACAACATTCTGATAGAGCTTCTGGAGCGATCTTCATCTTTTGCATTGGGGAGAAGAGGACACATCACTGAAGTTAATTTAGTTTTTGCTTTTAGATTTACCAACCTATCACTGAGTTATTTTCTTTGTGGGTCTTTTTTTTTTTTTTTTTTTAACTGCCTTCTTTGAAAACTATGCATTTAAAAATGGTAGCATCTTTCCAAAAGGTGTTGCTTCCCTTCTGATTGTAAAATAACAAATAGATGGTGTGTCTTCCATCTGTTTTTAGATCCACAATCAGGTTTATCTGATGTGTATGTCACCTTTACATGAAATCTGGTTTTTAATTATAGTCTTCTGCAATACAGAAAAGGCAGTTTTGTCCTCAGTTTAAAAATAGAGAAAACAAAGATCAGCAGTAGTAACCTAACATGAGGCTACAGGAGACACACAGAATGCGTTCAGCCTGCAAGTGTTCTCCGCTGAACAGTGTATACATCTCTTAATGTGTAATACACTTGGCTTGATTTTCCTAAAAATAAAATCTTTAGGAATTCTAAAAGATGCTTGAAAGAATTTTTTTTTAAATATTTATATATGGAGTCTAGATGCAGTGATAACTTGTTAACTCACAGATGTTTGTTAGCAGCGCACATTACTGCATTCAGTCCTAATGACAATCTGAATAAAAGAAGTTTACAACCTTAGAATTTATAGTAGGGAAGTTACTTAGCAGCTGTAGCAAACTGTTGTTTTAGTTACCTCTGTGCTGCTCTCACAGAAAATATCACCAATGGGATGGCTTTCACAAACAGGAGTTTATTCTTAGAATTTTTGAAGGCTAGAAGTACGAGTTCAAAGTGCCAGGCTCTAGGGGCTGGGTGAAAGCCCCTTGACCTTGGGCTTCAGCTCTGCCTCTTGCTCCAGGCCCACTGAAGCTAGAGGCTTTTCTTCCCTCAGGCAGCTGGCTGCTGAGGCTGACAAATCCAAGGTTGAGAAGTGAAAAGGCACAGTCCCAATATCACCAAATAGCATGGCAGGCAACTAATTCAAGTCCAGAAAAAGTCCCCAGATCAGCGGGGCATGGCAGACTGTTGAACAGTGACTTGGCAATGTGTAGGGTTCAAGCGTGCCAAAAAGCTGGAGACCTTCCTCAAAGCTGCTTCTTATATATGGGAAGCAGACCACATCCCTAAAGCAGGTAATTAGCTATTCCAGTAGATTCCACCATGGAACTGATTGCCAGTCTCACCATGGGGAATAGCTACATCCAGCTGCCCAGCCACTCAACCAGGCCCAGCCAAGTTGACAACAACCTTAACTACCACAGCTGTCAATCATATTTATTTGAGTTATTGCACAGTGCACTTTTGGGGCGTATGAAAATATAAGTGCACATATAGTATCCTGGAACAAGCTTAAAAGCTAACTAGAGGTATAGATCTCACAACATGAAGAAGAGTTAAAAATAAACATGTTTATTAACATTAACTGCCTTTTATTGAGCACTTTCTATGTATACCAGGCACTGTGCTGAGCAAATTTTAAATCATACCATGTGTTCAACTATTAGATTTATAAAGGTTGAAATGAATCATGGTACTCAGTGTTGACAAAGGTGAAAGCAGATTGGCATTCTTACATACTTCTTGTGAAAGTAGAATTTTGGTTTATCCAGCTCAGTTGGCAAGGTATCTAAGAATTTTAAATATATGTATAGCCTTTGACCACACAAATCTTGCCTTCAGGGATGCAATCTAGATAAGAACACAGAGATGCTCATTATTATAGCAAACAATCAGAAACAGCCTGCATGTCCATTATAAGGGGATCATATGGCTAAAAATTATGAAGACATTAACATCAGACATGAATTTTTCTGAAGGTATCTTCATAGTTGAGATGTATGTGACCATCATACATGTACAACATGTACAACATCCTTTCAGTAGACACAGATAGCAGTTAGGATCAAATCACTGCAGAAGCCTGGGGAAACAACCAGCCAAACCTGTATTTGTTTCCTCTCTGTATGGCTTACATGAGTTGAATAAAAAGGACTCTGGGTTGGGTAGACTCAATTAGAGAAAACTACCTGGAGAAAATGACTGCTGTCACAAGTTTGGGAGCATAGAATGACACTATTTCATACTGAGATGGCATGATGGTTTCTACAGAAGAAGGCAGTAAATAAGCATAAAGCAAATGAGTGTTGGTGTGTGTTCTGTCAGTCTCAGGTACTTGAATGCATCCGCAAATAGTCTGGAGTCTTTACCATTGGCTTGCACTGGGGAGGAAAGTCTGAGTATGCTGCAGCTGCTTTACCTGACCAGCAACCTCCTGACAGATCAGTGTATCCCTGTGCTGGTGGGGCACCCACACCTGCGAATCTTACATCTTGCAAACAACCAACTACAGACCTTTCCAGCAAGGTAAGTGCATGCAAACTTTAATCGTTTCAGACGCATTAATTCAGCATTTGTCAGGCTAAGTTAGAGCTGCCCTTCTGTGTACTCCTGCTTTATGTCATGAGTGACTGCTGATGCTGCGATCTCACTAGTGGAATAGGAAAATCTCATCTTAATAGTTTATACCTAGTGTTTAAATAAACTTAATAGTTTATACTTAGTGTTGAAATAGGAGCTCTGGTAGCGTAGTGGCTAAGGCACTTGACTGCTAACCAGAAGGCTGGCGGTTCAAACCCACCAGCCACTCCTCAGAAGGAAGGTTGGGCAATCTACTTCTGTAGAGATATCGCCTCAGAAACCCAATGAGGGGTCGCTATATGTCGGGTCCGACTCGACGGCACATAACAACAATAACAACAACAGTGTTTAAATATCACTGTCTTAGTTATCAAGTGCTGCTAATCAGAAATATGACAGCTGGGTGGCTTTTACAAACAAATTTATCACAATTTAGAAGGCTAGAAGTGCTGGCTCTAGGGGAAGGCTCTCTGTCCCTGTCAGTTGTGGAGGAAGTCCTTTCTCTTCAGCTTCCACTTTTTGGTTCTTTGGAGATCTCCATGTGTCTTGTCATCTCTCTTACCCCATCTCTGTTCTGCTTGCTTATTTAATCTCTTTTATATGTCAAAAGAAGGAGCTCTGGTGGTGTAGTGGTTAAGGCATTGGCTGCTAACCAGAGGTAAGGGGTTTGAACTCAACCAGCTGGTCCACAGAAGAAAGATGAGGCAGTCTGCTTCCATAAAGATTTACAGGTTTGGAAACCCAATGGGGTTCGCTGTGAACTGAGACCTACTCGATAGTAGTGAGTTAGTTATATCTCAGAAGAGGTTGACTCAAGATATACCCTGTACTAATCCTGCCTCATTAACATAACAAAGATGGCCCATTCCCAAATGGTATTATAACCATAGCAGCTCTGGTGGCGTAGTGCCTAAGGCACTTGACTGCTAACCAGAAGGCTGGTGGTTCAAACCCACCAGCCCCTCCTCGGAAGGAAGGTTGGGCAATATACTTCCGTAGTGATACCACCTTGGAAACCCAAGGAAGGGTCGCTATGAGTCAGGTCCGACTCAATGGCACATAACATTATAACCATAGGCATCCCACCCACTGCTGTTTAGTTGGATCTGACTCATAGTGATTCTTCCTTGGGTTTCCAAGACAGTATCACTACAGAAGTAGATTGCCTAACCTTCCTTCCAAAGAGTGGCTGGTGGGTTTGAACTGCCAGCCTTCTGGTTAGCAGTCAGATGCCTTAGGCACTACACCACCAGAGCTCCTACCATAGGCATAGAGAATAGGATTTATACCTACTTTTTTTGGGGGGGTGTACATAGTTCGATTCAGTAGTCAGAAGTCAGAGAAATTGTGGTTAAAATGTGTTTAATTTTCAATTCTAATTACTTAATAATGGTTTCACAATACTCAACCTAGAAAGATACAGGCTTTATGAAATAAATTCTGAAAACAATTTTTTCTTTTCTCTTGTTTTATGAAATTCTTTTGAGTCCATTAATTTCTTGATAATATATATATTGAATGCCTACTATAAGTGAGGAGCTGTGTAAATACCAGAAGGTAACAACAATGATTAAGTTATAGTCTCTGTCCTTTACACTCAAACTGGGGAAATAGCCAAGTATAGAGACAATTGCAATGCAGTATAATAAATACAGTATTGAAGACCGCACACATTGTACGACAGTATTCACTTAAGCACTGTTCACAATAGCCAAAAGCCTAAATTTCACAAACAAGTAAATAGATAAACAAAATGTGGTATGTACATGCAATGAAATATTATTCAGCCATAAAGAGAAATGAAGTCCTAATACATGTTACAGCATAGATGAACCTTGAAAACTGTATACTGAGTAAAATGCCAGAAAACCAAACCCACAGCCGAGTCAATTCTGACTCATAACAACCCTATAAGACAGAGTATGGTTTCCAAAGCTGTAATCCTTATGGATGGTGACAGCTACATCTTTCTCCCATGGAGGTGCTCAAAAAATCAAACCAAACTCACTACTATTGAGTGGATTCCGACTCATAGTGACCCCGATTAGGTTTCCAAGGTGGTAAATCTTTATGGAAGTAGTTTTCCCCTTCTTCCTTCTGTGGAGCAACTGGTGGGTTTAAACCACCAACCTTCTGGTTAGCAGTCAAATGCCTTAGGCACTGCACCACAGGTGCTGCTGGTCAATTCAAACTGTCAACCTTCCCGTTAGCATATGAGCTGAATAATAAATCCATGGTCAGTTCATCTTATGTGCAATGTTACAAGTGCACATTTACAATCTAAATATTCTGCTTATCTTGGGCTATTTTCAGAAGCTAGTACATACAATTCTGGCTACTTAGTAAAAAAAGACTGATTGAGATGGGGGAACAGAATTTCTACTTACAAGTTAGAAAGATATGGGCAAGGAATGCTGTTGTTAGGTGCTGTCAGTTTGGCTCCAACTCATAGTGACCCTGTGTACAATGGAACAAAATATTGCCAGGTCCCATGCCATCCTCACAATCCTTGTTGTAATTGAGCCCATCAGTGCAGCCACTGTGTCAGTCAGTCTTGTTGAAGGACTTCCCTTTCTTTGCTGACCCTCTACTTTACCAAGCATGATACCCTTCTCCATGGAATAATATCAAGGACAAAGAGTAGTATCAAAGAAAAAGCATGAGATTTGGAATCAGAAGACCTGGGTTGGAATCTTGGCTTAGTATATTATCTTAATCTCTGTCTATCTTGAAATTGGAGATATATGATAGTTGTGCAGATTAAAGGGAAATATATTTGAAAGTGGCTACCCAGAATCTGGCTCAATTAAAAAATGTTAAAAGATTATCTATCTAAAGAGTTTAGAAGCTAGTATTAGAAACAGCAGTTACTAGGGTAAAGGAAGAAAAGATTGAAGTAGATATCATAAACTAGGCTAAGACCGAAGGGAGAGGAGGTAGAACAGGATGGAAATACTAGGTAAGGAAGGATGGAAATACTTTCAGTGGGAAGGAACAAAAAAGTGGAAGGATGGAGGCAACTCCAGCTCTGAAGGCTCTGGAGGGAAATTAGAATGGGAGTACTTTTCACAGATAACCTCTAGGAATGCTAACATTCACTGTTAGTGCTAATTGTTTCATATATATATATATCTATGTATGATGTTTACAATAGGTATAACATAGCAACAATGTATATGGGATTTATCGTACAGATAACTCACACTTTTGTGCCATGAATAAGTTTTGTTTTTTTTTTTAATTGTAGAATTTGTTGTAAAATCAGAAGATTAGAGACAATCCAAATATTATCAGACAGTTCAGAATTGGTCAAATGCGTTATGAAACTCCTTATGTTAAACTACTGTCCACACCCATACTTCTCAAACAGGGTTCCTCAAAAAAATTAAGCTCTAATACTGTAAAAGGCCCATTGTATGTAATGAGTATATAATAGATGAATGAATTTTTTGTGCATTTCAAATGGTACTAGGTAGGTACTGTCCATATAAGAATTGAGAGAATAATCACTCAAATTCTTCTTCATGGGGCTTAATTCGCTCAGGGAACTCAGGTTGAGAAAGGCTGACCCAGACGTTGAAGATGATGCTGTAGAAAAGTATTTAGTGACATGGAAACACTGTTATAAAATAACACTTGTTCGGCAGCTGTTAATTTTTGGTGCAGTATGGTATTTTGGTGTTTCCTTTTCAGCAAACTCAATAAATTGGAGCAGTTGGAAGAATTGAACCTAAGTGGAAACAAGCTAAAAACCATTCCCACGACCATAGCAAACTGCAAACGGCTGCATACCCTTGTTGCACACTCCAACAACATCAGCATTTTCCCAGAAATACTGCAGTTGCCTCAGATCCAGGTACCTTTATGTGCTGGAATGAACTGACTACTGGGAAGAAACTAAGTTCCATTTTGAGAGTCAGAAATTGTACATTTAGTAGTAAAGAATTAACTCTCTATGGTGTATTTTGTTTTGATTTCTCCATTTTCCTCTCAGTTGGTAGACCTAAGTTGCAATGACTTGACTGAAATCCTGATTCCAGAGGCTCTCCCTGCTACATTACAAGACCTTGACCTGACGGGAAATACAAATCTGGTTCTAGAACACAAGACCCTGGAGATATTTAGGTAGGAAAAATTCTAAATTGAATTAACAGATGCTTCGAGTCCCACCAGCTTGGTGTGGTCTTCTTAGGTACAGTGGAGGTGTTGATTAACTAAAGGAATGGAGTGAATGAGGCATAATCCCCTGTTTCCTCTTTGATTCAGTTATGTGTGGATGTTCCTGTCCATTTATTTGAGGACTTCAGCCACATACCGAACACTTTTACGTGGCTACCATAGTAGAGATTTTTGTTGGCAATACTCTGTTACAACTAAAAGACAATACAAGTTCATTCATTGTACCAAGACTTCATTGTATCAAAAAACTTAAGATAACTAGACTTAGAAATCTTGTTCTTAATGTTCCATTGAATTGAATGGCACTGGTTGTAATAATATTTGGCCCCTATTTCATCCACTTCTTTCCTTTCTCTTTCCTCCTGCTTGGCCACTGGTTTATCACACCACTTTTCATTTAGTATCTGGAAATTAATCTTAGTCTGGTAGTAGGATATCTTACGAAAACATATATTATTGTTGAAATAGTTCTATAAAATACAGACAAGTATACAGTTTAATCTTCCCTTTTTCTACCTCCCATAGCCATATCACAACTCTGAAAATTGATCAGAAACCTTTGCCAACCACTGATTCCACAGTCACATCAACCTTCTGGAGCCATGGACTGGCTGAGATGGCAGGGCAGAGAAATAAGTGAGTATGTTAGCTGTGGATACTGAGAAAGAAAGAAGGCAGCTCTTAGCATCTGGGTGTCATTCTGGTACTCACATCTAGGCCATACTGTTCTCCTGTTGGACCTGAACAAATCATAGAACATCAGTATCAGTTAAGATCCTGCTGAGACTAGGATAAAGTGAGACAGAAACCAGGCAATGTATAGCCCATAGAATACCAAACACCCTCTTTCTAGGCTAAAGTGGGTGACTGCTAGTTCTTTACCAATTAAAGCTTTCCCTACCAATTAAAGAATTTCCCTTCCTTGCACACTAGATGAGGAATTCTGGTGGCATAGTGCCTAAGGCATTGGACTGCTAACCAGAAGTCTGACGGTTCAAACCCACCAGCCACTCCTCAAAAGGAAGATTGGGCAAACTATTTCCGTAGTGATACCGCCTCAGAAACCCAAGGGGAGGGGTCGCTATGAGGCAGATCTGACTAAGATAAACTGAGATGATCAATCATAGAATGATCCCTACTCTCTGATAGCACTCAATCTGGTACAGTTTCCCATTTCCTTAGACTCCCCAAAAATTACCTAACAAAAGCCAAAATCCTATAATAGGTTCTCTCCAATACCCTCCTACCTATATACTCCAGAGTTTTCCTTGCTGTGATAAGTAGTAAAGCCAACTTGTTCAATTACAGGTATATTCTTGGTAATCTTGGGCTGAAGGATATTAGCAGTGTTCTTATTTGCTGCTATGGACTCTATTCTGATTGATAGCAACCCTGTATGACAGAGTAGAACTGCCTTATAGGGTTTCCAAGGTTGTAATCTTTACAAAAGAGTGGCTGGTGGGTTCAAAGCACTGACCTTTTGGTTAGCAACTGAGTGCTTAACTGCTGTGTCACCAGACCTTTAAATGCTGTTAGGTGCCATTGAATGAGTTTGGACTCATAGTGACCCCATTGTACAACTGAATAAAACACTGCCTGGTCACAGTCGTTGCTCCATTTGAGCCCATTGTTGCAGCCACTGAGGATTGTGTTGTTTTCCATTGATTCTCTACTTTACCAAGCATGATGTCCTCCAAGAATTGGTTCCTCCTGATAAAATGTCCAAAGTGTGTGAGATGAAGTCTTGACATCCTTGTTCCTAAGGAGCATTCTGGCTGTACTTCTTCCAAGATTTGTTTGTTCTTTTGTCAGCTGTGGCATATTTAATATTCCTCACCAGCACCATAATTCAAATGCATCAATTCTTCTTCTGTCTTATTCATAGTCCAGCTTTCATATGCATATGAGGCAATTGAAAATATTATGGCTTCAGTCAGACATACCTTACTCCTCAAAGTAACATCTTAGCCTTTTAGCACTTTAAAGATATCTTTTCCATCAGATTCACCCAATGTAATATATTATTTAATTTCTTGACTGCTGCTTCCATGGGGTTTGGTTGGATCCAAGTAAAATGAAATCCTTGATAAATTCAAGGATGTATCATGTATCATGATGTTGTTTATTAGTCTGATTGTCAGGATCTTTGTTTTCTTGATGTTGACATGTAATCCATGCTGATGGCTGTAGTCTTTGATCTTTACCAGTAAGTGCTTCAAGTCCTCTTTGCTTTCAGTAAGCCAGGTTATGTCATCTGTATATTGCTGGTTGTTAATGAATCTTCTTCCAGTCCTGTGCTATGTTCTTCACATAGTCTAGCTTCTTGGATTATTTGCTCAGTCTATGGTTGTATAAGTGTGGTGAAAGGATACAACCCTGATGTACACCTTTACTGATTTTAAACCATGCATTATCCCCTTGTTCTATTCAAATGACTGCTTCTTGGTCTATGTATAGATTCTTATTCTGGAATTTCCATTCTTTGCGGTGGTATCCATAACTTTTATTGACAGTACAAATACTTAATCACCATCTTTCCAGCCTTTGGCAACATTGCAGATAATGTGTACTGTCCATGGATATGTCTGAATTCCTCTTTTTTATGTCTACTTTCAGATGCCACTTAATTTATCTAGGGAATGTTTTCATGTGTAGATTACAATTTACCACTATTGTTCTTCACTCCCAATTAATGCTTACTTTTTAAAAGAAGGCTCTCTGTGGAGAGTTGCAGACTAGATAAGAAAACATAACCCATCACTATGCTGTCTACAAGAAACATGCCTTAGAGACAAAGACAAAAATAGACTAAAAAAATGAAAGATTGGAAAAAGATAAGCAAGTGGCAATCAAAAAGAGCAGGAGTGGCAATGTTAATTTCTGATAAAATTGTCTTTGAGACAAAAACCACCATAAGAGACAAAGGCAGGACATTTTATAATGATTAAAAGATCAATTGAACAAGATGACATAATCATTATAAATATTTATGCACCCAATGAAAGAGCTCCAAAGTACGTAAATCAGACTTTAACAGAATTGAAAAGACACATAGATGACTCCACAGTCATAGCAGAAGATTTTAATACACCACTTTCAATGAAAGACAGAACAACTGGAAAGAAACTCAAAAACTCAGAAGAACTAATAACACTGTCCTTATAAATGACCAGGTAATAGAAGAAATAAAAAATGAAATTAAAAAATACCTTGAGTCAAATAAGAATGAGAACACAACCCACCAAAGTCTTTGGGACACAGCAAAAGCAGTGGTCTGAGGCCAATTTATAACAATAAATGCACACATGAAAAAAGAAAAAAGAGCCAGAATCAACACCTTAATCCAACATCTCCAGCAATTAGAAAAAGAGCAGCAAAAAAGCTTATAGTCACCAGAAGAAAAGAAATAATAAAGATTTGAGCAGAAATAAATGAAACAGAAAATAGAAAAACAATAGGAAAATCATAAGACTAGAAGTTGCTTTCTTGAAAAGATTGATAAAATTGGGAAACTTTTACATTTTACATTTGCCATTGGCAAACTTAACAAAGGAAAAGAGGGAGAGACTACAGATAACATGAATAAGAAACAAACTGGGTGACATCACAGAAGAACCAATTGAAGTAAAAAGGATAATATCAGGACACAATGAAGAACTGTACTCCAACAAGTATGAAAATCTAGAAGAACTGGACATATTTCTAGAAACATACTGCTTACCTAAACTAACATGGACTGAGGTGGAAATTTTGAATAGACATGTAACAAAAGAAGAAATCAAACAGGTCATAAAAAATTACCAACAACAAAAAAAGTCCTGGCCCAGATAGTTTGACTGGAGAATTTGACCAAATGATCAGAGAAGAGTTAACACCAGTTCTACCCCAACTATTCCAGAACATGGAAAAAGATGGAATCCTCCCAAATTCATTTTATGAAGCAAGCATAACCTTGACACCAAAACCAGATGAAGACATCACGAAAAAGGAAAACTACAGACCAGTATCCCTCATAAATATACATGCAAAAATCTTCAACAAAATCCTAGCCCATAGACTCCAGCAGTATATCAAAAAAATAATACATTATGACCAAGTGGGGTTCATACCATGTATGTGAGGTTGGTTCAACATTAGAAAACAATCAACATAATCCATTGTATAAGTAAAAGAACCACATGATCATATTAATCGATGAAGAAAAGGCATTTGATAAAATCCAACACCCATTCCTGATAAAAACTCTCAGAAAAATAGGAATAAAAGGGAAATTCCTCAACATAACAAAAAGCATGTATACAAAACCAGCAGCCAACATTATTCTCAGTGGAGGGAGACTGAAACTATTCCCCTTTAGAATGGGTACCAGACAAAGGTGCCCTCTATCACCACCTCTATTCAACATTATATTAAAAGTCCTAATCAGGGGAATAAGGCAAGAAAGGGAAATCAAAGGCATCCGAGTTGGTGAGGAAGAAGTAGAACTATCCCCATTTGCTGATGATATGATCCTATACGTAGAAAACCCAAGAGACTCAGCAAGAAAACCACTGGAATTCACTGAGAGATTTAGCATAGTGGCGGGATACAAGATCAACATACAAAAATCAGTTGGATTCCTCTACACCAGCAAAGAGATTGCTGAAAAGGAAATAAGAAAATCAGTATCATTTACAGTAGCTACCAAAAACAACAACAACAACAAAAAACTTGGGAATAAATCTTATATGGACACAAAAGACCTGTATAAAAAAAAACAATACACTAATTCAAGAAACCATAAGAGATCTACATAAATGGAAGAACATACCATGTTCATGGATAGGAAGTTGAACATTGTGAACATGTCAGTACTGCCCAAAGCAGTCTGTACATTCAGTGCAATCCAAATCCAGATCCCATCAACATTCTTTAAGGATATGGAAAAACCAATCACTAAATTTATATGGAAAGAGACCTCAGATAAGAAAAGCATTATTGAGGAAGAAGAACAAAATAGGAGGTCTCACCCTCCCAGATCTCAAAACCTACTGTACAGCCACAGTAGTCGAAATAAAACCTGGTATTGGTACAACAGCAGACACATAGACCAGTAGGATAGAATTGAGAACCCAAAAATAGATCCATTGACCTGTGGTCAGCTGATTTTTTGACAGAGAGCCAAAATCCATTAAATGGGGAAGAGAGAGTTTCCTTAACAAATGGAGCTGGCAAAACTGGATGTCCATTTGCAGAAAAACGAAACAAGATCCGTCCTCACACCATACACAAAAACTAACTGTAGATGGATCAGGTACTTAAATGTGAAACCTAAAACTGTAAAGTTCCTGCAAAAGGAGCATGGAGGTGACATGCTCTGACCTCCTCTAAATTCACAAGAGGAAGACAGAATCACCATCAGCAGGCTTATTCCCATGAGGCCAGACATGTCGCCACCCTCCAGCCTTTTACCAATCTGACATTAATTGTCCTTCCCACAGCACTCACTGCTTCTCTTTTGGGTTCGATAATTCATTGAAATGGTCACAATTAAGGGATTTATTAGGGAAGTAACAGGCTACAATTCACGTTCAGGAACGTGCTCAGATTACAATTACAATTCTTCAATCAGGAGAGTCTTTCCTCTGCTGTGCCTTAGACACACCTCTCTGGCTCTTGGCCTCTTACCCTGGCCTCTCCCCTGCTTGGGCAAGGTTTACAAAGCTCTTTTAGCTCTGCTGATAGGTACACCTAGGTGTACCCCACTCCATCAGCAAGACTCCTGTCCAAGGGCATTCAGCTTTCTTGTTCTGTGGGCCAGGTAAGCCTGCCATTCTGTCTCGTGCCTCTTAGTTCCACTATAGGCATGTCTCTGCCGGGGCATCTCTGCCAAGGAGGTCCAGTGCAGGGATCTCAGGTCCAAGGACACACTTTACTTCACCTCCAGCTCTTCTCTCTTGATGGCAGTGAGATTCCCCCTCTACCTTTAAGAAGGCTCATTTTAAGCCTGGCAGAGTGACATAAGTAGCCAGTCCCAGCATCAGAGTTGTGCACATCTTATTTGCATGATCCCACCCAGTAATCTGGTGGCAGTTACAAAGACTATGGCTAGATAATCCATACCAAGTAATTCACTGCACCACATTTCTTGAAGGAAAAAATAGGGGCAAATTTAGGGGCCCTAATTTATGGCATAAATAGACTCAAGCATAACCTAAAATGCATAAATAGCAGAAGGTAAACTGGATGGATGCATGGGGCCTTCTAAAAATTAAATTTTTACGTGCTTCAGAAGACTTCTCTAAAAGAGTAAAAATAAGACCTACAGATTGGGAAAAAATACTCAGCAATGACATACCTGACAAGAAACTTCTCTAAAATTTATAGGAAACTCCAAACAAAAAACAAAAAGACAAACAATCCAATTAAAAAATGGGCAGATGACTTGAATAGACACTTCACCAAAGAGAATATTCAGGTGGCCAACAAACACATGAAGAAATATTCACGATGATTAGCCATTAGAGAGATGCAAATCAAAACAACAATGAGATCCCATCTTGCCCCAGCACTAATAGCAAAGTTCAGCAAGATAGAAAATAACAAATGCTGACAAGGATGTGGAGTGATTGAGACCCTCATACACTGCGGGTGGCATTGTCAAGTGATACAAGCACTGTGCAAAGCAGTATGGTGATTCCCTAAAAAGTTGGAATTAGAAACACCATTTGATCCAGCAATCCCATTACTACATATATATCCTAAAGAAGTGAGAGCCAGGACAAGAACAGATATATGTACACCCATTCATGTTCATCACAGCACTATTTACACTAGCATAGAGATGGAAACAACTTAAGTGCCCATCAACAGAAAAACGGATAACCAAACTGGTACATACACACAAAGGAATACTATGCAACATTAAAGAATAATGAGGAGCTCTGGTAGCATAGTGCCTAAGGCACTTGACTGCTAACCAGAAGGCTGGTGGTTCAAATCCACCAGCCACTCCTCAGAAGGAAGGTTGGACAATCTGTAGTGATGCTGCCTCAGAAACCCAAGGAGGGGTCACTATGAGTCGGGGCCGACTCGACGGCACATAACAACAACAACAAAGAATAATGTAGAATCTGCAAAACACCACATAACATGGGTGAACTTGGAGGACATTATGCTGAGTGAAATAAGTCAGTCACAGAAGGGCAAATACTGTATTAGGTCATTATTATAAAAGGTTAAGGAAAGATTTATATATGGAAGGAAAATTTTTTTATTGGTTGCCAGGGATGGGATGGAAGGGAACACTGCTAGATAGGTAGAGACAAGTATTGATTTGGGTGCAGGGCAGGGCAGTGCACCAAAAGTGAGTGAGTGATCAACACAGTAGCATTGAGGAAGAGGAAGACTTAAGAGACATAGGAGGTACTGGCAACAAAGGTGAGCCCTTTTGCGTGTACAGTACTACATTGTCAGTGATGGCAAGCGTTGATCTACAGGTAGATAGATGGGCGTACAGCTGAACAATCGGATATGCCTAGGCAGGAGGAGTGTGCCCATGACCATGTATAGGGTTAGCAGACAATGTTTCTACACACATATTTGTACGTGCTATAAGAATGTCTGGCTGTATAGTAGAGCTGACAAGGATAAGGTTGTGGTGGCTTTTTGGCCACAGCCAACTATCCAGAGGGAGTGAGTAGTTGGCCCTGAAGGCTTGGGATCATGGTCTCAGGGGACATCCAACTCAATTAGCATAATATACTTCACAAAAACATTGTTCTACATCCTACTTTGGTAAGTAACAACTGGTATCTCAAAAGATTGCAAGTGGCCATCTAGATGCAATGATGGGTCTCTCTTCTCGTCCAGAGCAAAGAAGAATGAAGAAAACCAGGGACGCATGAAAACAATTAGTCCAAAGGACTGGTAGACCATGTAATCCTCAGCCTATGTGACCATGAGACCAGAAGAGCTATATGATACATGGCTACCACTGTCAACCTCTTTGAGGGGCATTGGTGCAGGAGATCCTGGATAGAGTCACATAACAATGTGGAACAAAACTCAAAATCATAAAAGAAAAAGACCAGGTTTAATGGTTTGATAGAGCCTGGTGAAACCCCTGACACTACGGCCACTAGTTACCCTTCAGGTCTGGAATTGAACTCACTCCTCTGGCCTCCAGCCAGACAGTGGACAGGCTTATGGGATAAACATTTACATCAGTTAGATACACTCCTTGGAGCAATCAATCATGGGAGAACAGAAGGGCAGTGTTTGCACAGGGAAACAGGTTGGGGAGGTTGGAGTGCATGGGAGGGAAGGACACAGGGAAGAAGTAACTGCTGGGAGGAAGTGAGAAGAGAGCTGTTGCATTGTGGAGAATTGTAGTCAATGTCATGAGGCAAAATGTGTATGAACTGCTGTATGGAAAATGAATTTGCTCTGTAAGCTTTCACCCTAATCACAATAAATACTTAAAAAAGAAAGAAAGAAAAGTAGTAATTAAAGGAAAAAGAAAAAACAATTTTGTTATTAGTCATATAATCTAAGAAATATTGCCGTTAAGTAATTTACAACTATATTTATCACATATTATTCTGTGAATATAATATAAAATAAACATTTAAAAAAAAAAAGGCTGTCTGATGAATAATCCTCTACCAATAACTGTTTTTAATGTTAGCCTTTCTCATGTGTCTGTTACAGGCTATGTGTCTCTGCCCTAGCTGTGGATAACTTTGCAGAGGGGGTGGGTGCTGTGTATGGCATGTTTGATGGGGACCGAAATGAGGAGCTCCCTCGCCTCCTGCAGTGTACCATGGCAGATGTGCTTTTGGAAGAGGTACAGCAGTCAACAAATGACACAGTTTTCATGACTAACACCTTCTTGGTATCTCACAGGTAAGCAAGTGGGTTGAATAAGCCCTAACTCAGTTCCCCTTTTGGAAAGTAAATCTCATTAAACAAAAAGGTTAGCCTCTGAATTATGGAGACAGGCCGAGAGAGAGCTCTTGTGCCTTCTTTCATGGTCATTGTTTCTCTATAAGCATGGGGTAGGATAAAGCTGGCTCATAATCACATGGCAGAAAAACAAGGAAATGACTTAACCTCCATCCTTCTGAAGGACCACCATAGATGTTTGTCCAAGACTGATGTCTAAAGCATACTTTCTTCTAAAACTAGATTCCAGGTCTTCACTTTATTTTTTTTCTAAACAGAAAATTAGGAATGGCTGGTCAGAAGCTGGGCTCCTCTGCTCTCATGTGTTACATCCGACCTGATACTGCTGATCCAATGAATAGTTTCAGCCTGACTGTGGCCAACGTTGGCACGTGCCAAGCAATCCTGTGCCGAAGTGGGAAACCAGTATCCCTTTCTAAAATCTTCAGCCTGGAACAGGACCCAGAGGAGGCACAAAGGGTCAAGGACCATAAAGCCATCATAACAGAGGTACATCTTGTTTCTACCAGTCACTTGTAACCCCAGAATCTAGCGTATGCTGTCTTGCATAGAGGCAGGGAAGGTCCATCTTCTCCCTTGACTTACTGTAGACTTGCTGCTATACCATCATACCTCTCTGAGTGGTAGCAGGAAAGAAACTGTTGACATTTCCCATAACCCACTGCCATCGAGTCAATTCCGACCCATAGTGACCCCTGTTGGAATTCCAAGGCAGTAAATCTTTACGGAAATAGATTGCCCCATCTTCCTTCCGCAGAGCAGCTGGTGGGTTTGACATTTCCTATGAGCCTTGTAAATTGTCTCTAATTCAGCCAGATGTTCATACAGCAGTTCACATGTACTTTGTCTCATGTCATTGACCAAAATTTACAATGCAGCAGCTCCCCTCCCACTTCCTCCCCATAGTTACCTCCTCCCAGTGTCCATCCCTTCATACTCTTCTGCACCCTGAGCTATCTCCCTGTGCATAAGCAGCCCTTCCTTCTCCCATGATTGTTCTCTCCAGGGCGTGTGTCTACTTGAGGTAAATGTTTAACTCACATGCCTGTACTTTGTTTGTCAGCCAGATGTTCAGTTCAGACGATTTTAGTGGTGGTACTGGAAGAAAATCTAAAGGGTCTGTTGTTATTAGTTGACGTCAAGTCAATCCCAACTCACAGTGGCCTCATCTTTCAGAGTAGAGCTGCTCCACAGGGTTTTCAAGGTTCTGACCTTTTGAAACAGATCACCAGGCCTATTTTTCGAGGCACCTCTGCTAACTTTTCCCCTAATACTTAGCGCTTAACCATTTGTACTACCCAGGAACTACCAAGGATCAGTTAATAACTAACAAAAAGATAAGGCAAAATTATTTAGGAATAAACAAAAAAAATCCTTATTTGTAATCCTTTAAATGTATAACTAGCATGTAAAATGAATGTAAATGTCCTCCTTAGTTAATTTCCAACTCATTTGGTTTGTTTTTTGAAACAGGAGGAACGCGTTCTATAGTTTGGCATCCCAGTCTCAAATGCAAAGTTTCAAAATATTTTTCCTGCTTATACTGTATATGGCTTAGGAGCTCTGGTAGCATAGTGGCTAAAGCACTTGACTGCTAACCAGAAGGCTGGCGGTTCAAACCCACCAGCCACTCCTCGGAGGAAGGTTGGGCAATCCTACTTCCGTAGTGATACTGCCTCGGAAACCCAAGGAGGGGTCGCTATGAGTCGGGGCCGACTCAACGGCACATAACAACAACAACAACTGTATATGGCTTAGTCTGTGCTGGTGTTTGTTTTATATAATGAAATATTGGTATCTCTATTTTATAGCCTTCCCCCTTTTCAAAACTCAGCATAATCTTTTTACTTTCAAAGATATATTAACAATTACATGTGAACACTTCACTGCAAAGCAGATTTATGTATAAAGTGCTCACCTTAGATTCCATGGTATCAAAAAGTACCATCATATGGTTGATAGTATTAGGATTCTGAAAATATGAGGCATTAGTCATCAATGTCATTCAAAACAAATGAAGGATAAATGATAATTTTTTAAACTGTTTGACAGTTTAGATAATACTCTTTAGATTTTTCTTAGGGGGTGTTGTACAAGTATGAAAACATATTTCATTTTTAATGACTCAACTATTAAACTCAGGGACAATAGGAAGAAAATACTATCCTGATACCAAATAGATAGGTGGATTACGTTGATGTTTGATGTTTATAAATGTTTAAGTCACGTTTCCTGTGTCCTGTTACTTGCTGAGTGTTGCATTTTCCTTTTCATACTTACTCTTCACAGTAACCCTGTGAGTTGTCAGTTGTTGAGTCGATTCCCTCGCGTGTTCACCCCATGTGTGCAGAGCTGAACTGTGCTCCAGCAGGTTCTCAAGGCTCTGACCTTTTCATGCGCAGATTGCCAGGCCGTCTTCTGAGGCACCTCTGGGTGGCTTTGACCCAGCCTTTCAGCTCGTAGGCAAGCCTTTAATCACTTATACCACCTGGGGACTCCCACCCCACGAGAAAAGGGCTTGTATTGCCCTTTTACAGATACGGAGAGTAAAGTGGAGCGTTTGGGACAGTTCTGGTCAGTGAGAGTGCCAGTTGCGGTTACTGCAACTGTGAAATAAATATTGCTGAGGTTAGGTTTTTTGTTTGTTTCATCTTAAAAAGAAATCACTATAAAATGGCTGGCAGATGAACATTCCCAGTCCATAACCAGAGTTACTACTCCTTTTCCTCTTGAGTTTAGATTTGCATGAGTTTCTATTTCATCAGCTATTCATTCTTGGTACAGCCCTTACAGATTGGGTCAATTATGCTGTACTCTAGTTCATCTTTCTAAGGCTTAATAACCTTAGAGAATAGTAATTATTTTAGCTATAGAGTTCTCTTAACCATTTCATGTCTTTCTTAATCTTTTCAGTTGCAACTGTGCATTTAACATGAAGTCACTTTTCTGAGTGTTGGTCTATCTGAGAATCCTGGGGGTAGGGGATTAATGACGGTTTTGCTTTCTGTTGTTCTAATAGATGTTTCTCTATTTAAAGACATGCATGGCCTGTACTTCATATCAGAGCAAATAACTTTGAAATGGCAATGCCTTTTTAACCTCAGTCCTCTGAACCATTCAATACAGTAATTATATGGTGTTTTTCCTTTCAGAATTCAGATTTTAAAAAGGCACTGTGATGTAGGATGATATAAAGTTGCCTGTCATGTTGCTTGTTTCTCAACATTTGCATTCTGCTTGTGTGTAGGACAACAAAGTAAATGGGGTAACCTGCTGTACCCGGATGCTGGGCTGTACCTACCTCTACCCTTGGATCCTTCCCAAGCCCCACATATCTTCAACTCTACTTACTATTCAAGATGAGTTGCTCATTCTGGGGAACAAAGCATTGTGGGAGCACTTGTCACACACGGAAGCTATTAATGCAGTACGTCATGTCCAGGACCCATTAGCAGCTGCCAAGAAGCTGTGCACTTTAGCACAGAGCTATGGTTGTCAGGACAACGTGGGGGCCATGGTGGTTTATTTGAACATTGGTGAGGAAGGTTGCACTTGTGAAGTAAATGGGTTCACCCTCCCAGGTCCTGTGGGATTTGCTTCAACCACCACCATCAAGGACCCTCCCAAACCAACCACTCCTTCCTCCAGTAGTGGTATTGCCTCTGAGTTCAGCAGTGAAATGTCCACCTCAGAGGTGAGCAGTGAAGTAGGATCTACAGCTTCTGATGAACATAACACTGTTGGCCTGGATGCTGGCTTGCTTCCAAGGCCAGAGAGGCGCTGCAGCCTTCATCCAACACCCACCTCTGGAGTTTTTCAGCGCCAGCCTTCTTGTGCGACTTTCTCAAGTAATCAGTCTGACAATGGCCTTGACAGTGATGATGACCAGCCAGTGGAAGGGGTCATAACAAATGGCAGCAAGGTGGAAGTGGAAGTGGATATCCACTGCTGTAGAGGAAGAGATCTTGAGAACCCTCCTGCTGTGACAGAGCACTCTCCCACCCCCTGTCCTGAGGAACACGCTAGAGGCTTGTTTTGGGGGATCCGAAGACAGAACAGTGTGAATAGTGGCATACTGCTGCCAGTGAGCAAGGACAAGATGGAACTGCAGAAGTCTCCCTCCACTTCCTGTCTCTATGGAAAGAAACTCTCCAACGGCTCTATTGTGCCCCTGGAAGATAGCCTGAACCTCATTGAAGTGGCTACAGAAGCCCCCAAGAAGAAAACTGGCTATTTTGCTGCCCCAACTCAGCTGGAGCCAGAGGATCAGTTTGTTGTACCTCGTGACCTGGAAGAAGAAGTGAAGGAGCAAATGAAACAGCACCAGGAGAGCAGGCCTGAGCCCGAGCCCAGTGAAGAGGATCGGACCGAGCTCCCAGAGGAGTTTGACACAGCACTGTAATTCTCCCCCAGGAGCCAGTTTTAGAGCGGGCTGTTAGTGTTGGGGTAGGGACTGTGCCAGAGGCATTTTGCCCCTACATTTCTAAACCATAGATACGTAGAGTAGGACTCAGAGCCAAAAAAGGTGAGAGCTAACAGAGTCTTGCTCTGGATGAGCTAGTAGCCACTGTCAGTGTTAAGTTTTGCATTTAACCTGTACTGGAATTTCCAGAATTACTGGGAAGAAAGCAGATGATATTCTGTATCAGTCCTACCACCTGCCATTAACCCTTTCTCTCCTAGGATAATTTTGAGAATTTGCCTGCCTGGGCAGGAAAGGGACTCTTTCTGTGGAGGAAATTACCGAAGATTGATTCCCTTTACTGATTGCTGCTGATGGATCTCTGTGACAGAGAAATTACCTTCTATCTCAGCCTAACTGATGGGATGTGATGTGACTAGTCACATGGCTTTTCATTCTTCTCTACGAGAATACAGCCTATCAAAATGACGTTTATTGGAAATGTAGAACCAATCAAACAGATAATTTATGTATGTAATGTAACGCGAGCACTTTCCATTGACTGTGAACTTTTTATTTTTGAATCTGCACTCGAGCCAATCTTCTTACAGGCAGCCTGGCACCTTTGTCCATTGCGGGAAAGGAATCAGATGACCAGGTATTGGAGCTTTCTCTGAGGGTACTAGGAAGGCCTATGGGAAACTGATTTCTCAACAAATCACAAGAGAGGAATTTGAGGATTGGCCTCTTTCCATCACATATGCTAGAGTTGGCAGTCAGTCTCCTAATACATAGGCACAGGGCAGACACTGCTTGTGTCCAAGTAACCTGGAGGCACAGCAGGTGACTCTGAACAGACTGAGGCTGAGGACAGATGATGGATGGATGGAGCTCATGTGTTAGACATGTTCCTTCTCTTATTGTAGAGCAGAGGGGCGGTTTTCTAAAATATCACAAGTGAGTTGAGAATTCACCTCTTTAGTTCAGCAGAGTACTCTTAGGAAAACTGCTTATCTACCTTACATGGTTTCAGAGTCCTGAGCTCAGTTACCAAGAAAGACACTTAACTGAGAAATTCCTAAGCATACAGAAAACTTAGTTTACTGTAGGTTTTTTGTTTGTTGTTGCACATTCCACATAATCTTAGCAAAATGCATTTCCTTGAATATTCTGTTCTATTGCCTTTTCCATTTAAAGATATACTTAGGAAAATTAATCCTACTTATTCATACAAAATTTTGACATTAGTTGATTTTACCAAGTGGAGAATGTGTTGTGAATTTTTTGGAATACTTCCACAATGAAAATAGAGCAGAACCATTTTTAATTTGTTTCATTAGAAACAAAATGTTAAAAATAAGGGTAGTATATATATATTCCTTTGTGATTTTTTGAAGTTTTTGTTGAAAGCAATAGAAAACCAGACAACCTGCCTACAAATGAGCGTGCAATCATCTTCCTTCCCTGAGGCCCCATGCCCGTGGATGTGTTGATGGAGTATGCTCCTGGGGTGTTCGGTACCCCTCAAATGACTGTTTAATGTATGTGCCCTCAAAATCTGAACTTGAGTCCTGGAATTGTCAGGTGCACTTCCCTATTTCAGACTACTGGTCGGCTATTGAAAGATTTTAGAATTCAGCTCAGGTCTTGGATTTGAAGTGGGGACCATGAGGGGAGGAGAGGAGTGTATATAAAGGTGCTGTTAGAGAGAGGGAAACATAATGTATTGTCATCTTATTTTTATATGGAGAAACTCAAGATGGTAGTGATGGTTGATGTAAAACGTCTTCCTTGTCAGACAGAAGAACCTTCAGGTTATAGAACAGTGATGTTATCTAAAAATTGGAGGTTATTTTGGGAAAATACCACTTAATAACGTAGTCTCATAAAAATTGTCATTTATCTGTGAATCCATTTCTTGTTTTGTATTTGTTTCCCACCTTACTTCCTGGACCCACCGCAAAGCCCAGTTCTGCAATGACCTTACCAGATGTAAATATATTTACTTTTTAGTCACCAGAACTCTGAAATTCCAGATGTTCTTTTATGTGGTAGAAGGTTATTTTTAGGAAATAGGTTGCATTAAAAACCTTTAATATAGACTATACCAAAACTGATTGTTTTTGTAACCTCTTTTAGTTCATTTCCCTGTACAGTTGCTCTGTATTAAAACAGAGGGTAAAAAGGCCATAGTCCATTACCAAAAATATAATACAAAACTGTTGACGATGAGGTAATTTACAGAAATTATCTGATTAGTTGATGAAATCCAGTCCTCTGTCTCCAGGTGAATGTAAGCTACTTTGCAGTACTTTACTGAAAGGGTATGTTGCCCAGGTGACAGAGTGCAGTTCATCTCTAGCCAGGTTCTGGCCTCTGTGTGATTCTCAGGTCTCTGTGTGCACCTCCCATTTAATAGAGAGGTGTAACTGAATTTCTGAAAGGACGCTCCTGATGATGAGAGGTGTTCATGTGTCTCATGGACAAGAAAATACGTGAGTCTTGGCAGCCATGGTATCCCTAGATTTGGATGGAAACATACTGAACGGTGGTAGGCATACGGCTGCAGTGCTACTGTGGAGTCATGGAGTTACACTCCTGATGCAGCTGAGGGCTTTATTACACTACTGTAGAGGGTGTATGTGCAATAACTTGGTGAGCTCATGTTCTTAGTGTGTACAAGAGCCACCGTGAGCAGCTGGGCAATCCTTGGGTGCTATTACAGTTGTTAGCAGTGAGTGTTTTTTTCCAGGAGATGGAGCTCGACTGACTTAATATTAAATGATGCTCTTCTTTCCATGTAAATCTTCAGCAAAAGCAGGTACTTGGAAGCCACACACTCACCTTCTCTATTTAACAATTATTAATGAAGAGACCTCCATAAGGCAGCACTTGGCTGTTACTGATAAATGTACCAATTATTAAATAATTAGTCTCCAAGCCATGCAGTGATGTCTGCAGCATCACTAAAGAACTGTCTTGTGTCACTTTTTTACTTCCCTCTGGGTGGAGCCTTTCTGACTCCCCGATCATGGAGGCAAGTTAGTCTTTTCTCCATTTAGTGACTTTTGCCCCATGGTTGGGTAGGTACTTCCTAGATTGAGAAAAGCAGCTACAGTAAACCCTGCTGTTCCCTCAATTGGTGATCATCCAATCACACATAAGCTCCTTGTATTCTAAATTTCATGCACTTCTCCCAGATGCTCTAGGGTTTTTTTTTTCTCACTGTTGCCAATGGATATCATCCAGACAGTGGGTTCCTATCTTATGTTTTTGTGCAAT
>NW_006921654.1:9364744-9365986 GCF_000298275.1 Orycteropus afer afer
CAGGGATTGTGGGGCTGGTGCGGGATCGGGCAGTGTTTCGTTCTGCTGTGCATGGGGTCGCTATGAGTCGGAAACGACTCGACGGCACTTAACATAACAACAACAACAACTAAAGGCCACACAGAAGAGCCGATTGGACTCTCTGACCATTAGGCTTTTCAGACTATTAACAGCTTTGGTATTAGAAAGAACTTCAGACATAGTGGTGGGCACTGGCTGCCGGGTATATTTATAATCCTGTTAGGCCAAATCGTCCATTGGTTGTCACCTATAACGTCTTTAATCCCAAGCAAGATTTACTGCTTCTCCAAATAAAAGCCAAGATTTCCTCCTTTTCTGGCAGAATGAACATTTTAAAAACTTGGTTCAACAACCATTTATTGAGCACCTCCAATGTGCTGGGCACTACACCACCACCTCCTGTAAAACCCCAGATCCATGAGACATATACCTCCCTGTTCCAGGATTCCAGAAATGAAGTTATCTGAGTGTGCTGGACTTTGCTTCATGTGACAGTAATTGCCTGATAAACTAAATCGCATGAGTACATTAGTCACTCAGAACAAGTTCCAGTGTGTGAGGCAATTGCCTAAATCCTGCCTCTGCTACTTCAAAGGTCTACGACTTTAGGCAAGTTATTTCATCTCTATTTAAAGGGTCAGCATCTTTCGTTTGCTTAATGGAAATAAAAGTATCTCCCATCACTCAGTTGTGAGCTTCAATGAGATAATACAAGCAGAGTACTATAGCCGGCACACAGCACTCAAAATGTTAACTATCAGGTAATGCATTTCACCGTGTCTGGAAGATACAGATAACGAATCATGAGGTGCCTCCTTCACAAGTGGTAGCAAGGCAAGGTTTGCTAAAGCATCGTGAACGTTACTAAACTACAGGCATGGGGCATGTTTTTAGTGTGATCAGTGGGCTGCATTCACTTGAGAGAAAGCTCAGAACAACATCGTGAAGAGCCTAGGCGCAAAGGTGAGGTCAGGGAGTGGCCAAAGCCCCATTTTATCAAGCACGGGACCTAGAGGTGGGCAAAGATCTAATAGGGGCACGTTTCAGGGAATAAGTGCTAGGGGAGAATGGGGGGTGGGGTATGAGTAGGTTGTTTGATGTTTGCTGCTGTTAAAATCTGCCACTTGCTGAAAACTGGAGCCACTGCCTCAAGGCTAAGGGCAGTAGAACGCAAGCACCTTCCTATGGCACAAGCTTTTATTTTTATTTATTTATTTTTTT
>NW_006921654.1:9371996-9410962 GCF_000298275.1 Orycteropus afer afer
CCAAGATTATCTTCTGTGTCTGTATTTATTGGTTTCCCTTTTCTTTGTTGAAGAGGGTCTGTGCAATCCTTCTGCCTAGTCCGCCATCTTGCCCCGCCTCC
The DNA here is from genome assembly GCF_000298275.1 of Orycteropus afer afer. Taxonomy (NCBI): domain Eukaryota; kingdom Metazoa; phylum Chordata; class Mammalia; order Tubulidentata; family Orycteropodidae; genus Orycteropus; species Orycteropus afer. Next base: position 9,372,098 of record NW_006921654.1, read on the forward strand.
TCGCTTTACTGTTTTGTGAACATGTAATCTATATATTTCTCCATTTCTGTATGAGATTTAGTTTTCATTCTTTGTCTCGAATAGGTTCTGTAAGAATTAGCTATTGAAAAGCAGGCCAGTTGGGGGGAAATAAACTAATAATAATGTATATTTCTAGTTTCTATCTGACATGAACTAATATTTGAGGTTAGTTATAAAGTATAAGGAGAGATATAAAACACTTATTATTAAAATTATCGAAGGAACTTTATTTTTAAGGTTCATTGTTGGTGATCCCGTTACATTATGAAAGCAATTGAGGATAATGAGAAATTACGATTTACTTTTGACATCGTAGTCTATACATGGCACTGTAGGGGAAGGCAGAAAAGCCTCCAGTAAGCTTTGATAGTTTAGTAAAACAAACTGCTTTATCTTTGAAATCAGTTGAATAACACATTTAAGACAAGTTTATGAACTTCATAATATTCAAAAGCCTCATATTTAAGAAAACTATTTCAGGACAATGAATTTCAGTTGGATGACTTGCTACAAAAAACTAACTGACTTGAATGGCTGGCAGAAACAAAAACAAACATTTTTTTCTCAGCCCCAACAGAGGAATCCTGGGCATGAACGTGCATGCTAAAAACCATCTCAGTGAATCAGAAATGTTACCTACCGCCTCAAACAGAAGGAATAGCTCCTTGGGACCCAAGCAGCCCAGTACACTGATGTTATTTATGGGCAGAATAGTTTTCCCTAGGTGAGTCAGAATACAATTACTTGTTTAGAACTCAGATCATACAATTGCTTTAAAATCCTTCCCCTGGGACGAAATAATTGGGGTGGGGTGGGTGGGTAATGGTGTTTCTTTTGATGACTTTAAATAATTATGACAGGTAAGATGCTTGTGTAACACTGGACCTGGTACCCTCTGGTCGTTCAGAATTTCTCTGGCTAGGTGTTCCCATTGTCACATTACTATTCGGTAAGAGAGCAGTACTGTAAGGGTGTATCCACACTTCTGATATTGCCCATTGTTGGAGATATTTTCCAAACTTTCATCAGTTAGCCAACAAGGATTTATTGATCTCCTTTCACAGCAGAAAAATAAGAGAACCAGTTAGCTTTGCATTGGTTCCAAAAGGAGCATTTATGAAATCAAGTATGCAAAAGTAATGTTTAAAAAAGTGTCTAATATGCAGTTTCAAAGGAACAGGGTTTTTGAGAGCAACAATGAAGCATTGACATTAAGGTTCCAGAAGATCTCTTCAAAGTGTCCCAGACCACAGGTACTCTGGTGGGTCACTGTAATTTCTGGGCTGTTCTCGGCTGTCTTTGTAGTGCTTCTGTTCTCGGTAGCTCCGTAGGGCCAACACCACGCTGGCACCATATGTAATCACAAGAAGACAAGCAAAAGTGGCTGCTGCTCCATCTGTGCCTGCCAGCTGGCAGTTCATCCAGGTGAGACCCCTGCGGGCATAGAGCCTCTCTCTGGTTTTGCAGGTGTCAGTGGCGTTGATCTGCAGAGCTCCATGGAGGTAAACGCCAGTGCCCGTGCAGTAGCCCAGTGCCGCGAGGAGGCTGAAGGCAGCCTCTATAAGGAGCCACTTCCCAGGCAGTGTGGTTAGGCTCTTGGCTCCTTGGAGTAGAACTCCCAAAGTAAGGACACCCAGCCCCAGAGAAACAGCCACGCCCCCATATATGAGGGGTGCCCGGAGGACCGTGTACTGCTGGTCCAGCTGCCGAACCTGCTCCAGCTCGGTGCCCTCGAACGGTGAGTGATAGATGTTCCCAAAGCTGCCGCCTCTGGTGATGCTGGCACTGAATCCGGCAAGGACAAAGTAAGAGGCAACAATACACACGAGAACCATCGCATTCAGCATCACCTCCAGTATCTGTACCACACCTAGGAGGAGAGAGATTCTGGACTTAACACTGACAGCACTCACCCAGGAAGACTCTGAGTAGAACTAGAGAAACACCTCCTGGTGACTTCATTTTGAGGTCATGATCCAATTCAATTTTAACATCCTTAGTTGGTCTTTCCCCGTCTTTTTCAAAAATACTCACGCTTGAAAAATCAAAATGCCACTCTGGAAAGTTTGGCAGTTTTCTTCAAAAGCTAAAGGTACACTTACCATGCAGCCCAGTAACCATGTACTTAGGCATTTACCCTAAAGAAATCAAAACTTACATCCACACAAAACCATGTACATGAATGGTCATAGCAGCTTTATTTATAATAGTCAAATATTGGAAACAACCCACATGTCCTTCAGTGGGTGAATGATTAAACAATGGCACATCCAAACCATGGAATACTACAGCAGTAAAAAGGAATGAAATACTAATAAAACTCAAGGGAATTATGATGAGTGAACAAAGCTAGTCTCAAAAGGGTACATATTACATGCTTCTATTTGTGTAACAAATTTGAAATGACAACATTATGGAGCTGGAGAACGATTGGTGCTTGCTAGGGGTGCAGTAGGAGGGCAGAAGGGGATGAGTGTGACTGTGAAGGGCGAGCACAAGGGAGCCTTGTGGTCAGAGAACAGCTGTATAGATTGTGGCAGTCGTTGTTATGTGCGGTCGAGTAGGACCCGACTCCTAGCGACCCCTCCTTGGGTTTCCAAGGCAGTATCACTATGGAAGTAGATTGCCCAACCTTCCTTCCAAGGAGTGGCTGGGGGGTTTGAGCCACCAGCCTTCTGGTTAGCAGTCAAGTGCCTTAGGCACTATGCTAGGCAAATCTTCACATGATAAAACTGAACATGATAAAACCGAACATGTACAAGCACAACACAGGGCATGTCAAACATGTCAATTGTGAATCAGCTAGATTGTGTCCACGTCAATTTCCTGGTTTTGATATTGTTCTATTTAGGTTTGAAAACTGGGTAACACATACAACCTCTTTGTACTGTTTCTACAATTTCCTATGAATCTATATTTCAAAATAAAAAGCATCCACATTCTTTGTTATGCAGCCTCCAACTCCATTGTGTGGACGAACCCCTTTATTCAACCAGAATCCTGATGGGAACTGCTGATGCTCACTTTAGAGTTTCTTAGAAGTTTAAAGAATTTGCCATGAGGCAGCAGGAGCCAACAGGTGAACACACTTAATGTGCCCTTGCCCAAGGTCATCCTTCATTTGTTACTGACCAAAGCCCCAGACTCTTAGGTGTACTTCTGAATGAAGATCTTCAATCTCTTGGGGTTCAGAAATGAGAACCAGGAGAAAAGCCTGACATTGAACAAGGTCAAGTCCTTGTTCTTTACTGCTATGTGACCTTGCCAAGTCATTCAATCTTTCTAAGCCTTAGACTCTGTCTGATAAGTGAAGATAATGCCTGTCTGTCCATCCCACAAGGCTGTGATGAGTCTCAAATAAGAGCCAGTATGTGAAAATGTTTTTAAAAATCATAAAATGTTATACAAATAGATGGTTATACTCAGTAGCATTTATAAAATGGAAGGGACTGGTGAGAGATTTTAGAAGAAATGGGACCAATTTATGAAGAAAAGTGTGGTTTCCCATAAAGCAGGAAAACCCTGTAATACACTAGAGGGTCATACTGAGCCCCGCCATGTTTATAAACCGGGCAGTCAAAGACCAGCATCTCTGAGTTCTTTGTCAACAGCTGCTGGGCTTGCTGATCCTGTCTTGTACTGGGCCCACACAAATTCCTCAGAGGTCCATGGGACGTAATAGTCAAGGGCTCTGGGACTTGAGAAACTACATTCCTGTAATGGAAAATAACATCAGACCCAAACTGCCCACTCTCCACCTGGCAGTGTGTGCTACTGGCCATTCTCTTCCTCCAGCAGAGTGAGAGGACTGACCCCAACACCATTCTGTTTCCTGTAGGGTGTAGCACACAAATTAATCTCATCCCTGAAGGGAAACAAGAAGCAATTCCACTGACTCCAGCATCTGGGAGCATATTGCTCTTCTGCCAGGTCAGGTGATACTGGGTATGTTGGTGATATGACCACTGAATATTGTCGAAGCTACCTGCCAAGGGCCTGGCCTGGCCTGGCTATCAACAGCAAACAGGCCCAAGTATTCCCAAGCACGTTGTTAGTACATGCATGAGCAAAAAAGCAAAAGAGCTACCATGGGAGCTGGCCCTGGAAGAAAGGCCTGCTGATCTACTTCTGAACAATCAGCCATTGAAGTCCGTGTGACACAGTTCTGTTCTGACACCTGAGGTCACCATCTGTCAGATTCAACTCGATGACGACTGGCTACCAAAGAGCACTTCTGAGAAGGATACAAGGCTTCACAAAGACGGCAGAGGGTTCTGCAGGGTCAAGTGGGGACTGAAACAAAAGGGACTTGTGACTTCAACAGCTTATTTCTGGTGAGGCTGCATTTGTGGCTGCTCATGTAATACTCCACCTAATTCTACATCTGCTTCTGCCTTTGCATTGTAACTGTGGTCCTGAAAAAACTGAGGAGATCAATCGAAGTTTTTATTTTCTAAAATAAAAGTAATACATGCACAGTCAAGCCATACATAAAATGAAAAAGCTCTTCAGAGGCAAAAACCAAACTCATCACCATCAAGTTGATCCCGACTCCTAGCGACACCTCCTTGAGTTTCCAAGGCGGTATCACTGTGCAAGTAGATTGCCCAACCTTCCTTCCGAGGAGTGGCTGGAGGGTTTGAACCACCAGCCTTCTGGTTAGCAGTCAAGTGCCTTAGGCACTATGCCACCAGAGTTCTTCTTCAGAGGCAACTACTAGTAATACTTATGTATTTTCTCCAAAGAACCCTAGTGGCACAGTGGTTAAGCACTCAGCTGCTAAGTAATAGGTTGGTGGTTCAGACCCACCAGCAGCTCTGTGGGAGAAAGACCAGGAGATCTGCTCTGTGAAGATCACAGCCTACAAAACCTGTGGGGCAGTTCTCTGTTCCAAAGGGTCGTTACAAGTCAGAATCGATTCAGTGGCACCTAACAACCACCTTTGATTCTTTGAGAAATTTTCTAATCATATACAAGCACATATATGTATTTCTTTTTCTAAATAGAACTCACCCTTTAAATGTGATAAGTTGTCTGTATTTAAAAAAATAATAATATAAACTTATTATAACGAGAACCATCACCTCCAAATTAAAATTTCTCTGGACTTTTACTAGATGCACATAAAGCAAAGGATATATTTATTTTTACCAAAAATAATGTTTAATGTTCTGTTTGTCATCGTTGCGTGTGCAGTGAGAACCCATGATATTGCCTGCCCAAACGTTAACAGCTTGCTATTCTTTTATTCTGGATGGATCCTGAATTCCAGATGCTGGGTTTGATTCTCCAGACAACAGCACATTTACAAGGGGTACAAAGCACTTGCTGAGCTTTCAAGGCAATTGTAAGGGACTTGTAGAATAGCTTCTTTGCAACTCAGTGAATTAATCTGGTTCCTCTTTCCTTGGCCCACACCTTCCTCCAGTTTAAATTTCACAGGCGCATTCTGCCCAGAAACCCTCACCCCGTCCAGCCAGAACATTAAGGCAGCAGAAGAAATGGAGAGTTCAGTCTGGAAAAAAATCATGGGCTAATCTGCTGAAGGCAACAATATTTAGAAAAGTTTAGGCCAATATGTTGTCTTCTATCTGTGTGGCTTGTCATAAACTTTGAAATAAGGTTCTTCACATTCACTTGGTTCTTTCCTTTGTTTAATCCGGAATTGCCTTTGCTGCAGCACATGCCTGTGCCCTGTGGGTCTTGGGCTCTAGGTTCTGTAACTGTGATCATTCACTCACTGAACACTCCAGAAACCGGAGAAGGCGACCCACCGTGCCAAAGTGGCCTTGTTACTTCTCAAGTATTGGCACGTTCCACCACTCAGCACTCTTGTGCAAGAGAGTAGCTCAGAGTCCCTTCCGTCACTTACACTGGCAGAGCATTTTAAAAGCTTAAAACGCAAACATTTCTGCTGGCTTTTCTTTCAGTTTCCTGACTTTTCGGTAACCCCTGATGGCCAGGATGGCCCCGAGAGCAAAGACCACAATGCCCAGGGCAGCAAAGATGCCAGCTCCTATATCTCCCCCATGGAAACTGCAGCTGAAGCCACTGTAGCCCTTGCTTTGGTACAGTGCTTCCCTCTGTTTACACACAGGAGAGTCATAGGCAGCAGAGAGGTGGTGGAAATAGAAATAGATGGCTGGGATGTACGCCACAGCAATAAGCACATCCACCAAGCCTTCAATCACCAGGCACAGCGGGCAATGCCACGGGACCCGCAGGACGCCCATGGAGATAAGGAGGCAGCCGAAGGCCATGAGGGCACCGCTGTAGGCCATGGCCGCAGTGACTGCGGGCAGCTTCAGCTGGTAGAACTGGACATCCAGCCGCTGGGCTTTCTCCCCGTCGGCACCATCAAAACCACTGTAAGCCCCTCCGAACTGGTAGTAGTAAATGCCCCCCAGGCTGGTGATGCCCGTGTAGCCCCCGGTGGAACTGTAAGATACAGAACTGCAGGCCAGGATCAGCAAGTTCAGGAGAACCTCCAGCATTTGGCAGCAGGCTGCAACAAAAGGGTGAGTTACCATTTTGGGAGATGCTGTTTAGTCCATGAGGTTAAAATTGGCTACTAACCAAAAGCTTAGAGGTTCAAATCCACTCGGAGGCACCTTGGAGGAAAGGCCTGGTGATGTACTTCTGAAAAATCAGAAATTCCACAGAGCACAATTCTACTCTGACACAGACGGGGTCACCATGAGTTGGAGTCAACAGCCACTGGTCTGGTGTTTTGATTTAACACTCAGAAACTCTTCCAACGTGAGGCTCATCTTCCCCACATCATCTCAGACCAACATCTCTTTACTCTGTCCCCTTGGAAAGCCTGGGTGCCTAACTGTCATTTGGTGGTAGCTGGAAACTACAGTCTTCAGCTAGTGCTAGAGATACTCGACTGAAAAGGGTAGTTCTCAAAAGAACAAAGCAGCCTGACCCAGGAGAGGTAATAGGAAGTTGGAAGAAACCAAGTCAGTGAGCAGTAAGAAAGGCTTTCTACATGAACACAGAGGCAAGAACATGCTCCTGCCCTCCAACCCCCACCAAACAGAAAAGTTGTCTCCTTTTTGTATATGTTTGTGGCTATCTTCAATTTGAAAGAGGTGAAAAAAATTAATACAGTGCTTAAAGAATATAATGACATTAGAATAAAGCATGGACATTATACATCAAAAGGGTAACTGTGGTTCGCATGTATTTCAAATATGAAAAATTAAGGTAATTAAACCATAACACTTACTAAAGAAATATTGAAAGCAGGAACACAAACAGATACATGTACACCAATATTCACTGCAGCAACACAACAAATATTCACAACAACTGAAAGAAAGGAACAACCTAAATGTCAATCAATACATAAATTGATAAACAAAATGTATTATATCCATACAATAGAATATTTGCTGCTGTTGTTATGTGCCGTCGAGTTGGACCTGACTCATAGCGACCCCTCCTTGGGTTTCCAAGGCAGTATCACTGCTCACTGCTCAGCCATAGAGAGAAATGAAGTCCTGATACACGCTACAATATGGGTGAACCTTGAGAACATCATGCTGAGTGAAATACGTCACAAAATGATAAAGACTGATATCTAGAGCAGGTGAGTGTATACAGACTGAAGGTTATTAGTGGTGACCAGGGGTGGGAACAAGGGAGCGAGAACACTGAGCTTCTGTTAAGGGTGATGGAAAAGTTTGGAAACACATAATGGTGATGGTTGCAGAACGTGATGACCACAGTTAAAGCCACTAAATGGTCCATGTGAAGAATGTTAAAATGGCAATTAAAAAAACAAAACATATTTTATTGTTGTTAGATATTAGTTCAATAAATAACTTTGTGTTTTTAGTTCCCAAAAGGGCATATCTCTCAGGCTGTAATATTTTCCCAGAGCTGGATTCTTTCAGGGTGCTCAGCTTCTTTCTGTTGGACCAGGAAATGGTCCTAGGTCTTCCACAAAGCTGGGTGCTTTTCTTAAAATTAGCTTTATTGAGACATAACTTAAACACACAAAATGCACCCACATTAAATAGACAGATGTGTTTTGACAAATGGGTATACTGTGTAATTACCAAGACGATGTTGTTGTTGTTATGTGCCGTCGAGTCGGCCCCGACTCATAGCGACCCCTCCTTGGGTTTCCGAGGCAGTATCACTACGGAAGTAGATTGCCCAACCTTCCTTCCGAGGAGTGGCTGGTGGGTTTCTACCGCCAGCCTTCTGGTTAGCAGTCAAGTGCTTTAGCCACTATGCTACCAGAGCTCCTATTACCAAGATAGAGAACCTATTTATTAACTCTAAAAGTTCCCTAGTACATCTTTGCAATCCACCCCCTACCTTCCACCTCAGGCAACCATTAATGTACTGTCATTATACATTAGTTTTGCCTTCTCTGTACCTTCATATAAATGCAATCATACATACTCCTTTAAGTCTGGCTTCTTTTGCTCAGCATAACATAAAGCTGGGTGCTTTTCAACTGGAAAATTGTACATGCTGGATTAGTTCTGGGAGCTCTGGTAGCATAGTGCCTAAGGCATTTGACTGCCAACCAGAAGGCTGGCGGTTCAAATCACCAGCCACTCCTTGGAAGGAAGGTTGGGCAATCTACTTCTGTAGTGATACCACCTCAGAAACCCAAGGAGGGGTTGCTATGAGTTGGATACGACTTGACGGCAGTGAGTTTGGTTTTTGGTTTTTGGATTGATTCTGGTAGGTTAGGTGACTCTCACTCTGGTGAGGCCAGTCTGTCAGCATCTCTTTGGTATCTAGAGAACCCAATTTTGTGCCTGGTTCCAGATGGTCTACTTACAAAGCTGGGTTACATGATCTCTAATGGAAATGCTTCACTCTCAAGTATTATCTTTACCTGCTACAACTTGCCCCCAAAATGCAAGTAGCTTTGATTATAAAAGCAACATGTATTTATTGTAAGGAAGGGGGGAAAAAAGTAGATAGAAACATACAAAAAAAAAAAAAAAACTCTATTGCCGTTGAGTTGATTCCCACTCCTAGTGACCCTCCAGGACAGAGTAGAACTGCTCCATAGGGTTTCAAGGCTGTCTATCTTTACAAAAGCAGTTTGCCTCACCTTTTTTCCATCTTATTTTTTATTTTTCCTCATATCCAAGTAAGTATTGTGGCTGACAGATTCAAACCGTCAACCTTTTGGTTTGCATGTGTTAACCACTCCATCACCAGAGCTCCTTATAACAGAAACATATAGTGTAAAAATTGCCCATAAACCAAGCTATGAAAAATAACCACTGGGAACATTATCTATCTCCCCACTCCCGGACTTTCCCCTACTACGTTCACAATTTCTGTGACTTGTTTGCTTTTAGGGAAGAGTGGGGTCCTACTGTATCTACTGTGGTACAACCTCCTTTTTTCCCTTCACAGTACATTGTGGACCTTTTTCAATATAGTAAACATATATCTACTTCATAACTTTAAAAGATGTATATTGCTGTTAGGTGCCGTCGAGTTAATTTTTACTCATAGCGACCCCATGTGACACAGCAGAACTACCCTACAGGGTTTCTAGGCTGTGACCTGTATGGGAGCAGCTTGCTGGGTCTTTCTCCACCGAGCAGCAGGGTGGGTTTGCGCCACTGACCTTCCAGTTAGCGGTCGTGTGTTTAACCAAGACTCCTTAGAAGATGTATATTATACCACAATTAATTTAAATAATTGCAGTGTAAAGGATACTCACTCTCCTGTAGATATTTGCTGTACGGGGGGGGAGGGGAGGTTCATATCACTGTGGGGCCCACATCTAATTCCTGTTTTATTCCTTTGTTGTTGTTATGTGTTGGCCTGACTCATAGCCACCTTGGGTTTCCAAGGTGGTATCACTAAGCGATAGGTATCACTACTGAAGTAGATTGCCCAACCTTCCTTCTGCGGAGTGGCTGGTGGGTTTGAACCACCAGCCTTCTGGTTAGCAGTCAAATGCCTTAGGCACAATGCTACCAGAGCATCCATTAGTAGAAATGAAAAAGAATCACAGCCTTGGGAAAATGTACCTTCCCCCCACCCAATTAAAATACCAGGGTTTTTTGGTTTTGTTGTTTTTTAAAATAGAGGCCCAGAGGCTCTCTAGGTCTTGAACACGGATGGTCCCCCCTTGCCCCATGAGGGAATCTGGCTCTGAGTCAGCTTTTGTCTCTCTCCTAAGAACCAATAGTTCATTTCAGGTCAGGCCTTGCTCTGACACTAGTGGAATCACTCAGACCCCGTAATGAGTTAACACTCAAAGTCAATCGTGGTTTGAGATCTTGAAGAAAGCTCAGCCCTGAGAAGTACTGAATTAGGGTACTAAATAAGTATTTTTAAAAGGAGGATTGAGAATGTAGGCTTGGGAGAGAAAAACAACCCACAGCTTCCCACCGTGAGCCTTCTCTGTGATTACACGTAAACGCTCTTGGCAGTGGTAAACCAGGTATCACAAGTCCACTCTGACTCATGGTGACCCCACGTGTGTCAGTGTAGAAGAATGCTCCAGAGGGATTTCAGTGGCTGACTTTTTGAAAGCAGATCACCAAATTTGTTTTGTTTTGTTTTGTTTCTCCAAAGGCGCCCCTGGGTGGACTTGACCCTCCAACCTTTTGGTTAGCATTTGAGCTCTTAACCACGTGCACCACCCAGGGACGCCTGGCAGTGGGAAACCATCTGTGTTCCTCTCTTTGCTCTGCTGGACTGTAGTCTCAGCTCCTCTGAAAGTAAAGTTCCTTATTGGAAACGGTCCCTCTGAAAGTCAGACTTTAAATACTCCCAAAGCCTAATCTCAGGGAGCTCTGGTAGCGTAGTGCCTCAGGCACTTGACTGCTGACCAGAAGGCTGGCGGTTCAAACCCACCAGCCAGTCCTCAGAAGGAAGGTTGGGCAATCTACTTCCATAGCGAAACTGCCTCGGAAACCCAAGGAGGGGTTGCTATGAGTCGGGTCCGACTTGATGGCACATAACAGCACAGCAAAGCTTAATCTCAAAGCTATGAGTGAGGGACAGGCACTACTGACTATGGAGATGTCCTTTCTCGGGAGAAAAATAAGTGAAACTTAATAAAGTTAAGGCTGGAAGCTGAACGAACACTAAGCATGTAAGAGAGAGCAGGAAAGAAGCTGCTCCAATGCAAACTGAGGGAGATGGTGAGGGTGCCCAGAAACGTACCTTCTCACCAGGGAACTGGTAACTCCTCACCTGTCCTCCAGATAAGCATAAGCCACACATACTCCATGACCTGTTACATACATCGTGATGTGTACTTCCTTTTCATCTGACATTTATCCTCAACTCCTAAAGATTTTATCATCTGAGTGGTCATGCCCCTGAATTGAATTTGGGGCTCTCCCTTTTGAGTGTTCCACTGAGCTTCTTTAGAGTGGATGACAGCCCTAAACCTCAGGGTCTCCCTAGGAAGCTAGAAAGGCCCACAGCTGCCTCCCACTTTAACAAGTTTGCTGGAGGAGGAGATGATTTCACCGATACAGAAAAGAAGTCACGAAAGAGCAGCTCTAAGATGAGCTCAGAATCTTGTGACCTTGTCCAGGCACCTATTTCCTGCTTGAGACAAGTTCCTGGTGTTTAATGACTGCTTCTCTCAAAACAAGGCAGTATTGTGTGTTTCTGTGCGTCCAGAGGTCTTTATAAGCTCTCACTTTTCAGCTTCCACTGCTGCCCCATCCTCTATCTAGACTCTGGAAACCCAAACTCCAGGCTTAAAGCCAAATAGCCAGAAGTAATCAAAGCTAAATCAAACTGTGTTTTGGTTAGAAGCTTCAAAGCCTGCTCTCCCCTCTTGGCAAGTCAATCACAGAAGGAAAAAAAATCTCTTTGGAGAAACCTGCTAACTTATTTCTGTTATTTACATCAAGTAAAAGAGAAAAGTCAAGCCATTAAACTATTTCAGGCCTTAGAGTCAGACTCTGTTTCAGTTCCAGCTCTTTCACTTACCAGCTGTGTGACTCTGGGTAACTTCCTGTATGTACTTCTTTGAGCCTCAGGAGTTGTTGACAGAATGCAAGGCAATGAGGTGGTGCCAACATACGTAAACTAGAGGGATTGCCCAGAGCCCTTTAATGAAAGTCCTTCGTAATCGTATAGTTACATATATCAGTGTAGTCATCCTAAAATGCATCTTCAGGTATGAGATTTCTCTCCCTGAGGCTGGGAGGCTTTCCTTCTTAGTCAAGCTGGGAAAGTGTCTCACCCAACCATGTGAGCTGTAAGGGCCTCTGACAAACCAGATATTCCTTGTTGCTGGCAAGGCCAAGGTCAGGGGCTAGGATGGGAAGCCACGTTCTGAGCTGATCCATGATACAGTGGAAACTCTGAGAGCCGGAACTTGATGAGACTGACTCCTTCTTCTGAGTCTCGCAAGTTTTCTGCCTTTGGCAGGGTGCAGTCTGACCACTTGTCTACTGCTGTCTGTCACTAGAAAATGGTTTAATTTTCCTTCTCTGACACAGGTTCCAGCTTCCACAGATTTTACTGTATTATCTAATGAATGTTTTTCAAACTGTGGATACTCATAAGTGTGATTTTTGTTTTGTTTTTATTTGTTTTCAGTGAAACAGAAAAGAGTAGAAAACATCAGAGCATGAGCTAGGTCATAGGCTAAATATTGTTTCATGACATTTTTATTTGTGTGTGTTTAGATCTTCATGTAAAATAGATTTCTTACTTGAGTCTCAGTTAAAAAAGTTTAAAAGACACTGAGTGTTTGGATATAAGGTCCCCAAGGGGACTCTCTGACCTTAATCATCACTTGGCTTGACCTGCAGCCCAGCCCCACCTCGCCAAAGCCACCCTGTGAAAGCTGGCAGCTGACAGCCAGTTCACCTGCAGACCACCCCAGATCTACCTGGAGCCTGCAAGTTACCTCATCGGGCCCTGGGCACGTTTGAGGAGCTGCATGAGAAATCTAGTAGCACTTTTCTGACATTCTCATTTCTTTTTTTCAGAAAACCAAAACCTCATACAAGTATGGAAACTAAAATACTAAGAACCAGAAAAGGAGGTCTGCTTGAACTTGTGCGTCACCAGCTCAGATCACCCCTTCCAGGACCACAGGTGAAGGTAAGGGTCGAATCGCCTATCAAATGGCTCACCTCTCCCAGTGCACAGGTATCTGCATTTGTGGCATTCCAGCAGTCCCTCAGCCTCTGACTGGTAATATTTCACTTCTTCTCGTCCAGGCCTGGGGTTCGAGGGCATGTATCTCCCTGAAGCAAGTTCACTAGAAACAAAAAAACACATGCCATTGTTGTGGTTACTTGCTATCAGTCCGTTCTGACTCACACAGTAACCTCATGTGTGCAGAGTAGAACTGCTTTGACTGTTTTTAAAAAGACTGTGACCTTTTGGAAGCAGATGGCCTGCCCTTCCTTCCAAAGCACATCTAGCAGGTCTGAGCTGCCAGCCTTTCCGTTAGTAGTCCAACACCACCCAGAGTCCCCACGTGTCATTACCAAAAACACTAAACCATTACTGTCAAGTAAATTCCAACTCATAGTGACCCTACACGTCAGTCTGCTGCTGTAAAGATGATAGCCTCAGAAACTCTATACCCTTTGCCAAAGAGTGATTAATAGTCACTTAAGAAAGACTATTGGTCAGAGTAGAACTGCCCCATAGGGTTTCCAAGGCAATAAAATCTTTATGGAAGCAGACTGCCCCATCTTTCTCCCACAAGGCGGCTGTCAACCTTTTGGTTAGCAGCTGAATCCCTTAACCACTATGCCACATGCCATTGTTGTTGTTGTTGTTATGTGCCATCGGGTTGGACCCGACTCATAGCAACCCCTCCTTGGGTTTCTGAGGCAGTATCACTACAGAAGTAGATTGCCCCATCTTCCTTCCGAGGAGTGGCTGGTGTATTTGAACTGCCAGCCTTCTGGTTAAGTCAAGTGCCTTAGGCAGTACACTAGGAGAGCGCCCCACATGCCATTAGGGAGCCTCAAATCCAATAGCTTGTTCAGAATGATAACTCTTGGCTTCTCATGCTGAGCCAAATATTAAAGAATGTGCAGAACAGAAACAAAGCCTGACACAGTATTTCATACACCAGAGAATTCTCTGGTTCATTGGGCCTGTAAGACATCTAAACACCTGGCCAAATGCAGCTAACCAGCCAGGTGATATAGCCCATAATCCAGTAAACCTAAGAACAGCCCATGATACTGTTTAGTCAGCCCACAGAAGCTATCTAACCAGATAACTGTGAGCCACCACCTTTGGTAGCATGAGTTCTCAGTTCAGTAAGACCAGGTCCCCTCAAATTTCATTTGCATTCACAAGATTCTGATGCCCAAGTGGGCATTCTTTTCTCTTGTTACTTTGGAAAGAGCTGAATCAGCAATAGTTCTCCAGGCATATGGGTGATACTGTCAACTGATGGTGATAAGATGACATCTTCACATGATCTCTCCTCTCCCCCTCCCAGCCCTTGGCCCTTTCTGTTCCTTCTTTTCCTCCTTCATCCGTATACCCTGGATCTTACCCAGGATTCAGTGGGGAGGTGGGAGAGGGGGACTGCTTTCTACTGGCTGGGCTCCAGGGAACTTTCCAAAACATAGATCCCTTTGTGTCTCTCTTAGGTTTGAAGTTCTTAAATTCTCATGTATTAGGGATAAAGTAAAAGCTTTAAACCTGGCCCAAGAGGCCTTTGCTCCACTGTCCACATTCAAAGATCTGCCACTGTGAACTGTGTCACCGCTCCCTGCAAGAACCTGCTCCCAGCCTCTGGGTGAGTGCAGAAGCTTCTCCTCAGCAACACTTTCACTTCCTCTCCCAGCCTCACCCCTTCTTTCTGCTTCTCGGGAACTCAGCTTTTAGGTGATTGCCTCTGGGAAACTTTCCTGACTCCTTGGCCCTAAAAAGGAGCCCTGCAGTGACACATTGCACTGTACTGCAGTTGGCTCATTTACCTGTCAGTCCTCCTACACCGGAAGGTAGGTCTCTATAGCTTCTGCCCCAACGGCCCATCCATTAAATGGAGGAAAGACAAATCAATTGCCCTTTGGTTCAAAACACCAACTGACTGTGAGCAAAACTATTTCCTTCCCTTGCTTTTAAGGAGTGGAGAGAAGAGGAGCTTAGGGACTGAGTCTCCAGTTTATAAGGAAACCTAAAAATGTAACTCTGGATCCTCCCATAGTGCCTGATGCATTTGACTGCTAACCAGAAGGCTGGCAGTTCAAACCTACCAGCCACTCCTGGGATGGAAGACTGGGCAATCTACTTCCATAGAGATACTGCCTTGGAAACCCAAGGAGGGATGTCTGTGAGTCGGGACCGACTTGACAGCAGTGAGTTTGGGTTTTTTGGATTCTCCCAGGTCACACAGCTGCAATGCAAAGTGACTGTAGTTGGAGAATAATAACTAGAGGCCTGTGACTCTATCTGGATGCACCCTTTGTCGTTCTAGTTGGTTTTAGATAATGTAACATAAACTCAGGATAGCGGCTTTCCGCCTGTGTGCATACAACAGGGAGAGACTGGTGTGACCCTCCAAGGGCCACAGCAGAGTGGAGCCTGACTGTTCCTCAAAGACAATGGGTGTCAAAAGGCAGATGTCAGTCATGGCCCCAGTACCTGTGTGCCTCCTTGTTGGACTGTACCCTCTGAGCAGGCAGGGACATCACCCCATCTGTTCACAGTTCACAGTGCCTGATAACACGGGCATTCAAGCCTATTTGTGGGATTGGAGGGAATGTTAGACGGAAAGGCAACCGACTCCCCAGGAGGTGGGGGGAAACTGAGTCACCTCTCTTCCTCCCATCCATCCCCAGACCCACTCTTAGCTCACAGTCTTCCAGAACATCATGATGCTTTCACCTCACAAGGACTTATGGGAATTCTCTGGATTCTACAGGCAGGGATGGCAAGATGTGTTCGTTGGGAAGGGTGAGGTCTCAAACAATCACTGGATTTGAATGAGGCAGCCCAGAAAGACTTCCCTGACCTTGGAGATCTCTGCCCTTCAGCCAGCAGTTTTAGGTAAATTTAGTTCTGTGAGTAAAAGTGTGGCTGTCTTTTTAAATTACATATACCTCTCGGAGGGGTAGCACCTTAATGTATGAACCCTTCGTTGGGATGAACTGGCCTTGGCCATCAAGGAATATATAGCACTCTCACAGTCTGTGAAGGTTCTGGTGCCAAGGGGCAGTCCTGTGAGCACGTGGGGGCGGAGGGCTGGGAGACGCTGCAGGTTAACCCCATCTACCTAATCTCCTTTCCACTCCTTCCCTTTCCTGTTCTGAAGGCTTCTCCTCCCATTTACTGGATCCCCCGACCCTGCCACTGCTAACAAGAGTGGTCGCTCTTTGTTAATGGGGTTCCAGTCAAGAAATAGGGGCACCCTAAGATCCTCCTTCCCTCCCAGGTCGCCTCTAAGAGAGCACAAGGGAGGAGTGTCTTCCTTGAAAGCGACCTCCTCCCAGGCAGACTGGCCTTTGACCCAAGCTTCCTCAGTGCAGAGGTTGCAAGGCCCGCTCCACCACCAGCCCGCGGCCGCGCCTCACCTGTCGGGTTCTCGGCGCCCGAAGCCTGCTTTCCTCTGGGGCGGCGGCTCTGGGGTTTCCCAAGGCGAGGGCCAGGGGGGTGGGGCTGCGTCCCAGGTGGAGCCCTGGGGTCTGTCCCGGGTCCGGCTTTGGCGGGACTTTTCCCAAACTCTTTGTTCGTCTGGGCGATGGCCCCCGACCCTTTGTCTCTCCTGGCGGAGATCTCGGTCCCCTCGCCGGTCCGCGTCCCGCCGCCCGTCCCCGTCTTTCTCCCGGTGCCGGTCCCTGGGTCTGTCCCGCTGTCGCTCCGGGTGGTGCTCTCGGTTCGGACGGGAGTGCCGATCCGGCTCTCTCGGTCGGGCCCGGGGTTCGCGAGCTCCCGAACGCTCTTCCATAGCCAGGTTCCGTGTCCCCGCCTGGGACCGACCCGAGGGCAACAACCAACCCCAAGTTTCGCCGACAGGTGGCCAAGGCCGGAGGCGGGGCAGCGAGGGAGGCTCACCTGCGCGCACGCGCTCAGCTCCGCTCCTGACCGGCAGGGCGCGCACCTGCGCACAAGCGCCGGCAGGGGGCGCTGCTTTGCCCAGCCCGGGGTCGCCTGGCTGAAAGACGCTTCCAGCTCTGGGCGGGAGGTGTGGATCCGTGCGTGCGGGGAAGTCCGGGATGCTCCAAAGCCAAGGGAGGCCACCACACCCACCGTGCCCGGTTTGTCCTGAAGTGTCACCTCAGTGACCCTGCAAAGGAAGCAAACTTTGGCCACCTGAGGTGGGTCAATTTAGCACCTTGGGTTTACTTTCACAGAAATAGCCATCTACAAGCCACCTACTACTGTTTGAGAAGGTGCCCTTAATGTTATCATTCAGTTTGACTGCTAACCAGAAGGCTGGCTGTTCAAACCCACCAGTCACTCCTCAGAAGGAAGATTGGGCAATCTCCTTCCTTAGCGATACTGTCTCGGAAACCCTGGGAGTCACTATGAGTCGAATCCAACTCGACGGCATTGAGTTTGGTTTTGTTTTTTGGAATGTAAGAATAAATACTTACTTTAAACATTTTTTAATGACTATTTCATGTATGTGTGTGTGGTAGGGTGTGTCCTAATCCTACTCGTATGTGGCTGTTGTTGTTATGTGCTGTTGAGTCAGACCCGACTCATAGTGACCCCTCCTTGGGTTTCCGAGGCAGTATCTCTACGGAAGTAGATTGCCCCATCTTCCTTCCGTGGAGTGGCTGGTTGATTTGAACCTCCAGCCCTCTGGTTAGCAGTCAAGTGCCTTAGGCACTATGCTACCAGAGCTCCTCCTGTGTGGCTGTTGTTATGTGCTATAGAGTCTTAGGCACTATGCTACCAGAGCACCTATATGGCTGTTGTTGTTGTTGTTGTTTGCCATCGAGTCGGCCCCACTCATAGCGACCCCTCCTTGGGTTTCCGAGGCAGTATCACTACGGAAGTAGGATTGCCCAACCTTCCTTCCGAGGAGTGGCTGGTGGGTTTGAACCGCCAGCCTTCTGGTTAGCAGTCAAGTGCTTTTAGCCACTATGCTACCAGAGCTCCCCCTATATGGCTAGTGCCTTATAAAAGAGGAGACAGTTATGGAGTCAGAGTCACACCACACGGGAAGACAGCATGTGAGATTCTGTCTATATGACAACACCAAGAAACACTTGGGGCTACAGACGCTAAGAGAGACAAGGAAGGGTCTCCCCCTGGAGTGCACGGAGAGCAT
This sequence comes from Orycteropus afer afer, assembly GCF_000298275.1. Taxonomy (NCBI): domain Eukaryota; kingdom Metazoa; phylum Chordata; class Mammalia; order Tubulidentata; family Orycteropodidae; genus Orycteropus; species Orycteropus afer. Next base: position 9,390,348 of record NW_006921654.1, read on the forward strand.
AGCCCTGCCAATGGCCTGAATTCAGATTTCTGACTTCCAGGACTGTGAGAAAATTGATTTCCACTCTTTACAAAGTCCCCCCACTTGATGATATTTTTATTATGGCAGCACTAAGATACCTTCCCAATTCGGTTCTGCAAAAGGTGTCATGCAGCCATTCCTTACTAAGGAGACAGTCCTTGGAGTGTAGATCAAAGAGAAACGCTTGCAGATTCCAAGTGTGATCTTCTGGCCCCCTTTCTCCCTCAGAACATCGTGTGCGTGCCCTCAGACCAGAGACTCAGGTGGCAGGAGACACTTAGGACCCAGTTTTCCTGGAGGGACTCTGGAAGAGAAAGGAAGCCTGCAGAGAGGGCAGAGCTGGCCAGCAGATGGCAGCACAGGCTCAGGCTGGGGTGCCTGCCCAGCTAACCGGGCTCCGGGGCTCTCACTCCCACAGTAACCTCTTCCCTAACCACTTTCTCGCCCACCTCAGCCTTAGTGATTAACGCTTTATTATCACAAATGTGATAGAAACATGCACTTCAGTTTAATTCAACATTTCCTGACGTTCACATAATACATATGGGGCTGGAGTTTGGGAAGTTACTCAACCTACATGTGCCTAAGAGTCCTCTTTCACAAAATGGGGATAATAAGTGTACCTGCCTCATAGCATTCGGGAGCTCTGGTGGCGTAGTGCCTAAGGCATTGCACTGCTAAGCAGAAGGCTGGCGGTTCACACCCACCAGCCACTTCTTGGAAGGCAGATTGAGCAATGCTTGACAGAGATGAACCTGTTGCTGTCGAGTACATTCCATTCTGACTGACAGTGATCCATAGGACAGAGTAGAACTGCCCCATAGGGTTTCCAAGGCTGTAATCTTTATGGAAGCAGACTTTCCACATCTTTCTTCCACAGAGTGGCGGGTGGATTTGAACTGCCAACTTCTCAGCAGCCAAGCGTGTAACCACTGCATCACCAGGACTCCTTCTGACAGATTAATAGTATAAAATTATTTGTTTTTATTATTGTCATTGTTACTGATTATCAGGCATTGTGGACTCAGATATGAATCCTAGGTCTTGCCCTCAGAGAGCTCACATCCTAATGAGAGAGACAGATAAGTAAATGTAATACTGAGGAAAAAAAGATGTACAGATGGGGTGTGAGTGCATTATGGAGGCAGAAGTAACCAAAAATGCCTTCCCAGGGGAGTGGGTGCTTGAGGAGGATTCTTAGGAATGAGTAAGCCAGAGGAGCTTGGGGTTTGAGGAGCCAAGGGCTGAAAACCATCCCAGAGAGCAGCAAATACAAAGCTCAAGCCTGCAGGGATGTTTGGGGACCTTCAAGTTCAAATTGTTCCATTGACCAAAGTACTAGGAACAGGTGGAGGAAAAAGAACAGACCAAAGTAGTAAACAGAGGCCAGATGATAAGGGCTTTGAAAACCAGACGTATGCACTTGGACTTAAAACTGTGGGTCTGTGGTCTCCTAAGCAAGCACACACAATCCCCACTGAGGTATAGAGAGAAAATAACAGAACTTCTGTTTATTTAACCCACACTGTGGGTCAGAATTTCAGGAGTAGCTTGGCTGGGTGGTTTGCAGCTGTCCCACAGAGCTGTACTCAAGAAATTGTTGTTACGGGAGCTCTGGTGGCACAGTGCCTAAGGCACTTGACTGCTAACCAGAAGGCTGGCGGTTCAAACCCACCAGCCACTCCTCAAAAGGAAGGTTGGGCGATCTACTTCCACAGTGATACCGCCTCAGAAACCCAAGGAAGAGGTTGCTATGAGTCAGGTCCGACTCCATGGCACGTAACAACAACAGCAACATTGCTGTCCTGTCAGTTGTGACCCATGGTGACCCCCTGTGTGCAGAGTAGAACTGCTCCATAGGATTTGCTTTGAGAAGCAGATCAACAGGCCCATCTTCCAAGGCATCTCTGGGTGAGTTCAAACCCCAGCCTTTCAGCTAGTAGTTGAGCCCTTAATACCTTGCACTACCCAGGGACTCCTTGAGGTATTCTGGGTTCAGAGTCTGATTCTATCACTCATTAGTTATGTAATCTTGAAAAAGTAATGTCACCTTTCTATGCCTCCATTTACTTATTAGTAAAATTAAGATAATAATACTTCATAGAGATATTGGGAAGATTAAAAGGGTTAATATGTTTGATGCATTTAAAACACTGTCAGAAGGACAGATAGAGCCAAATAAGAATTTGCTGTTATTATTATTATTTCTCTTAGCCATATATTATAAAACCCTTTCCCATGATGGTATATAGTCTTTATAATTGTGATTATAGTAAGTACATGCACCTTTGAATTGATGTATCATAATTTACTTAGCTGTTCCCAACTTGTGAGCATTTAGAATGTTTTCCATTTTTCAGTATTAGAGCTAATGCAGAAATAAACATACTAATATTAACAATAGCAGCCAGTGACTGGCTTGCAAGGACTGATCGTGGTATTTCTTGCCAACTCTGCATTCAGTGACATCACGCTGGCATCTTGAAATCAGCCATGGTGTGATTATTTACACCAAGGAAATTGACTCATCAGGGATTGTCCACCCTGAGAGCTGCTTGCTAAAGGTTCACAGCGCACCACTGTCAATATACTTGGAAAGATTATTATCTGCTAGATGCTCTGCTCTGCTTTTTACTGCATTACCTTATTAACAAAACTCTGTGGAGTAGGGAAAATTGTTACCCCCACTTTTGTTGTTGTTAGTTGTCACTGAGCCATCTCCAACTCACGGAGACTTTATGTCGAATGGAACGAAATGTTGGCAGATCCTGCACCATCCTCACAATCACTGGTATGTTTGAGCCACTGTTGCAGCCTCAGTGTCAATCCATCTCATGAAGAGCTCTCTGTTTTTTCATTGACCCTCTACTTTACCAAACATGATGTCTTTCTCCAATGGAATCTCAGAGAAGTTAAGTAACTTATCCGAGGTCACATAGTTGGTTTAAGTGGCAGACTCTGAACTCAAAACCTGGATCTATCTGATGCTAAAGTCTATGATTTTAGCTACTGAAGGTGATAGATTTTTTTTTTTTTTTCCTTCATTAGATTATCTTGAGGATAAATTCTCAGGAGTAGAATACCCAGGTCCAAGAATATAGATCTTTTCGTGTCTCCGTGTGTCTTTTTTCCCCATTTTTATTGTGATTTGGGTGAAAGCTTACAGAGCAAATTCATTTTCCATATAGCAGTTCATACACATTTTGTTTCATGACATTGACTGCAATTCCCCACATTGTTACAGCTCTCTTCCCACTTCCTCCCTATAGTTACGTCTTTCCTGTGTCCTTCTTTCCTATGCATTTCTGCCCCTGAGCTATATACCTGTGCAAATACTGCCTTTCTGTTCTCCCACGATTGATCATTCTAAGGAGTATACCTACCTGATGTAAATGTTCACCCTATATGCCTGTCTCTTCTTTGGCTGGAAGCCACAGGAGTGAGTTCAATTCCAGACCGGAAGGGTAACTAAGGGCCAAAGTCTCAGGGGGGTCTCACTAGGCTCTATCAGAGCAGTAAACTTGGTCTTTTCTATGATCTTGAGTTTTGTTCCACATTGTTCTCCCATTCTATCCAAGATCTCCTGCACTGATCCCTTTCTGAGTGACTGACAGTGGTAGCCAGACACCATCTAGTTCTTCTGGTCTCTTGGTCACATAGGCCGAGATTCACATGGTCCACTAGTCCCTTGGACTAATTGTTTCCATGAGTCTTCGGTTTTTTTCACTCTTCTTTGCTCTGGATGAGGAGAGACCCATTGTTGCATCTAGATGGCCGCTTGCAAGCTTTTAAGACCCCAGTCACTACTTGCCAAAGTAAGATGTGGAACAATGCTTTTGTGTAGTATTATGCCAATTGAGTTTGATGTCTCCTGTGACCATGGTCCCAAGCCCACAGGTCCAAACTACTTACTTGCTTGCTCAGAGTGGCTCCCTCACAGTGCTCCCTTAGCTGTGGCTAAGAATTTATCATAACTTTGTCCCTTGTTAGCTCTATTATATTTGTGGACATTCTTATAGCACATATAGATCCATATGTAGAAATATCATCTGCCAACCTTATTTGTCTCCCTGTGTCTTGCTTCTTTGTTTTCCTGAAGAGTTACCCTGGTGGCCATCCTCTGAAACATGGTCATGTAAATTAACATCCTGTATAATTATTTGTCTCTACGGGGGGCCCTCCAAGTCTTCCTGCATTTCATATTGTACCCTGAGCATCAATATATTTTCCATCATGGCCCCCAATGAAAAAGTCCAGGAGGCACCGGAGAAAACTCGCAGTTCTCTAAGCCTTAAGACGCCAGAGGTGACACATGTGCAATAACCAAAAACAGGTTGTTTTGTTCCTCCAGCCTTTTCATCTCAGTAAATGTCCAGCATGTTGTCTTAAATGTGACTCAGAGATATCCACTGCCCTGCCAATTACAGTGCACCTGCCTTAGCTGATATGTGGACCGTTGTGGCTTTCTGCACACAGACGTCAGCAGTATGCCCTGTCCTGTTCTCAGCTCCAACTTGACCAGTGATACCCCGGTGTTAGTGATTCCTAACTCGGATTTCACAATGTCCCAGGGAAGGCAGCTGAATGGGACTGGCAGCCCTGGATCAGGGAGGGTAGAGCTCTGGATGTAAGAGCTTCTAGGAAAATCCGGACATGGAATGTGCCACCCACCACGTTCCGATTTCTTTATTCAGCATCACTGTCCTTCTTTGGGGGCACACGTTAACCCCAGCAGACTACAGTCTCTACCCACCTCCCCATGTCCTACCCAACAAATCTGCTCAAAAGAAACTTTTAACTCAGAGGGACAAATGATCTGTGTCTAATATCACCATCTCCCCTGCCCCTAATGGACACTCCACAGGACAGAGAGATCTGTTTTATTCATTGCTATTCAGTGTGTCTGCCATATAGTAAGTGCTCAAGAAATAGTTATGGGATAAAAGAATAAACTTCTTTATCTTTTAAAGTCAATATTATTATTATTATTTGGAATTATAATTTGTACATACTTATTGTAGAAACTTTTGAAAATAGAGAAAATGTTGTGTTGTTGTTATGTGCCATCGAGTCAGATCCAACTGACTCCTTGGGTTTCTGAGGCAGTATCACTACAGAAGTAAATTGCCCAACCTTCCTTCTGAGGAGTGGCTGGTGGGTTTGAACCGCCAGCCTTCTGGTTAGCAGTCAAGTGCCTTAGGCACTACTGTACCAGAGCTCCCAGAGAAAATGTAGAGAAGAAATTAAAATCACCCATAAGTCTATCAGCCTTTATACAAATAATGTTAATGTTTTCATTTTTTTTCCAGTGACTTTGACATCCAGCTCTATATATTTGCTGTTGTGAAAGTGCTTAAAAATAGTGTAAGATGTTATTGAAAATGGTAACAATTTATAATTTCCCACAATGGTCCTTTCGGTAGTCCCCATATATTTCCCCAGGCCAGTCATTCCTGTGCCCAGTGACCACCTACTCTTACTTATACACTTGCCAGAGGGGATAGGATTACCCGAGGGTATAATGAGATTTGCAAAACCTAATTAATTTTTCAAACTGCTTGAAAAATGTTTGGCAGTCCCTCTGTGCTGGGAATCGGGGAGAAGGAAGCAGGCTGGAGGTGAAGGGAGTGGGCAATGTCACAAAACCAAATAAACAACTATATCATGTGGGGTGTTGCAACTCTGAAAAAGTTGAGAATGATCACAGTCCTAAAGCAATGGCCCTGGGATACTGTTTGTGAGAGAGTAACCATTCTACCAAAACAGCTTCCCGACTGGGCCTCTCCTTACCACAGTCTTCTGAAGAGGTCTTTCTTTTTATTGATGGTTTGCTTAAAACCAAAAATCTAATTTCAAGCTTTGATTTTTAAATCCCTTCCTAGCAATGCTGTGTGGAGAACCACACAACTAGGAGAGGAGTTTTGAGATCATTTGTAGCAACCCCTTATTTTGCAGATGAGTAAACTGAGGCATTGCAGACAGACTGGAGTGGAACCTAAGTTGTTCCTCGGTGTGTCTGTCCTTGCGTAACACTGACTCTGCTGTTTTCACCCCTTGCATAACCTTGGGGACTCAGAATCTTCAGAAATTAATGGTCTTCTTTGTGTTTCGAGTCTGTTTGGTTACTTTAGCATTCCTCATCCATCTCACCCCTCAGAAAAGGAATAAATACTCAGGCAGAGCTAGTTTTCCATGTGTATGTCAATAGTTATCAAAGCCAGGAATATGGAAATTAAGGTGAAATATGAAAATGAGTGATAAGAACTAACTTGGTAAATAGACCATACTATCAGGTTATATACATGCAAATTATACTTGGTTGAATGTATGACGCATCCTACTCAGATTATATCTATGTGTAGACATGTATGTGTATATGCAGATGTACCTATTGTATGTACAAGGAAAAAGACTGGGAGTGCTTTTTGTGTGATGAAAATAGTTAGCTTTAATGTTCAGTTGGTTCTTTTATTCTTATACATTTCCTTTAGAATATGCACATATTATAACCTGTTTATCTCAATAATGTGAGATACAGAACTTTGTTTTTTATTCCTACTTTGATTTGACTATCCTGAAGTACTGTATCTGGGGTACTGTATTCATTCATTCTTTCATTTATCCATCACATCCTTTTTAAGCATATACTATGGGCTAAGTGGGAGCTCTGGTGGCGTAGTGCCTAAGGCTAACCAGAAGGTTGGTGGTTCAAACCCACCAGCCACTCCTCAGAAGGAAGGTTGGGCAGTCTACTTCCATACTGATACTGCCTCGGAAACCCAAGGAGGGGTTGCTATGACTCAGATCTGACTTGACGGCAGTGAGTTTGGTTTTTGGTTTTATGGGCTAAGTGCTGGACTTATATGGTGTCTGCCCTCATGGAGCTTGCAATTCATTGGGAAAAACAATGGAAAGTAAAGAAATAATCCCATCATACATGTGAAATTGCACTTACAGTTATTGCCAATAAGGAAACGATAGTGGGACCTGATGCAGTTGAGGGCTGTTTGTTTTCCTGAGATCTGTGGGAAAAGAGGACGTTGGCTAGGTAAAGGAGGACTGGAGAGCTCAAGGCAAAGAATATATGCAAATTCCCTACAGCAGGAAGGAGAATGGGACAATCCCTGAACAAAGGGAAGACCAGTGGGTTTGGAAGTGAAGCTACAGAGTAATACCAGACCACCCAGGCCTTCTTAGATCATATTAAGAATTTTTTTAAAATCTTTATCCTGTATTAGGGAGCTCTGGTGGTGTAGTGCCTAAGGCACTTGACTACTAACCGGAAGGCTGCAGTTCAAACCCACCAGCCACGCCTCGGAAGGAAGATGGGGCAATCTACTTCCATAGAGATGCTGCCTCGGTAACCCAGGGAGGGGTTGCTATGAGTCGGATCCAACTTGACGGCAGTGAGTTTGGTTTTTGGTTTGGTATCTTGTATTAGAGCTTAAAATCAGAGGTCCTTGGGGTGTATAAATAGAGCAGTCTGAAAGCAGCAGCTTAACCCAATTTTAAAGTCTTGACATAAGTCTGGAATCCACGTTGACTTTTAAAGCCACCTTTTCTAACAGCAGTTCCTCTGACCATGAAGCTTACTGTATATCCAAAGGTGCCATTTGTTTGCTTTGAGGTTTGGCAGGTGCAGGAGATCACAGTCTGTTCCCAGAGGGTCTTTCCACTGTGGTCGAACAGCTGCAAGATGTGATCATTCATATCCAAAGGGCCTTGATGCACAGCATCATTGATAAATCTTTACAATGGACCCCTGGTGTATTGGAGCTTAAATTCTAAGGCACTTGGCATCGTGGAAGGCTGTGGTCTACGGTGGGAGCCCTAACTCCATTTTGAGGCTTGACATAAGTTTCAGACGTCATTTGGGTTCTTTGTGACCATTAAACCAGCATTGGGCTACGCATAGACAAGTTCGAGGACAAACCTAGGGAAGGGGCAGTTGCCTTCAGGAAGAGTATGGCTGAAAGTAGATTATAATCTCACAAAGATCTAAGGAACTTGCCTGAGAGTGTCCTTATCTAATTTAAATTAAGGTTGGAGTCTTGGTTTTGTTTGATAGATACCTTGTGGCTAAGACTCAGGCTGCATGGTCATGAGTCACGGCCTATCCTGATCACCACCTAGCAAGGTACTCAAGGTCCACACCCAAACCTGTAACCCTTTCTATCTTCAAATCCCAATCATCGACTTTTCCTTGCTTCTGTAGTCCCGCCTGCAACAGTGACGATTCTATCTGCCACTGATCATGAATTTGTTATGATTCTTCCTTTAAAAAAAAAAAAATCATATATAATTGGCCACATGCCCATGACTCAATGGACTTCATTCAGCTTTCTCACGCTTATGATTTCCCTCGTCCAGGATGATTGTCTGTGTTCTGTCTGAAGCTTAAAGAAAGTGTCTCTATTGAACCAGTTTAAGGAGCTCTGGTGGCGTAGTGGATAGGACATTTGGCTACAAACCAGAATATCAGTGGTTCAAATCCACCAGCCACTCCACAGAAGGAAGATGGGGCAATCTATTTCCATAAAGATTTACAGCCTCAGAAACCGAATAGCCCTTGCTATGAGGCAGAATTGACTCAATGGTAGTAAGTTTGGTTTGTTTTTTTTTTGGGTTATTGAACCTGTTTAAATCCGGGATCTCTTTTCCCCTAATACACCAGAAACAGACATGATTGAGAAAACAATTTTTATATACCTGAAAAACCTGCCCTGGCATTGTCCTGTGACCATCCTGTGATAATCTAAAGAACACATATGCTTGCAATTATGTACCCTTCACCAATCATGTAATCCCACTTGTATTATCCATTTGTCCCTGCTAAATTCTCCCTATTAGATATCCCGCATTTGACTCCTCTGATTGTCTTTGAAGCCAGATCCAAGTGGCTCCTTGCCTAGTACACTGCAGAGCCAGGAAGCAACACACCAGATTTTGATGAAAGAGAAAGTAGGGATATTAACCATGTGCACCAGGAGACAGGGCCCAATTCCCAAATCTGACTCTCTGGGTGGGGGTTAGGGCCCAGCTTTTATAGACCTCAAGAAAGGAGAAATTATAAATATTCATATAAATTACAGGAATTTGGGCATGAGTTGGGTGGGGTTTGGCTGAAGTTTCATTCACCTTGGATTAAAGGGACAGCCAGTTTTTAATGCAGTGTGCTTGTGTGCCAGGTGTGTTACATTGACTTCCTGTCATCATCTGATCGAGGCTTAGGCAGAGGGAGCCATGTTAGCTCTAAGCAACTCTGTTCCGTTTCTCCCAGTGTACGTGTCTGTGGACCAAATCTGGCCTGAGCTGGTTGTAACTGGTTCAAATTGGCCTTAGATGACCTTCTGAAAAAGAGCTTAAAGGAAAGGGGTTATCATGCCTACTTACCTGTTCTAACCAGGTGGGACTGGGCTGAGCAAGTGACAAACTCGGCTTGCCGTGGCTGTTAAAATGTTTGCCTTGGTTTCATCTTTCAGCTAATCATGATTCTGTGACTTTAGCTCCTGCTCCAACTATACAAAAATGTTTTCTTCCTCATGGTCTGGCAGAGTAGCCATTTCACTCTGTGAATTTGGACGTCTTCCCAGTGCAGACCATGTCTATGCCTCAATAAGCCTCCTTTTCTTCTGCTTAAGCAGACTCCATGATGGTGCTGTCTGACATTTCTGAGAGCAGTGGGGAGTCAGTGAAGAGTTTTAAGCAAGGGGAGGGGAGTGTGACATAATCAGAAAATACCTTTGAACAGTATCACTCTGACTGCCTTATGGAGAACAGGTTAGGATGAGAAAAGACTGTCAAGGAAGCTATTAAAAATGGTTCATCCAAGAGGTGGTAGTAGCTATAGGGTTAGGAGGTGGTAGTGGAGAGGAAGAGAAGAAGATGGATCCCAGATTTGATAGTACTTGGTGATTGGTTCAATATGGCAGAAAGGGAGCTGGACTTGTGGAATGACAGAGTGAAGAACTCAGCAAATCCCCTTCCAAAAAGCAATGATAGAACTGGACAAAATTATCAAGCAACCCCTTAAGGACTTCGGAAATTGACCAAAGGCAGACAGAAGTTGAGAAATGTTTATTCAAGAAAAACAACTGAATTTCAGGAAAGAAAAGTGGGAGTTTGTGGTATTCTTGCCTGGGACTGATCCTTTTCCCTCTTCCCAATTCTCTTGGCCTGTAGTTTTACCCAAGTGGCAAGATATAAAAACCAGCACCTCTTTTGCTGGAGGGAATTGACTTGACTTGGAAGAGAACATGGAAATAGTGTGCTTAGGGGTGTTATCTGAAACAATAGTGATATCCTTGACAAACAAATGAGGAAGGGCAATGTTTTAGCTATCCTGAAGGTTGGGGCAAGGAATAGACCAGCAGATTAGCCGAAAGTTTAACAGGGATATCAGTGAACGAGACAGTCATATGGGCCTTGATGAGTTTTCACGTATTTCTGGTGGTCTGGAAGTCTATGTGCATGAGCAGCTGTTACCATCCCTGACTGAATGTGAGGTCTTGTGCACATACAGAAGAGACTTGAGAAGGCCTGGAAGAAAGTAAAGTTGGATTACACTTGTAAAGTGTCTGAACTTTGAATGTGTTCCCCAACTCATGCACAGATTTGTTGGCAAAGGATGGAAGCCTCTCTAACTCAAGAAGTTAGAACACAGCCTCTGACCAGTCGTTGACTGACCATGAAGTTACGCAACCCTTAGGAAGACAAGCTTAACAATAATTTTAAAGAAGAAATAAACTGAACATAGATATTAGTGGCTGTACTCTGCAAGGGAGATACACTCTACCAATTTAGTCTAGGCAAGTCACCAAGCAAACAAAAAACATCAATAGCAATAAACCCTTGGGGGAGAAAATTCAGAATCCAGAATTGCTACAATATATAAAATACAGTTTTTGACCAAAAAAAAAAAAAAAAAATGATGACATATACAAAGAAACAGGAAACTGTAACCCATAAATAGGAAGAAAAGCAGTTAATAGAACCATCTCTGAAGGGGCACAGATGTTAGACTTGGTGTACAAAGATTTCAAATAGCTATTATAAATATGTTTTTAAAAAACAAAAGGAAACCGTGCTTCAAGAATTAAAGGAAAGTATAGAGGCAATCAATAAAGATATAGATATGATTAAAAATAACCAAATGGAAATTGTGGAGTTAAAAAGTATAATTACTGATATGAAAAATTCACTGGAGAAGCTCAACAGTAGATATAAAGTGGCAGCAGAATAAGCAAACTTGAAGATAGATCACTGACTATCCAACCTGAAGAACAGAAAGAAAAGAGAAATGAACAGTCTCAGAGACATTTGAGACACTGTCAGCCGGACCAACATGCAATAGGGGTCCCAGAAGGAGAGGAGCTAGAGAAGGGGCAGAAACAATATTTGAACAAATAATGCCCCAGACTTCTCAAATTCTATGAAAAGCATTAATCCGCACAATCAAGGCAGACTCTCAGGATGCTGTTCTGGAAGTGATGTGTGCGACTTCCAGTTTGAAACCGTTGATGCCGTCTCTACATTTGCTGTCTGTCTTCTCTGTCTGTACGCCTTCAAAATCAGGGCATCATTTGAGACCATGCGTGGAAAATGGCAGAACCGCAACCTGAAGAAGCCTGGATTCCTGCATCACTACTTGGGGGAAGGATGCCAGGAGAATGCCCAACCATGGACACCTGCTTTGTACTTTGTCTGATTAAGAAAGAGTTATTCTGTTAAATTACTGAAAGTCGATATTGGTACAATAGCTAGTGCAAATTGGCCTAATTACTGGAGGGGGGGGGGCTCACTGCCATAGAGTCTGTTCCAACTCATAGTGACCCCTCCTTGGGTTTCCAAGGCGGTATCTCTGTGAAAGTAGATTGCCCAGTCATCCTTCCGAGGAGTGGCTGGTGGATTTGAACTGCCAGCCTTCTGGTTAGCAGTCAAATGGAGGAGGCAGTTGAAAGTACTAGATGCTTATAAGAAGGTGTAGAAATACCTTGAGTGTCATCAGAGGTCCCCAGACTTTTAGGAGTTTGCATTCTCAGCTATCATATTACCAAAATGCACGTGACATATGCCATTAATACATCCAATAATTTAAAGAGGGTTATATATACCTTGGAATTTTGATTGCTGCTTTCTTTTTTAGTCTGTGATTTTGCTGTGGCTTTAGCAGAAATTTGAGAGCCAATGTTCCATTTCCTGAGAACCCAGATCAAAACCACTGAAAATAAAAAGTAAAAATAAGGGAGACTGGCAAATTCTTGAAGACTGACTTTGTGATCATCCGTTAGTAGTACAAGTAGATCCTGAAGCCAGACTACATAGGTTTGAATCCAGATCTACACTCCACTAGAGTTAATCTTTCTGGGCCTAGGTTTCCTCCATTGGAAAAGGACATAATAATAGAATAATAAGGTAATTATAAGATTTAAATTACTTAATTTATGCAAAATACCTAGAACTGGCATGGGCACTTGATAATATGTATATATAAGTGTTAGCTATCATTTTTATTTTCTCATAAATCACTCTACATCTTGAATCCCCTCCCCAATAGCTTGCACAGGTGGGAAAATATAAGTATGAAAAAAAATCTCTATATTTTTTTAAAAAGGAAAAAAAAAATCTTGATAGACATGACTTGAAGATGCATGAGAAGGACAATGAAGTTAAAGCTGTATGCTGGAATTTTCTTCTGATCCTTCCCACATCAGACCCAACTCATGATCCCCTAGTTGAGAACTGTCATTCAATGCTAGCTAACAAGTTAATATATGCAAGCTTGCCCAAATTATTTTTATTACTATGGATATATATTTTGGCCTGATTTATTTGGCACTTGTAAATCAATATTGCCACATTACTGCATGTTTGTTTTGTGGTTTTTTGAAAACTGAGACTTATTTGAACATGCTTATATTTTAACGCCCCCCCCCCCACCCTGGGTCAGAACTGAACTCTTGATTAAATTGGGTGTGTGTGGAACTGTGTACCATGGTATAAAACAAGTTACATACAGCCCCTGCCCTTACCTGTGCACAAACAGGAGAAAAATTTATAATGAACACATTCCTAGAGTCAACACTTTGTGTCCCTGGATGGTGCAAAATGGTTTAAGCACTTGACTGCTGACCAAAAAGTTGGCAGTTTGAATCCACCCAGAGGCACTTAGGAAGACAGCTCTGGTGATCTGCTTCCAGAGTCAACATTTGAATCAGGAAGAAACTGATCAAATATTTACAAGACACATAAGCATTACAGTTAATAATTTTCATGTTAGGGCTCACTGCCATGTAAGTGAAAACCTAGTGGTAGTTAAGAAATCAACGAAGCAGAAAAAAAGCTGTTAACTTTTGTAAGCAAATTTATTGGTAACTTGATAGATTGGTCCTCTATAAAATTGCTTGGAAAAACATCAGTATATATGTACGCACATATTATGTAACTCTCATTTTATTTATTTATTTTAAAGAAGGGAGACAGGGCTCCTGGGAGACTCCAAAACAGCTGGTATTCACCTTCCTTGTACTTATGGACTTTAGCTCTGACATCAGACGCTGTTCTGTCACCATCTCCCATACTCCTTGCCCTTGTGTGTCCTTGCGTGGAAACTTGGCAGAATTGTTCTCTGGTCGCTCCTTTCTCATGCCTTCCTTTTCGAGTCCCTGGGCAGCAGTTCCTAGTTCTTCCCCTCATTTACCAGGATTAAACGCTGCCTTGTCCCCCCGATTCTCATTGGGGGTGTGTGGGGGGAGATAGATCCATCCCTGGATTGCGTGGCACACGCAATGAGGTGCAACACTGAAGGCATGGAGCCCGACGTTTCTCAATATTTGCTCTGGCGGAGACCGGGAGCTGGAGCTGATCTCTTGTTCCAGGGACTGCAATCCATTTTGTTGGGAGAGGGGAAGTAATGCACCCAGCCTCAGGTCTGAGGGCAGAAGGTTTTCAGGGCAGTAAGTCCAGCCTGCCTTTGCTTGACCACTTGGCACACTGCGACTTCTCCAAGTTTCAGCTAAAGGGTTGATGAAGTCACCCCTCTTCGTTCCTCATCCAGAACCTCCTGTAGACCTCTCTGTGGAGCTCTGCAGTTTGCCTGCCCCTCGCTCTGTGTTCAGACTACCTTGTGTCTTATCAGACAAGCACCTAGTATAGTGCTTGTCACACACATCAAGGGCATCCAACTAGTGCCAATAAGACCTGAGCTAACAAGAGCCTTCCTTCTGCCTTCCTTTTGGCCACTTGGCATTCATCAGCCAGAACACTGAATAGCCTACTGAACTGGAGGGGTGTTGGGGGTCACTTTGTCAAGAGAAACCAATAAATTTTGCTCCAAAACAGTAATGATGTTTGCTGCTGTGTTGATTTCTTAACTGCCATTTGCCTACCCTGAACACAGGGTAAGGATGCTTTCGTGATGCTGAGGCAGTGTTTCTCAGTGGTTAGAACACAGAAACAGGTGCTAGAGCAGGTTGCCTGGGCCTGAGTTGTTGCTGTTGTTGTTTTTGGGTTAAAACGCCACAAATTTATTTCTTAAAGTTCTCAAGGTCAGAAGTCTGACCTCATCTCACTGGCTAAGATCAAGGTATCGGCGGGCTGTGTTTCTTTCTGGAGGCTCTAGGGGAGAATCTATTTCCTTGGCAGCTCCTAGAGGCTGCCCATGTTCTTTGGCTCATAGCACCCTTCCTTCATCTTCAAAACCAGCAATAGTGCATATCTCTGACCCTGCTTCTGACATCACGTCTCCTTCTCTGACTCTGATTTGGACCCTCTCCTGCTTGCCCTGAGATTTGACTCTGCCATTTAGAAGCTGTGTGGTTTTGGGCAATTTAACATTTGTGTACCTAGGCTTCCTCATTTGTAAAACAGGGCTTATAATAATACCTACCTGTGGTTTTGTTGTGAGAATTAAATGAGCTAATGGAGCTCTGGTGGCATAGTCCCTAAAGCATTTGACTGCTAACCAGAAGGTTGGTGGTTCAAACCCACCAGCCACTCCATGGAAGGAAGACTGGGCAATCTACTTCTGTAAAGATTTACCACCTTGGAAACCCAAAGGGGGTCGCTATGAGTCGAATTGACTAAATGGAAGTGAGTTTGGTTTTTTGGTTTTGGAATGTATGTAAAGTGTTTAGAACTTCCAAAAATGCCAAGAATTTAGAGATGCTTCATCCATATTTGTTGATGAATAAAATTATTATTATTTTAAAACTTTTTAGTTCATTGTTAAAGACAGTACTTAGATACTCTTGTTTTTCTCTCAGTTGCTTAATTTTATGTTGTGGTTAGGCTAGGTTTTCAAAAGTATCGCTTTCTGGGTTATTGGTAAAATATTTAACACAGCTAAGGGAGTTAATAGGAGCTCTGGTGGCATAGTGCCTAAGGCATTTGACTGCTAACCAGAAGGCTGGTGGCTCAAACCCACCAGCCACTCCCCAGAAGGAAGGTTGGGCAACCTACTTCCGTAATGATACTACCTCAGAAACCCAAGGAGGGGTTGCTATGAGTCGGATCCGACTCCACAGCAGTGGGTTTGGTTTGATTTGGAAGAGAGTTAATACAAGTGAAGAGCTTTGAACAATGCCTGACACAGTGCTTCATAAATACTAGCTAATGTTATAATATTCATATTTTTATTAAACAGGTATTTTTAAGCACCTATTATATGCTAGGCACCATTGATAGACCAGTGAACAAAACAGGCAAAAATCCTTTTCCTCATGGAATTGACATTCTAGTGGGACAATTAGATAAAATGTAGAGTCTGTTAAATACATACTATATTTTATTAATTGTAAGACACACTTTTTTTCAAATGTTAATCTCTCTGAAATTGGGATGCATCTTACAACTGATAACATCTTAGAATATTAATAACCAGCATTTTTCATTTTGTGTATAAGTAATGATACACGTTTCAATCAATGGCATTTTAGGTTTGATATAATAGTATGTTAGATATGATCAGTGATAATGGAGAAAATAAGACAGGGAAGAAAGTAGGGGAATTGGAGGAAGAAGAGTTTAAATATGAAATGTCCTTCTGTTTTTTTGTTTACAAATTTTAGATGTCAAGGGCCACAATTATGTAATAAAATCATAATTTAAGAAAACATTATTACTACTAAACAAAATGAGATTTTCTGGATTAGATCCTGGAATAGAGAAAGGACAGTAGTGGGGCAACTGGTAACATCTGAAAAATGTCTGGAGTTCAGTTAGTAGTGTTGTACCAATGATAATTTCTTAGTTTTGATCATTGTACTGTGGTTATGTCAGGTGTTATCATTAGGGGAAACTCTTAGTACCATCTTTATGCTTAACAATACATCTAACATTATTCCCAAGTAAAAAACCAAAAACCAAACCAAACTCACTGCCCAAGAGTCAATTCCTACTCATAGCGACCCCCCTTTGAGTTTCTGAGGCAGTAAATCTTTACAGAAGTAGCTTGCCCAGTCTTCCTTCCGTGGATTGGCCGGTGGGTTTGAACCGCCAATCTTCTGGTTAGCAGTCAAATGCCTTAACAAAAACTATTATTAATGTATACAGGTTGCCATGAGTCTGAGCCAACTCAACGGCAACTAAAACACCAGCACATTGGAGAAAGACTGAGCTCTGGTAGCGTAGTACCTAAGGCATTTGACTGCTAACCAGAAGGCTGGCGGTTCAAACCCACCAGCCACTCCTCGGAAGGAAGATTGGGCAATCTGCTTCTGTAGTGATACTGCCTCGGAAACCAAAGGAGGGGTCACTATGAGTCAGATCCAACTTGATGGCAGGGAGTCCTGATTATTATAGACAAAATACTATCCCTTCTAGTCCCACACCCTGCTTTATTTTCTTCATGGCATTGATACTCCCTAACATATTATATAGGAGACTCAGTGGCACAGTAGAGCTTGGCTGCTAATGTGGCAGTTTGGACCCACCAGTGACTCCATGGGATAGAAGATTACAGCCTAGGAAACCTCCTGAGACAGTTCTACTCTGCCCTCTAGGGTCACTATGAATTGGAATTGACAGCACACACCGACAACATCATATTATATGTTTCTTTGTTTATTGTTTCTCTTCCTTCATGGGAATGTCAGCTCCCTGAAGGCAGGGGCTTGGTTTGTTTCCTTCATCTCTGTGTCCTTAGCTCTTTGAACTTGGCTCATAAACACTTGTTGAATGAATTTGCAAATGGTATTTAGTAGCTGAACTCTTGCTAGGGAAGAGCTTTAGTTCTAAGTAAACCCAATGTCCCATCTCTCCAGGTTTGACTTTGTTGAAACCTGAATCCCACTGTTTATTTTTCATTCAGTTTTTACCAGCCCTCTCACTGAGGGAGCTACGTACCATGGCTCTCTTCTCAAACCCCAGAGACCCCATTACATCTCATCTTTGGCCCTGCAGGAACTTAGTGTTCCCAGACTTAGGTCATTCTGTGATTTGGCCCCCACTGATGGTTCTTTCTCCTCCGTGGATCCCAGCAGTGAATCTGGATAAAGTTTGCTGAGTTACATCACTTTCTGAGTTGTTTCCAGGCAGAATAGGGACGGAATGGCCTTGAGGCCTGGCAGGGGTAGGGCAGCTAGATCTTTAACCTTTGGAACATTCCATGCTTCTTGGCTGAGGGAAGTCTTCAGAACTGCAGATCCATGTAGCTCTCGTTAACACTCTCTGAAGCACAGAAGCTGGTCTCAGTACCTGCCTTGTCTGGGAGGAAGACTTTGTATTACCCACAGGAGGCTTAAATTTGAGCTATGCTACCAGGCAAATTCTCTTCCTCATGGGAAGTTCTGTCTTGTGGCTCACAGCTTTCACTGCCATCAAAACAAAGTCAACTAAGAAATAACCCAAATGTCCTTCAACTGATGAATGGATAAACAAAATGTGGTCCATTCATACAATGGACTATTATTCAGCCATAAAAAACATTAACTACTGATGTACACACAAACATACATATAATATGGGGTGAACCTTGAAAACATTATGTTAAATGAAAGAAGCCAGACAGAAAAGACCATGTATTATTCTACTTATATGACGTGTGCAGCATAGACAAGACAAATACACAGAGACGGAATGAGGATTTCTGGTTGCCAGGGGCTTGGGGAGATGGAGCAATAGGGAGTGCTACTAATGGGTACACTGTTTCTTTTGGGATGATGACAACGTACGTTTAGCTGTACCACTTTGTGAATATACTTGAAAAACCACTAAATTATATACTTTAAAAGAGTGAATTTTATGGTATGTGAATTATATCTCAATTTAAAAAAAAAAAAACAATCAACTAATGTATTATTACAAAAGTAAAGGGAACTCATGGTCCAGAGGTCAACTGATGGTTTGGAGCATGGTGTAAATTCTAGTCTGTTCCGAGTGTCAGGACCACAGAATCAGTCCCAAGAATCCAGGCTTATTTGTTTGATGCCTTCCCTTGTCAGTGCAAATGACCCTCTTTCTTGATGAGTGTTAAGAACCAGAGAGTAATGGAGGTTCCAGCCATCCACAAAAGAACGAACACCAGTTCTGACTAAAAAAAAAAAAAAATTGGCTGAGTTAGTGGGACATGGGCTAAACAGTTATGCAAAGCACAAACAGGATGGTGGTGTTTGCTAAGTTCCATGAGAGCAAACAGATGTAAGTTTTATTTCTTTTTTTTAACCTTTAGAGCTCTAATGATTCTGAATGGCCAGAACTTTCAGTGCTCAACAAGTCTTCTTCAAAAACCCATAATCCTAGTCTACCCATGAAAAAAAAATTAGAGAAACCAAATTAAGGGACATTCTACATCAAAATTGCCAAGGTCACGATAAACAAGGAAATTCTAAGAAAGTGTCATAGACCAGAGGAGCTTAAGGAGGTGTAATGACTAAATGCAACGTGGTGTCCTGTATGGGTCCTAGAATACAGGGACATTAGTGGAAAACTAGTGAACTTTGAGTAAAGTGAGGAGTTCAGTCAATATTAATGGATTAATGTTTCTTCTCAGTTGTCACTAAGAATGTTCCACGGTAATATAAGATGTTTAAAATAGGGGAAACTAGATGAAGAGTACACAGGAGCTCTGGTGGTGTACTGGTCAAGGCATTTGGCTGCTAACCAAAAAGCAGGTGGTTGAAACACCCCAGTTGCTCTGTGAAACAAAAATTTACAGCCTTGGCAACCCAGTGGGGGTTGCTAGGAGTCAGAATTGACTTCATGGCAGTGAGTTTGGTTTTGAGTGAGATGAAGGTGTATGGGAACTGTCTGTAATATCTTTGCAAGTTTTCTGTACATCTGAAACTATTCCAAAAGAAAAAAGAAAAAAAAAGGCTCACTCAGGCTGCCCTCTCTGTTCTGACAGTCTTCTCTCTTTCTAGCTCCCAGGGGTCTTTGTTGGAATCACATGAGATAATTCGCGTGGCAACAAAACTCTCTATATTAATGTAAGTTGGCATTATTAATGATCAAAATCCAACCTAACCTCCTGAACCCTACTAAATTCCTCTCCCCACTTTCTGTAACCAGAAGACTGGTGGTTCAAAGCCACCAGCCACTCCTTGGAAGGAAGGTTGGGCAATCTACTTCCGTAGTGATACCACCTCAGAAACCCAAGGAGGGGTCACTATGAGTTGGGTCTGACTCAATGGCACATAACAACAACAACACCTTCTGTAAATAGGCGAGGACTTTTCTCCCTCATTTACCACTCCGTCTACCATTCTCCTATTCCACCTTCTACCATTCCTTCCCTCTGGTTTATGCACTATCAGTAGCCAACACTAGTGACTTAGTGGAAGAATTCTCCCCTTCGGGGTTAGATTTCCGAGTAGTGCACCTCATCGCAGCCACCGCCTGAGTGTCAGTGGAGGCTTGCATGCTACTCTGGTGCTGGACAGTTTCACAGAGCTTCCACACTAAGGCAGACTAGGAGGAGAGGCCTGGCAACCAACTTTGGAAGACCAGCCCGTAAGAACGCTGTGGAGCACCGTGATCCGACCTGCAGCTGGGCGGCGGTCTGGGCAGTGCCCCCTGCCTGTCGTGCCGCCATGAGTCGGACGCTGACCTGATGGCAGCTATCACAAACTCCTGAGGCTGATGTCAGGAGTATACGTGGTGGTGTGATGGTTACAGTGCCTGGCTGCTTGAACGAAAGGTTGGCTGTTTAAACTCACCCGGTGTCCTGAGGGAGGAAGATGTGGCAGTCTGCCTCCGTAAGATCACAGCATTAACAACCCTATGGGGCAGTTCTCCTCTGTCCGGTAGAGTCGCTGTGAGTCAGCAGCGACTCACTGGCAGTTGGTTTTTTGGGTGTTGAATAGAGCTTGGCGAGCGTGAGCTATTATGCTGCCCTGGGTAGGTAAAGAAAGGAAGGGGGTGGGAAACAAGTGGATACAAATGAACAGCCGTGGGTCTGGGTGACCATTAAAAAGTAAGTTTAGTTGGGAAAATGTTCACAAAATAGTATGAAATGAAGCCCACAAAATACAAAATTCTGACGTACAAAGCACATAGAAATAAATATATTTTCAAATGTTCACCATGGGCAAAATGGTTGACATTTGTTATCTCTGGGTAATGGCTTTTTTTTTTGAATTTTTTTTTTTTTTAATTAG